>NW_024425786.1:322747-485031 GCF_017311325.1 Ursus maritimus | reverse complement strand
AAGCCTGTTTCTTCCTCTCCCACTCCCCCTGCTTGTGTTCCCTCTCTCGCTGCCTCTCTCTCTGTCAAATAAAGAAATAAAATCTTTAAGAAAGAAAGAAAAAAAAAGTTCAGGTCATATTTATTTATTTATTTATTTATTTATTTATTTAAGATTTTATTTATTTGTCAGAGAGAGAGAGCACAAGCAGGGAGAGTGGCAGTTAGAGGGAGAAGCAAGTTTCCCGATGAACAGGGAGCCCAATGCGGGACTTGATCCCAGGACCCTGCGATCATGACCTGAGCCAAAGGCAGGTGCTTAACTGACTGAGCCGCCCAGGTGTCCCTCGGGTCATATTTTTAAGCGAGGTGAATCCTTGGACAAATTAGACTAGTTTTATAATTTTGATTTAAAACAACTACTTGGGTATAAGATAATAGGAAGTTATAGCTTTGGGAAAAATTAGGTTATTTACTGATGATGCAAAGCTCACTTAAACTTTACTAAATTTCCTCGTCTGTTTTTATGGGTCAGGCAAGTGTTTTTTCTTTTCTTTCTTTTTTTTTTAAGATTTTATTTATTTATTCGACAGAGATAGAGACAGCCAATGAGAGAGGGAACACAAGCAGGGGGAGTGGGAGAGGAAGAAGCAGGCTCATAGCGGAGGAGCCTGACGTGGGGCTTGATCCCAGAATGCCGGGATCACGCCCTGAGCCGAAGGCAGACGCTTAACCGCTGTGCCACCCAGGCGCCCCAGGTAAGTGTTTTTTCTTGAACACTCTCTCCCTCTCTTTTTAAGTAGCCTCCACACCCAGCATGGAGCCTGACATGGGGCTTGAACTCACGACCCTGAGATCATGACCTGAGCTGAAATCAAGAGTCAAACGCTTAACCGACTGAACCACCATGTGCCCCAGGTAAGTTATTTTTCCAAAAAAAATATTTAAGGTCATGTAAATGCACACATATATGTTTATATTAAAATAAGTGTTCTCTGTCATGAAAGATGCCTTCTTGTAAACCTCAGTGCTCTGAATTTGCATTTCATTTTGCCACTTACCTCCCGTCCTGTGGTATGTTATCTCTGAAGATGTCATAATTATTTCCCCTTCGCTGTACACGCACTTCTTGGCCATGTGATTTTGCTGCTCCTCCTATTGAAAGCTGGGGTCTGTCTCCTCTCCCCTGATGGGCTGGGTCCTGCCACTGAGTGTGGCGGAGTGCTGCCAAGCCTAGGTGTTAGGGGCCTGGCAGTTTCCATCAGTGGAAGGAAGCCTGGGCTGGACTAGTGAGTACTGAGGTTGTGTGAAGAGAAGGGCCCATGGACAGAGGGAGTGGGTTCTGTGCTCAGAGAGGGGGCCAGTGGAGAAAGAAAGGGCCATGTGGATGGGGGGGGGGGCCATGTGGACAGACAGAGAGGGCCCCGGGGAGAGAGGACCCACCTGATGGCCACTCTGAGGCCCCAGGTGCTGGAGGGAAGCTGGCTGGATCCTCCAGCCCCAGCTGAGCCATCCAGTCCAGCACCACGTAGGACACAGACGAGCTGTCCTGCCAGAATTCCTGACCCACAGAATCATGAGCCGTAGATCAGGGACTGCGCTGTGCTGTGTGGTGAGGGTTGGGACGCTGCAGCCACCGCTCAGCTCTATCTGCGTAAATTACCTGGGATTCTCCTGCCTTCATTTAATGAGTATGGACTCGTGGATGTTTACTTTATACTTGGATTATGAGCCAAAGCCCCTGTACTGGGTCTCTGTCCCTGGGGGCCGTCAGTTGGCCCCTGTGCTCTTTGGCACATCCCATAATTCTCCTTTGATTTGTTTATTTTTTTAGCACTTCCTTACTTTTGGGCACCACAGATTCTCCTGGCTTATCTTGTATGTTTCTTCCCCCCCGTCATAAAATTAGCCATTTCTCCAAGGAGCCCTTGGTTCCTTTTGTTGGAAAACGGTCTCAGAAACTGGGATCTGGGTGCTGGTAAGCTCGATGCATCCCGGACTACAGAGCTAGAAAATGCACGTGCGGGTACTGTCCCGTATGCCCAGCACGTCTGTGCTTCCGCTCGTGCACGTACTGTCCTGTGTGCGCGTGAACGGGCTGTGCTTCCGCTCGTGCGCATACCGACCTGTGTGCATGTACTGTCTCGTGTGCGCATGCACATCTGTGCTTCCGCTCGTGCACGTACGGTCCTGTGTGCGCGTGAACGGGCTGTGCTTCCGCTCGTGCGCATACTGACCTGTGTGCACGTACTGTCTCGTGTGCGCATGCACATCTGTGCTTCCGCTCGTGCACGTACGGTCCTGTGTGAGCGTGAACGGGCTGTGCTTCCGCTCATGCGCATACTGACTTCTGTGCATGTACTGTCTCGTGTGCGCATGCACATCTGTGCTTCCGCTCGTGCACGTACGGTCCTGTGTGCGCGTGAACGGGCTGTGCTTCCGCTCGTGCGCGTACTGACCTGTGTGCACGTACTGTCCCATGTGTCCAGCATGTCTGTGCTTCTGCTCGTGGGCACTGGTGTCCACACCACACTGACCCATGCTGATGCTGGTGTCTCTAGCTGTAACCCATGACCACACAGGTCATTCTAGCCGCCTCTTCTTGCTCAGCCCCAGGTAGTGAGAAACCTGGCTGCCACCGTCTGCCACCCACTTGCTGAATGGATTCTGGTATGTACATCAGAATCGATAAACCCTAACCCGTGGGGAACGGCGAGCAGGGCTGTGCACACTTCCTTGGCCTCTAGTCCTGCAGACTCTTCTCATCGCCACAGTGACTGGGGTCGGCACTCCCCCGCCTTCACTGAGGTCATTTCATTTGAAATGTACTTTGCTTGCTTTTGCCACATTCTGATGCTCCCAGCTTCCTAAAATAGCTTTTAAGAATTCGCATCCGTGGAGGCTCCGGTGGAGCTGTGCTATCCCTTGGATCTCAATAGTCACACGGTGCCACTTACCCACCGTGACTGTACCTTACAGAACAGCTACCCCGCTCACCCCCCACCCGGTTTGTAGCTGTAAGCTCGTTACTTTCAAGGTGGTTTGGTCTGCATCAAAGGCTCCAGTTATAGCCGGATAATTTTTAAAGATACGGAAATTCCCAGAGACAGGGACTACAGAAATAGTGATCACTATATAAAAACATCTGTTTTTGTTTTGTTTTTTTCAAATTGTGCGTGGTTTGGATGGTAAAGTTCCTGGGACATACATGTTGTGTCGCATAAAGTTGGATATAAATGAGCGGGAGTGGACAGCGAAGGCTCATCACTTACGGCGTGGAGACAGCCGCAGAGCGGCAGACGGATGGCGCTCGACTGAGCAGGTGTATCTAGAATGATAAACAGAAGGAAACAGTCGCTTCCTGTTTGGATCAGGAAGGGCATCTCTCTCGTCTAGACTCGGCCTCCTTGGGGCCTCCCTGTGGCTGTCGGGCTGATCCCCACCACGGCTCAAATCTGTTACCAAATGGTCTTCGTATCGTGGGGGCAGAGGCTCCCGGTGATCGTTTCAAACTCTGTGCTCCTTTTAAATATCCTCACCCTGATCAAACCTCCAGCCGGAACGACCACGCTCCTGCCAGGCCCCTCTCGTAACTCCAGTGTTGCCTTCCCAAAATTTAGGCCTCATGTCAGAAATTGAAAAGCTGACAGCATGTCGACAAGCTTACGTGCCTCTGGGCAACACAAGGGCCACCTCTCTTGGACAAAAGGAGGAATTGTATAAATAAGTAAATGATTTGTTAGCATATTTCACTCACGTCGTCACACAGTCTGAAGCCCGTATGATGGGAAAGTCGAGTAAAAAGCGTTCAGCCTCCCTGGGCTGCCGATAGACAACAGTCATGCTATTGTTGCTGCTGTATTTGGGCGGCTTTGCCCGTCTCTGTTGCCGCGTGGGACTGGCGCAGTAACTGTCCACAGACCAGCTTCGTGCCTGTTTCCGTGCTCTTGCCAGGCAGTCAGGACACCACGAGGCCGACTGAAAGTGCCTGGCAGTTTTTAGTGTCCTCCCAGCTCGTTACATGTAGTAACGCTCAGAGTCACTGTTGACCAAATCCTTGGAAAGCGTGGTGCACCTCAGGAGAGATTCTGCCCTCTGACCTTTGCGTGTTCTGTCCAGCTTGTCCAGCCGGTGCTGGTTCGTGCTTTCCTCATGCTTACCTGCTACAAACTGCAAATCAGAAATGAACCGTTCTGGAAGAAAGAGCAAAAGGGTCTGTATATGAGAGGCTCTTTCAGGGACTCTTGACTGTCAATACTGTGGGAAACAGCGTCCTTGGACAAGCTGCCATGTGACCACACCTGGACACCTGCCACACTGTCTCCAGGGACCACGTCAGAGCTCTGGGGCCCTTTCGCACCCGTTGCTTCCTTTGGATCAGGAAGGGCATCTCTCTCATGTGGACCCGGCCTCGTTGGGGCCTCCCTGTGGGTGTCGGGCTGATCCCCACCACGGCTCGAGCAGGTGGCCTGGGAACACATTGAGCCTAGCCCAAGAGCCCCATGATGAGGCAGAGTAAGTGAGGGTACAGTGGGGGTGCTGGGCATGAGAAGTGGAGGGAACCCTCCAGGCTGCACGGGCCCGAGGTGCACTGCAGAGGGGGCAGGGTGCTGGCTTCCCTGTTGAGAGCACTGCAGGAAGATTACTGTGGCCAGGTCAAGGTTTTGAGATGGCCGAGGGACAGTGTGTCGTGGGCATGACACTACCGACCCATCCAGCCCAGGCTGACACACAGGAGAACCCCTTCCTCCTGCAGCATTCCTGCTGGGAGAGCTCAACCCCACGCTCACTGTAAAGCAGAGATGCACAAAGGAATCATGTGCACGGGGCGCCTGGGGGGCTCAGTCGGTGAAGCGTCTGCCTTCGGCTCAGGTCATGACCCCAAGGTCTTGGGATGGAGCCCTGTGTCGGGCTCCCTGCTCAGCGGGGAGTCTGCTTCTCCCTCTACCCCTCCCGCTGCTCGTACTCCTGCTTGCTCACTCACTCTCTCAAATAAATAAACAAAATCTTTAAAAAAAAAAAAAAAAAGGAAAGGTTGGCTGGTCCATGACACAATGTCTCTATATTTCCATATTCGTGTCTGTTTTGTTTTGTGTTTGAGAGAGAGCGAGGGCACGAGTTGGGGGGAGCGGAGGGAGAGAGAATCTCAAGCAGACTCCCCAGTGAGCGCAGAGCCCTCTACCCTGAGATCACGATCTGAGCCGAAATCAAGAGCTGGCTGCCTTAACCGACTGAGCCACCCAGGTGCCCTATTTTAGGTCCTCTCGACACCCAGCTCGAGGCTCAAACTCACACCCCCGAGATGGAGAACCACTCACTCCGTCAACCAAGCCAGCTGGTCGCCTGTCCTCTCTGTCTTCTCGCATCACAGTGTCTCGACACCTCGACGATCTCTCAGCCCGTCCTGACAGGTCATCGACCTGTGGTCCTCCCCAGAAGGCGGCCAGAGCCCTCACAGTCAAGGGCTCTCTTGAGGGACGCACTCAGCTCTTCAGACCCGGGAGGTGCGGAGTTCCTGCCTCGTGGCATGAGAGGCCACCGTGTGGCAAGCCATCGGGGCTCCAGAAGGGCCCCTGCCTATGCAGCTGGCCCCTTCCAGAACTGGTCACGACAGGCAGAAACTCTGTCAGTGAAGTTGGGGAGCTCGTGGTCTGTGATGCAGCCCTCCACGTGGCCTCAGCCTCGGTTGCTGACAGATCAATGCAATTCGTGAAGTCCCTCGTAGCCCACCCCACAGCACCGGTCCCTTCTCCTTGTGAAATGTGTGCCTTCAGCTGGTGTAAGCCCTGGCCCGGCTCTGTTCTGGAGACAGTTATGTTCGTCTTCTTTTGCTGTACCACCAACTGCCACAAATTGAGCAGCTCAATGCAACACATTCACTATTACACGGCTTCCCTGGGTCAGACACGCGGATCTGAGTTTTCTGGGCCCTCTGCTCAGGGCCTCCCAGGTGAAGTCGGTGTCTGCCAGGGCTGCTCCGGACCTGAGGCACGGGCCCTCTCTGGAGGGTGGGCGGGATCCAGTTCCTTGTTGTAGGACTGAGGTCCATTTTCTGCTTGGCTGTTGGCTGGGGGCCGCCCCATGGCCCCCTCCAAGGGCCCTTTCTCAGGGTGGCCGGCTGGAGACATTGACGGCAGGCAGCACGATGGAGACTGTCACAGTGACATCCCAGGACTTTGTCCTGTGGGTGCGGAAGACTCTTCTGGCATTGTTTCAGCTCCTGCCCACACCAAAGGGGAGGACACAGGGTGCCCAGACAGCTCTGTACGCCACTGGGCCCTGGAGGGCTGTTTTCCTTGTGTGTTCATATAAACCCTACCACTCTAAGCCACCTTCCATTCCTGCAACCCCAGCCCACACCCTCCAAGCCCCTATCTTGCTCACTCAGCATGAGAGCCAGACTGCGGCCCCCACGGACCTCCCTATGCACCCACCTCTGCTCCCTCATCTGGGAGGCAGCTTCCCCAGGCACCAGCCTGGACATTTACCTGTGGCTGTCATTCCTTCGGAGGCTGTTCCTATCAGTCCTGTGGAGGGAGACCCTGCCCTGTTTTCGTCTCTTGACAACATTTCTCCCAGAGATTAAAACAATCTTATCTGTCCGTAAGCTGGCCTGCCGTCCGCCTCCCTCTGTCAGCTTCCAGGTCCCTGGCACACAGTAGGTGCTCAGCAAATATTTGTTGAGTGACAGAACAGTGGGCGTGAGCACGTGTCTCTGTGTCTGATTGTGTCTGGTGGCGTCTCTGAGCGCCTGTGGTTTCTCCTCCCAGTGAGCCTGGCTGCCTGGAATGTCCGAGTCCCCAGGAGTAGGAGCCAGAACCTGATTCTTAGTGGGGCTGGTTGGCTTACCCCTGCCTTGTGCAGCCACGCCTCCTAGAAGAGGGGAGGTAGGTAGAGGGCTCTGGTCTGGCTGGGGGGCGTTGGCCAGAGCTCAGGGTGGGACCATGGTGACGTCAGTGACTTTGTCCTGGTGTGTTCTCTTCCTGAGGAATGGAGGCGAGACTCGGAAATGAGCAACCCACAGGCACTTGGAAGGAGCAGAAGGTCTCAGGCCTTGGCCAGGGGAGGGGCAGGTGGCCTGCTGGACCTGCATTCTCATCTGTGGCTATTAACTGCCACGAGTGGGGGTGGGGCAGCAGCCCTTTGCTGCTGATTTTGGTTCTGCTGGCCTCAGGCAGAGAGGGGAAGGGAAGAGGGGGTTGTAGCCCTCCACCACCTCTGTCCATTCTTGCCCAGTGGCACATGGGGGTCAGCTTCCCCCCAGTAGCGGCCCCCTCAGACTTAACGTGTTTGGGCCAAGCTGAGGGCTGAGTTTCCACGGAGAAGGCCCCACAGGGCTCGAGGCCAGGGAATCTGCTGGGACAGGGAGGGCGCCCACAGGCTCCTGGCTCAGGGCTGGGAGCTGACCCTGGTCCCCTTCCAGACAGAGGGGCCGGCGCTGGGCCATTTCTGCCTCCGTCCAGCATTGCCTGGACATCTTCCCTCCATGGGGGAAAGACAGCCCAGCAGACAGAGGCGGGAACTGAGGATAGAGATGGAGAGACATGGGCGGGGCGCAGAGAAGGGAGGTCACTAGCTAATATAAACCAGTTAAAAAAACAGGAGGAGAGGCCAGGCCTCAAGGCCAGCCAGGCAGGGCTTGTTTTTCCAGAATGAAAGGCCCAGGGAGGGGCTGGGACCGGGACAAGCTCTGATTCCAGTTTGGAAAAGGGGCTCCAATGCCCGGGGGGGCCTGAGTCTTGCTGAGGAAATGGGTCCATTGGGGGGGGGTTCCCCACATCCTCATGGCCGGTCCTCATTCCCTCTGCTGCAGCCCTGACAGTCTCCCCACCGTGCCTGAAGCTGGAGAGTCCAGCTGAACTGGGGTCCTTGCTTATCTGAGGAACTTGGGACCAGGACAGGGTTCTGGGGTGAGATCCCTGCCCACCAGGGACTGGGGCCTGTGACCATAATTCTATTCAAATGGGTAGTCTAAAACATGCACTTGGGTTTTGGTGGTAGTTTGCATTTTTTCTTCTTTTTTCTTTTTGAGGTTTGTTTAACTAGAAAGAGTGGGTTTGGTACACAGTGTGTGATCTGTTATTTTGCATTTATTTATGTGACTTTGTAAGTTTTCCCAGAGCTTCAAATTTGTGCTTTCCACGGGGGAAGCTCCCATACCCGCCTTCCCCCCTCTACTCTGGGCGGGGAGCATCTTAGCCAGGGTTTGGTTTCAGGGACACCAGGCTCTGCCCTTGATGGTGGGCAGATGCAGGTCCAGGCCAGAGGGGAGGGGCTGGTCAAATGCTGCCCCTCCGTGCTGGGGTCCCCACCCTCATGCCCTGGCAGGCCCCTCTGGGTGGTGAAAATGACTGGTGGACAGCTGGGCCCATCAGGGAACCCCTTGCCCACTCCCCCAGAACTGGGGTGACTATTTTCCTTTCACAAATGAAGACATGCAGCCCCCAGAGGAGGCTGAGGGGAAGAGGGGTAGGTCCGGCACCCTGGGCTCCTTGGGGGTCTTTTTGCTAGGGGGGGTTGCCTCAGCTCCACAGCAAGCACAGGAGGGAGGACCCTGCCCACGCTGTCCACATGGGGGACGCCCGGGCCAGGTTCCCCCGACAGGTAGACGCGAGGTGATGTGCACCCCAGAGCCCCAGCCCTGCAGCAGCCCCAAAGGGCCTCATGTGTCCCAGCCGCCCCCACAGCATCCGGGACCATGCCCTAAGCCCTCCTGCCCCTTCAAGGGCTGGGCTACGGCCCCCTTCCCTGCTCCAGGACCTGGGCCAGAGGACCGGCAGGGTCTCTGCTCTGATTTCCCCTCACGTCCTCGGACACGGTGCCTGTGTTCCTACCCCTCCCCACCAGGCCAGCCAAGGATTCGGGGAGGACTAGGGGCCAGCAGGAGCCAGAGGGGGCGGTCTGCAGACCGTCGACCCCGCCCAGGGCTCCGTGATGTCATGGTGGGTGCTAAGGAGGGGGAGGGGGCTGGGCTGTTTTTCTGAAGAGTTGGAGCAGAAGTGAGACAAAGCGGGGCGGGCGGGCCAGGCGGGCGCCATGGAGCTGCGGTCCCAAGTTATGGTCTGGGAACTTGTACTTCTTCAGAGTGAGTGCGGGGTGGGTGGGGGTCCGGAGTGGGAGCACAAGCGGGTCTTCTGGGCAAAGCTGCCTGTCTGAGCTTGAGTGCGGAGGAGTGGGACGCTCCCGCTGCCGGGAAGGGGCTGGGTCTGGGGGGGGGGTGCCTCAATGTGGCAGCTCACCAGGATAAGGGGCCCCCAGGACCCAGGAGGGTGTGAGGTTTTATGTTAGATCTCCACCAGAACTTCCTCTCACATGGATTTGGGAGCCAGAGGGCCAAGAAGGGCAGGGAGGCTGAGGTGGCGGGTGCCTCTCACTGGGGTCCCTCCCCCACTCCACTCTTCCAGGAAGCCCCTCAGGTCTGCACTTCTTCCAGTGGTCAGAAGACGAGTAGGTTGGAGGATACAAGGGGCCTGGGAACAGTGGGGCTAACAGGGTCTGTTCCAGTCCCCCCCCTGGCTCCCTGGCCCCCTGAGCCCGCCTCCCGGGCTGGCCTGCTGACCCGGCACATTCCTCCTGGTCCCGGGCGCTCAGCCCATCTCTGGAGCAGGAACTTGCCTGTGGGTGCAGACGGTCCAGCCTGCTAGTGCTTCAGACCTCTGCCCTTCAGGAAGCCCCGGGGGGCTCCAGCCCTGAGAACCGGGTGTGGGGCGGGACTCCCAGCTGTGCGAGGACTCTTGAGCGTGGCTGTGGCATGGCCCTTGGCAGGTGCACGTACCTCGTTGGACATGAATGTGCAGGAGCCCCCAAACCAGCTCTGAGCATCACGCTTTGGCACCCTGGTGGCCTTGCTGCAGTGATGGTGACAGTGGGCACCATTCCTGAGGGTGGCCCTTGGTGACAAGTACACATTCCAGAGCTGGCTCCACCATTCACCCCCAAAAGGGGAAGAGCTGTCCCGCAGTCTAGGCCGGTGGCAGTGAGGATTAGGTGGGCGCCATGGGAGACCTGCCTGGGCCATGTGGGGCTAAAGGAGCGCCCTCCCCCATCTTGTCAGCCTGGCTTGACTTTATCCCCACCTTTTAAGAGGGTGTCACTAGTGGGGCGCCTGGGTGGCTCAGGTAAGCATCTGCCTTTGGCTCAGGTCACAATCTCAGGGTCCCAGGATCGAGCCCTTGCCTGGGGCTCCCTGCTCAGGGGGGAGCCTGCTTCTCCCTCTGCCTGCTGCCCCCCTCCTTTGCGCTCGCACACATGCTCTCTCTCTCTCTCTCAAATAAGTAAATAAATAAATAAAACCTATATCTATATAAATAAGAGGGTGTCATTAACACCCACCTCAGCAAGGACTATAATGGGACCCAGGCAGCCAAGTGGGGGGCCCGGGGCTGGGTGGGTGACCTGGATGCCAAGGCTCAGGTCATCCCCTCTCCAGCCCGACTCTCTCCTTCTTCTAGGCTCTGCTGTCCTTCTGTCCTCAGGTTAGTGACCAGCCTCCTTGGGAAACCACAACAGTCCCCCTCCCGTCTTGCCAGACCCACCCTGCACCTTCCCCTCGGGTTCCATCCCTCTCCCAGTGACTCCCCCTTCCCCCCAGTGCCCTCAGGGCCCGTGCCTGCTGCCAGCTCCGTGGTGTCCGAGTCCACCGTGAGCTGGGCGGCGGGCGCCCTGGCCGTGCTGCGCTGCCAGAGCCCGAGAATGGTGTGGACCCAGGACCGGCTGCACGACCGCCAACGCGTGGTCCACTGGGACCTCAGCGGCCGCCCAGGCGGCGGCCCGACCCGCAGACTCGTAGACATGTACTCGGCGGGCGAGCAACGCGTGTACGAGCCGCGCGACCGCGGCCGCCTCCTGCTGCCCCTCTCCGCCTTCCACGACGGCAACTTCTCGCTGCTCATCCGCGGTAAGGGCCTGGGCACCGCGGCGGGGATGCGGGGGCCGTGTGGCGCGCGGGCCGGCTGCGCACTTCACCGCTGGGCTTTCTGCCGGGTCGTAGCGGTGGAGGAGGCCGACGCGGGGCTGTACACCTGTAACCTGCACCACCATTACTGCCACCTGTACGAGACCCTGGCCGTCCGCCTCGAAGTCACGGACAACCGTGAGTGTGCCCCCCCGCCGCCCCCGGGACGTGTCCCTGCGGGCTCCCTCCCCGCCCCCCGGCGCTGACCCACCTGCACCCCCAGCCCGCGAGGCCGGCGCGCACTGGGACGGCGAGAAGGAGGTGCTGGTGGTGGAGCGCGGCACGCCCGCGCTGCTCACCTGCGTGAACCGGGCGCACGTGTGGACCGACCGGCACCTGGAGGAGGCGCAGCAGGTAGTGCACTGGGACCGACAGCCGCCTGGGGTGCCGCACGACCGCGCTGACCGCCTGCTGGACCTGTACGCGTCGGGGGAGCGCCGAGCCTACGGGCCGCCCTTCCTGCGCGACCGCGTGGCGGTGGGGGCGGACGCCTTTGCGCGCGGCGACTTCTCACTGCGCATCGACCCGCTGGAGCCAGCCGACGAGGGCACGTACTCCTGCCACCTGCACCATCACTACTGCGGCCTCCACGAGCGCCGCATCTTCCACCTGAGAGTCACCGAGCCCGTCGCTGAGCCGCCCCCGCGGGACTCGCCGGGCAACGGTTCCAGCCACAGCGGCGCCCCTGGCCCAGGTGCCGCGTGGCCCCTCCCTGCCCCCCACAGGGACCTGGGTGTTGGCGGGGGGGAGGCCCCCTCGGGCCACGGCGGTCCATCCCTTCCCGAGCCCCGCGGAGCAGGGGCGGTCTGAATCGGGGGCGCGCTCCCTGACGCCGCCCCTGCACGGCCCGTGCAGATCCCACCCTGGCGCGCGGCCGCAGCGTCATCAACGTCATAGTCCCCGAGGGCCGGGCCCACTTCTTCCAGCAGCTGGGTTACGTGCTGGCCACTCTGCTGCTCTTCATCCTGCTGCTCATCACCGTCGTCCTGGCCACCCGTCAGCGCCGCCGCGGAGGTGAGCTGGGGCTCCATCCCGCAGGGCCGAGGCCAGAGCTAGGAAGCCTCCCCTGACCAGAGGCGGGTGTGGGGGGCAGTGGCCTGAGCAGAGGGTAAGCAGGGATGGGAGGGTTCCTTAGGGCTGAGGGGGCTGGGGAGCGGGTGAGACTGCCCCCAACATGAGTCTTCCTCCCCAGGCTACGAATACTCGGACAAGAAGTCGGGGAAGTCAAAGGGGTGAGTGCCCCCTCCAGGCTCTCCTGGGGACCAGACCTCCCCACCTCGCTCTGCTCTAACTGCCCACCACCCTCCCGCCTCCAGGAAGGATGTGAACATGGCAGAGTTTGCTGTGGCCACAGGAGACCAGGCGCTTTACAGGAGTGAGGACATTCAGCTAGGTGAGAGAGGGCCCCAGAACCAAGGTCCAGACTGTGGCTCCCAGGCCTGACCTAGGGGAGGCACATCTCTGGGGGTGGGGGAAGCCTCACCCTGCTCTTTCCTTGCACCAGATTACAAAAATAACATCCTGAAGGAGAGGGCTGAGCTGGGCCACAGCCCACTGCCCGTCAAGAACATTGACTTGGACAGAGGTGAGTGACTAGGAAGGCTGGGCCTGTACCTCACCCCATCCACACTCACCAGCCAGCCCCAGGGGCAGGAGTCCCGGGGCAGTCTTGCTAGATGTCTGCCTTGTGTTTACCCCTGTGACAGAGGGGCAGAGGGCAGACACCCACCTGTTCCCTTGGCTTCCAGAGTTCAGAAAGGAGTACTGCAAATAAGGTGATCCTGGGCTCCTGGCTGGGCCAGCAGCCCTGCCATCTCCTGTCTGTCCGTCTTGGAGGATGACCTCCTGACCCTCATGTGGCTCACCTGACCCCCTTCCAGCGGCTGGTCCCGCTGTCCTGGAACTTGGCCTGGACTGGCACCGAGCAAGGCTGCCTCCAGACCCCTCTCCCCAGAGTCATCCTCATCCTCACAAGCACAGCGGGCTCTTTGGGATTCTGCAGATGCCCCTTCACCAGCCCTCAGCAGGTGCCTGCTGGCTCCCACACTCACTGGTGGTCCTGCCCCCCCCCCAACGCAGGCACAGCCCAGACCCCGCTGATGTTCACCAGTCAACCCTTCAGACTCTCCTGGCCCCTGCCACTGTGGGCTGGGGCTCAGTGGGGGGTCTTGGAGCTTGGGTCAGCCTCAGGGCTAGCACCCTGGCCCCTTCTTCACCCCCTTCTACGGCTGGGACCTGAGGATTGTATGTTCCAGGCCCCAGGCTAATTCCCCTCTGCTCTGTGTTGGGCTACCTGGGGCTGCCCTGGGGCTTCTCTGCCTTCCACCCTATTCCAGCTTTGTTTCCAGCAAGTGCCTTGACAGTCACTGGGCTCTAGGTGACTTTTGACTCTGACCCCCCTCCCTCAGCCCTTCCTTGGGCTGGAGTCTGGGGCTGGGACCTCATTTGGCTTCTGTTTTGGCTGAGGACAGGGGAGGGGTAAAGATGGTTCTTGAGTGGCTTGTGCTGCCACCCCCAACACCCCACATTTGCTCCTCCCGGGAAACTGCCACCATCACAATAAAGACCACATGATTTTTAGACTTGGCCCCAGGTATGCCTCTGTGGCTCCTACTTCATGTCCCGGGGGGCGGAGTCTGGGCCTTGGGAACCTCAATGCTTTCCTTCATCTGAAGCCCTGCTGTCGCCACCCATTTCTTTGCGTGGAAGGTCTGAGTCCAGGTATCCTGGGAAGAGCGACGTCAGGTCCAATCCTATGGCACTATTCCTGGTTGTAAAGGAGTTCGGGATTCTCTTCTGAGGGCTTATTTGGACATGGAGGAGGGGAGCCTGGACATGCTCAGAGGACAGCCCTCTGAGCAGCAGATGCCAAAATGGGATTAGATGTGTGAAGATAAAGAGGGGGGAAGCAGGAGTAGGTACCAAAGGCAGGACACTTGTGAGGGGGATGGGAGGGAGGTACAGGAGGAAGGAGCCGTTGTGTTTCCCCAGCCCTGACCCCATCCAACAAAACTCCCAGGGCAGCAGGAGGGGGGAAAGGCTGTCTGTCACCCCATGCTGGAAACCCTGAGGTGGTGTGTTGAGAATATGCAGATTATGTCTGGCTGAATTAGGGGCACAAGCCATCCACAGAGGGTCAGCGGGTAACCTGGCATCTGAACTCCCACCCTGGGGAAGTGAAAACCCCAGGGCGTTGTGAGGAAGGCAGTGTCAGTGACCTCACACGGGGGATGTAAAGTCAGATTCGTTACTTATAGATCCCAGAACAGGGGCGGTGAGCAAGGCTTCGGAAGGGCGGTCCTCCATTCCAGATCAGGAGACAGACAGCAGGGTAGCATACACCTATTACTTATACGGTGGTTGGGGTGGTGGTCACTAATTTTTTGTAGGCTCAATTCTGAGTGGTCATCTTAAAAGATAGCACAGGAGACACAAGGCAGGACGTTGTGGTGGGCATCCTAGGCTCAGGCTCGTATCTGAATGTCCGGACTCTGGACATGAGCAGGCTTGTCAGCTGTAAAATACTCAGACAGCACCTCAGAGTGGCTGTCTTCTCACCACACACCTGCAAGGATCGCACAGTGGCAAAGGCAGGGAGGGAGGCTGGGCCGGGGAGCTGTGGCTTGCTTGAAAATGTGCCTCCCTTCCAGCTTAGTGACCCCTCGCCCCGCAGTAGCTGCCCTGCTCTGACCACAAACTCACTCCTCCTTGCAGTGTACCAGTCTGACCACATCAGAGTCATCTCTGGTACTGGTCTCTAGCCTCTGGCTACCAGGTTCTCTCATATGACTTGGGCAGCCAGGTAAAAAAGAGAGGCTTGAGGGGGCGGGGGCGGGGGGGGGGAAGCGCAGATGGGGCATCAGACCCTGCATCTGTGAGATCAGCAGTCATTCATGTCTGGTCTGGGGGATGCTGGACATGGGAGCTCTCAGGGTGGGGACCGTGTCCCTCCCGTAGACACCCAGCACAGAGCCATGGCAATCCTTCCTCCAAGGCCATACTACCTGGCTTCCTCAGATTACCAGAGCCCTGCCCACTCTCCCCACCAGAGCCTAGGGGGATGGAGGTCAGCACCCTTGGCCTAGGCTGACCTGGGGATGGTCCCTAGCCTGGGCTCAGGGGCTTTCCATCAAAGTCTGGCTCCTCCAGTCAGTGGCGGACTGATGGGCTTTTTCCTGTGCTGAGCCACTGCCCAAGGATGGTCATGACTAGGCAGTTGGGACAGCTCCAGGCTCCAGCCAGCTTCAAAGGGAGTGCTGGGGACAGGCTGCAAGGGGCATCATCTACCCCCCAACATCATCACTCTTGGGTCCTATCCTAGGGTCTCTCCTGTTCTTCGCTCTCACCAATGTGGGATTCCCTCTACTGGCCTCAAGTCTTCCTCCTGGGATGGGGGAGACCCTCTACCTCCGGTGGGAGCAGAGTGCGGCTGGAGCCTCCACAGCCCGAGGGCTGCTGCTCTGGGTCTCCCTTGGATCGACAGAGGCGGTGGCGGGGGTGGGTGGGTGGGGGTAATCTTCACCTTGCCCAGGTACTTCTGTGCACACATGCGTGCGCACCGTTGCCGAGGCCGACCTCCGCTGCTGCCTTCAGCCGCACATAGACATGTTCACACTCGCACTCCCGCCTCCACGCGAGCACCCGCATGCACTTGGCCCGTGTCTCTCGGAGCCTCCGTGGGGCCCGGCAGAGGGCGCGCGAGCAGGCAGTGGGCGCCGGGGCGCAGAGACCGAGTTGTCTTTGGCTCCCGGCCGGGACAGAAGTATCCTCAGCTTCCCCTGCTGCCCCCTTGCTGCCCGCCTATCAGACCAGGGCGCCCCCCGACTTTGAGCACCCACGGACCCCGGAGCCCTCGCGAAGGGGCGGAGAACCGGAACCCCGGTCCAGCCATACTTCTGGGTTCTGCAGTCGACCCCTGGGGGCCCCGGCTGGGGACCTGGCGTTGCCTGGGGCGGGGTCTCCCTTCTGACAGCAGGGTTGCTTCCGGAGCCCTCGGCCCAGCAGGGGTTGCGGCCCGAGCACATTGTGGGCGTCCCCGCGTGCCGGGCCGGGGACCCGGGGCCCGAGAGGATGGTCGGGGGCGAGGCCCGGGAGAGCTGTGGGAGCTCCGCGCGGGGACCGACACCTCAGCCCCGCCGCCCACGCGCGCACCCCGCCCTCCAGCCCTTCCGCGCGTGCGCAGCCCCGCCCCGCGCCGCGCCGCGAGCGGCCCGGTGACGTCAGGCCCCGCCCGCTCTCGGGCGCCCCCCGGCGGGCGCGTTCAGCCCGGGGCCGGCGGTCCCTTTAACTGCGCGGCCCGAGGGGGCGGCGGCGGCGGGGCGCACGGACGCGGCTGGGCCTCGCACGCCCTCCCTGCCTGCGTTCCCGGGCCGCGGCGGATGGGCGGCCCCCGGCCGCGGGGCAGCAGCCGGGGCGCGAGCGGGCGGGGGCCGGCGGGGCGGGTGGGGCCGGGGCGGCCAGGCGGGCGCCGGGGCCTGGAGCGCCGGGCCGGGAGCGGCGGGCGGGCGGCCGGGCGGGGCGCGGGCAGACAGCGGAGAGGCGCGGGAGTCCGAGCCCCGGGCCGGGCCGGGAGCGCCGCTCGGGCCCCGCGCCACCGCCGCGCCATGGCGGAGACCAAGATCATCTATCACATGGATGAAGAGGAGACGCCGTACCTGGTCAAGCTGCCCGTGGCGCCCGAGCGCGTCACGCTGGCCGACTTCAAGAATGTGCTCAGCAACCGGCCCGTGCACGCTTACAAATTCTTCTTCAAGTCCATGGACCAGGACTTCGGGTCAGTGGGCCGTGGGGGCCTGTGCGCGAGGACGGGTGTCTGCACCTGTCCGCGCCCGGCCAGGGCCTTGGGGAATCTTGGGACTGTGACCCGGACAGTGCCTCTGCTCCCCGGGGGTGCTGCGCGTCCAACCTGGCTGTGCCCTGAGCTGGGGACGCATGAGGCCCTGGCTGCCTGCTCAGGAGTCTGAGAGCGCTGGACGGTGGGGGAGGCGAGGGCTCTCATTTCTGCACCCACTCTGGGCCTGTGTGGCTGAGTCTGTCTGACTGGCGGGTGGTCAAGGTCCGTGGCCCAGGGTGAGCTGAAGTCCCGCCTTGGCACTTGTCAGATTCAGGATCCCACTGCCCCTCCTCTGTGGCGGACAGGCAGGTGCTTATAGGGCTTGACCTGGAGGGCTTGTGATTCATGGGGGCTGGGGTCAGAGGAGTGTCCGGGGGAAGGGAAGGGATGAGGGCAGGGTCCTTGCTGCCCAGTGGGTCCATTGTAGTTAGCGTGAAGGAAATGAGGTGATCCGCAATGGGCACAGATTTGTCTGTTGGAGTCTGCAGAAGTTTCCAGAGGCTCAAGACTGCCTCTCTCTGGATCCCTCCTCCAGGGTCCTGGGGATAGGGCAGAGATCAGGGATCACCGGGGACCACGGGTCGTCCCTGCACCCGCCCCTGCCTGAGGGTTGTTGTCTGTTGGGCCTCTGTTTTTGTTGGGCCACATAGTACTTGGGTTCCTGGGAGCAGCCTGGGCCATCTGCTCACTCCGGCAGCCTCTGGGTCAGTGTCCCCATGTCCAGCCTTAGTGGTGGCTGTCTTGGCTGAGGGGACTTCCCGTTTGCACTGGGCAGGGCCTCTGGGACAGTGAGCCGGAGGCTGGCTGTTCGCTTGAAGCTCTGTCCGAGGCCTGACCCAGCACAGCCATGGGTAACTTGAGTCCCCAGCTCAGCAGTGCTGGGGGGGGGGGTGGAGTACTCAGAGGCCTCGTGGGCTGAGCAGGTGTGCCTGGCCGCCCTCAGGCAGCCTGTGTCCTTGTGTGTGACTGTGTCTTAGGACTTTGACATTGAGGCCATTTCCTGGATTCTCTGGCTTGCATGGACCCTGGGCAGCCCCAGGTCAGGTCAAGCTGGGGCCATTCAGCAGTTCTCTGGGGGGCCTGAGGGAAGTTTGGACAATTAGACTTTCTTGTTCTCCACCACCACTAGGGAGAGGCAGAGAGGGAGCGTGTGTTCTCAGAAACCCTGGGTGGGCTGGGCATGAGAGGGTAGCCTCAGATCAGGGACTGTGAAGACTACCCTGGTGAGCCTGGGCCTCCTGCCCCAACCTGCCATCCCACTGTGGGCCAGGCCTTGACTCCCCGAGCCTCTGTTCCTGGCCATAGCTGGCCACCTAGTAAGGGCAAGGGGAGTCTGGGCTGTGGCCACGGCCACCTGCTCTGGGCTGGGTCCCACTCCAATCTTTGGCCAAATAGGTGGGGGGGGGTTCCTGTGACTACCTCCCACTTTTCCCATGCAGGTCACAGCAAAGTTCTAGGGAAGGTCCCTGGGCCTGTGGCAGGCTGGCCCAGAGGCATCAAGCCCTGGCTTGGTGAGTGGTGGTGCAGGGAGGAGTCTGGGCCCAGCTTTTAGACTGAGGCAGAGGTTGGAGTCCCTTGCTACCAGGGCTGCCTTGCTGATCCAGGCCTGGCTAGACTTGGCACTTAGGTCATCTGCCTGCCGGTGGCCCTGGTCCCTCCATCTCTGGGCCAGGAGCTCCGGTCTCGGAAGCCACCTGCCTGTGGGCCGTGTGAGGGCCGCAGGGCAGGGGGTGGGGGCTGGGCCTGACCTAGCCTGTCTGGGTAAGTGCCCACTCTGCCCTCTGCAGCCGGTCCATCTGGGGTCAGTGCACCCAGTGGTGTCGGGAGAGTCCAGACAGGTGCCTTCGGAGTTTATGGCAGGGTGTAAGGGACTGGGAACCCCTTGCCCTGGAGCCTGCAGAGCTTCAGCCTGGGGGAGCTCTAGGGTCATGAGGCGGGGGTGGGGGGAGGGGCAGCTGTAGGAACGGTGGGAGCTGAGGATCACTTGTGGAGGCCCCGGGGTTGGGGGTCTCTTCGAGATCTCCCCTGCCGTGGATGCACTTGTTCTGCCACCTTCCTGCTCTGTGCTGGGGAGGGCTAGCGGGGGACCCTGTGCCTCTGGGGACCCACTGGCAAGGGTTGGCCTGTGGCATGCTGTGGCCTCTGGGAGCCCCGGGGATCCCCCTGTGGCTCCCCCTCTGGCTGTGCTTGGTTCCAAGGGCCCTGCTCCGAGCAGATTCCTTGCCAGGGCGAGTCTCCGGGGGCGGCGGGCGGGCGGGGCCGGACAGCCACAAGTTTGAGGTTAACCGGGATCTCGCCAGGAATTCTGAGGTTGGGGGCACGATGCCAGTGGGGGTGCCCCTGGATGTCCACCCCTAAGGGTCGGTGGAGACTGCCTGGGAGGTCGCTCTTCTACCCGGTGAGGCCTGGCCCAGCAGGGAGCCCCAGAACTGTTTGGAGGCATTTCCCCTGGCTCCACTGAGGCCTCCCCTGCCCTGTCTCTGCCTGGAGCTCCCGGAGTTTGGGAGGCTGGCCAGAGGTGGGCGGCATCGTGCATCCCGAGGAAAGCACCTGCACCCTTGTCCTAGAGGCTCTGACACCCCCACTCCCACCTCCCGGCTGTCTTGACCTAGCTGGGCGGGGGCCTGTGGTGCCCCCCCCATTGCTCCAGGCCTGAGGTGGAAGGCAGGATGTCCTGTTGTGCTGGGTTGGGGGACTTGGGCTCCTCAGGCTGGGGTGGGGGGTTGGGGAAGGGAGCAGGGACTCTGGGCCCTGGGGGCTCATTTGTGCAGGGGTAGGGGGCGCAGAGGCTCGGGCAGCCCTGGGTGGCCGGTGGACAGTCCGCCCCTGGGGAAACCAGGCAGGCCCTGTGGTGTGAGGGCTGGGGAGCTCATCTGCCTGCCTGGGGGTGAGTCAGAAAGGGCGGGGGCTTGGGAATGGCAGGGAAGGCTGGGCCACCTGGGCTGTGAAACAGGAACCAGGTGCCTGCTCAGCCTTGGTTGCTGCTGTCACTCACAGACCGTGCTCTCAGCCTGCCGGGCCCCCAGGAGGACTTGCTGCACGGGTGTCTGTCGGCTGTGGCTGGCAGAGCCCCCGGTGGTGCTAGGCCACTTCAGGTCTTCCTGTGGTGGCCCCCTCTTGCATGACTTCAGCTGAGTCCTGGGCTGGGTCCTAGCCTGCCTGGGAAGCTCAGTTCTGTAGGGCTGTGGCGCCTGCATAAGTTGGGGCAGTAGACATGGGGTCTTCTCTTCCTGTTGGGTGTCCACCTCACTGCTACCTGTGTGGCTGGCATGTGTCTGAGGGGCTGCTGTGGGGTCCTGGCAGGGTGCCCCCTCCTGCCCTGGCCGTCTCTTCTCTCTTCTGAGGCCTGGATGGTGGGTGGTGGACCTGGGCCTCGCTCCCCTGGGGGTGTGTGGGGTACTTGCCCTGTGGAGGCCTCCTGCCACCTGTTGCTGCCCAGGACAGGCAGAGTCAAGGCGTCCGGGCTCAACAGGTCACAAGGCTGCTTCCTGCCTGTTGTCCTGGCTCCTGTTTTTCTACTGGGCCCAAGTCCCGGGTGTGGAAATCCCGCTGTGTTGGGCAGGGCTGGGCTCCAGCCGGGTAGGGCGTCGTGGAGCCTCCTGCTGCAGGCCTGGCCCTGCCTGCCCTGATCCCTGGGCCTCAAGGAGGCCACAGTGTGGGGTGCGTCTGGGCCATAGCCACTGCCTTCCCTGCCCCATGGCCCCTCCCCAGCTGCCCCTGGGAACCGTACTGGCTGCTGCTCTCCTCAGCCCTTGAATCTGACAGCTGACCCCATCCCCCACCTGTGTCTGACCACAGCATCATCAGCTTCTCTCCCAGTCAGCGTCGCCTTGGCTCTCTGTGTCCTGCCTGGGTACCTTCCCCACCCCCATGCCCACCCGACTAGGGGCAGCATCAAGACATAGGCCAGGGGCTGGTTGCTGGGCAGTATGGCTGCTGGGGCTTGCTGGCCTCTGGAGCTGGGACTTCTCAGTGGGCCCAGCAGCCCTGTACCTGGCTGTCCTTTCAGGCCTTGAGTTGGGCTGTTGCAGAGAGTGGGTTCTGCTTCTGTGTCCTTGGCCAGGTGGACTGGCTGGGAGGGCAGTGGTCTGCCCTCGGTGTGCTTTTATGGGTCTGCATGCCAACCCATCTTAACCTGTCTGTGTTCATGTGGTCTGAGTGTCCTCACGTCTGTATTGAGGCCTGCTGTGAACCAGGCCCTGTTCTGGGTTGGGGCCAGGTTTGGGGCGTGGGGGGGTGGAGGGAAGAAGCCAGATAGAGCCCTGCTGTCATGGGTCCCCACTCTGTGGGATGCACAGACACGGAGCAACGTAGATACTTGCATTATAGGGTGTTATAGGAGGTGATCCTCTGCTGCTCGAGAGCCGGGAGTTTGGACCTCCATCTGACCTGGGCCCTGGGAGGGTCTGCAGGAGGATGACAAGGGTCCCCCGGAAGGGATTGCACCAGGCAGCGGCATCCACACAGACTGACGACATCTGGGCATGTGCCTGGACACCCTGGGCTGGCATGCACCCTGGACAAGAATATGGGGAGGTGTTCCCTCCAGAGCCCACTGGTGGGAGCCGGCCCTCATGCGGGTGGTCTCGTGGCACTGTCTCCCCACAGGGTGGTGAAGGAGGAGATCTCCGACGATAACGCCAGGCTGCCCTGCTTCAATGGCCGTGTGGTCTCCTGGGTGAGTCCGTGCGATGTTGGCAGAGGGTGCTTGGCTAGGGTGGGGGCTGGGCTGGGCTGAACCCATGTGGGTGGGTGGGGGGTGGGCCTGCAGGTTGGCGGGTGTCCTTGAGCCATGGCTGTCCTCTGCAGCTGGTCCTGGCCGAGGGCGCACACTCAGATGCAGGATCTCAGAGCACTGATGGTCACACAGAGTTGCCTCCACCTCTTGAGAGAACGGGCGGCATTGGGGACTCCCGGCCTCCCTCTTTCCAGTAAGGACTGTGGGTGGGGGGCTAAGCCTGGTGGTCCTGAGGGGCCTGCTGCCTACCAGGCCTGTCGGGGGAAGGGGCAACCAACCAGGGACCCATGGTCAGTAGAAATTGGTCAGTGGAGGAGGGGTGGGCAGAGAGGCCGGGTCTGGGCAGGTGAGTGGGTGGGAGAGGAGGCAAGGAGCCGGGAGGCTGTCGAAGTGTGGGTGGCCCAGCCTGCCCCAGCCCACCCCCTCTTGTGGGCACAGCCCCAATGTAGCCAGCAGCCGTGACGGAATGGACAATGAGACTGGCACGGAGTCTCTGGTCAGCCATCGGCGGGAGCGAGCCCGACGCCGGAACCGCGAAGAGGGTAATGAGGTCGCACCTTAGACGTGCCTGGGCCCCCATGGTGCACCCCATGACCCTGCCTACTCCCAGTCACTGCCTCCCAACCAATGTTGGTCCCAGAGTAGAGGTCCTAGGCCTGTCTGCCCAGGATCCCAGGGGCCCGCCATCAGCCCCAAAGTCACCTGGCCGGCTCCCAGGTCAGTTGGTGCTTGAGGCCACACAGGGGACCCCACGGCCAGCTCCCCTCTTGCTGTCCCCACAGCTGCCCGGACCAACGGGCACCCAAGGGGGGACCGGCGGCGAGACCTGGGGCTGCCCCCCGACAGTGCCTCCACTGTGCTGAGCAGCGAACTAGAGTCCAGTAGCTTCATCGATTCGGATGAGGATGACAACACAAGCCGGTGCGTGGCTGTGTGTGCGGGTGTGCATGCACAGGTGTTGCAGGGGTGTGCGTGCGGGTGTACGTGCACCGGTGTTGCAGGGGTGTGCGTGAGGGTGTGCGTGCACCGGTGTTGCAGGGGTGTGCGTGCGGGTGTGCGCACACAGGTGTTGCAGGGGTGTGCGTGCGGGTGTGCATGCACAGGTGTTGCAGGGGTGTGCGTGCGGGTGTGCGCGTACAGGTGTTGCAGGGGTGTGCGTGTGGGTGTGCGCATACAGGTGTTGCAGGGGTGTGCGTGCGGATGTGCGCATACAGGTGTTGCAGGGGTGTGCGTGCGGGTGTGCGCGCACAGGTGTTGCAGGGGTGTGCGTGGATGTGCGTGCACCGGTGTTGGAGGGGTGTGCGTGCGGGTGTGCGCGCACAGGTGTTGCAGGTGTGCGTGGATGCGTGCATCCAGATGTGTGTGAGTGTGTAACAGGTGTGCACAAGCACGCTCGTGTGAGTGTGTAACAGGTATGTGTGTACATGCGTGGGGGTGTGTGCACGCATGTGCTGGCTTACTCAGTGTCCGCGTCTCCGTTTTGCCGGAGTCGTGCTAGATGTAGCTGTGGGGTTTGCATGTGTCGTGCGTAGGGCTGTGTACAGCCCGGAGCTGAGCCTCCTGAGCAAACTCGACCCCGCTCTCTTTCCCACAACGCACCTGGCTGGGCGGCGCGGGCCCGACACCCGTCACGTGCACTCCCTGTCTTGTGTGTGTGTCGGCCGTGCAGCCCTGGCCTGGCCCTGACCTTCATGCCCCCCCAGACTGAGCAGCTCCACGGAGCAGAGCACTTCCTCCCGGCTCATCCGGAAGCACAAGCGCCGGCGGCGGAAGCAGCGCATGCGGCAGGCGGACCGTGTAGGTGGCAGCCCGGCGCTGGGCGGGGTCTGCCCTTCTGCAGCCCCTGCCTGCGTCCCCTCACTCGCGTCCCTCCACAGGCCTCTTCCTTCAGCAGCATCACGGACTCCACCATGTCCCTGAACATTATCACCGTCACTCTCAACATGGGTGAGGCCTCACTGGGGTCCCCCACAGGGCGTGGGCCCCTGGGTGAGGCGCAGCCCCTTAGCAGGCACCGCTCACCTCACCCCTGCAGAGAGGCACCACTTCCTGGGCATCAGCATCGTGGGGCAGAGCAACGAGCGGGGGGACGGCGGCATCTACATCGGCTCCATCATGAAGGGCGGGGCCGTGGCGGCTGACGGGCGCATCGAGCCGGGCGACATGCTGCTGCAGGTGCAGGGCTGCGGGGAGATGCCGGGGGGGGGGGCCCGGAGGCCGGCGCCCCCGCCCCACCGCGCTGAACCCCTCGCCCCCAGGTGAATGACATCAACTTCGAGAACATGAGCAATGATGACGCCGTGCGGGTGCTGCGGGAGATCGTGTCCCAGACGGGGTGAGGCAGGGCAGGTGGGCGGCATGTGGGGGCCCACGTGGGGCCTCCCTGTGTGACCTGCTGTACCCCACAGGCCCATCAGCCTCACGGTGGCCAAGTGCTGGGACCCGACCCCCCGGAGTTACTTCACCATCCCGAGGGGTGAGTGACCCCCAGGGCTGCTGGGGGGGGGGGAGGGCACTCACCCAGCCTGAAGGTCCTTTCCTCTGTGCCCCCGTGCTCCATCGTGCACTGCCATCCATCCGTCTGTCCCTTCATCCATTACCACGCGGCGGCCACGCAGCTGACCCGGTGCGGCCCATCGACCCCGCCGCCTGGCTGTCCCACACGGCCGCACTGACTGGAGCCCTGCCCCGCTACGGTACGAGCCCCTGCTCCAGCGCCGTCACGCGCACCAGCTCCTCCTCACTAACCAGCTCTGTGCCCGGCGCTCCACGTAAGTGGCAGCTCAGGAGAGCAGGGAACTGAGGCACCAGGGCGAGGGACCTGGCCGAAGTGCCCACCCAGTCCTGCCGCGCCACAGGGCGCACACGTGGACGGACACGGCTGACACGTGTGTGTCTGACCCAGCACCGACACAGGTGTCTGCCCTCACGCACGCCCTCCTTCCAGCTGGCTGGCTGTGTGGTGGGATTGAAAGATGCCCGGAGGGGCCAGGCCAGCCCTGGGGTCCCTCTCTCCTGGAGAGGAGAGGCAGCGCACGCATGTGACCCCCACCCGGCTTTCCTGCAGCTAACACGACTAACAGCCCTGAGCTCGCGGAGGGGGCAGGGAAGAGGCCTCTCCCCGTGGGGCTCTGGTCTGCAGGGTGGGGTTGGCCTCACCTGGCTTTGGGCCCAAGATCCTGATGAAGCATCTGCAGGGGTAGGGAGCAAAAATTCAACCCCCCGACCCACCCCTGCTGCCTGCTCCTCCGAGGGTCCATCCTGTGGAGGGAGCGGACCCCACAGTCACCGGATAGCCTCACAGACTGGGCTCCGTGACCACGGAGCCGGCGCAGGGCCTGGTCTCTGAGACGGGCTGCCACCGCGGGGCCCGCGGCCCAGCCGAGCCCTGTCGCTGCCCTCGGCGGCTCAGGGCTGAGGGGGGCCGTGCCTTGCAGAGCTGGAGGAGGCTCCCCTGACGGTGAAGAGTGACATGGGCGCTGTGGTGCGCGTCATGCAGCTGCCGGACTCGGGCCTGGAGATCCGTGACCGCATGTGGCTCAAGATCACCATCGCCAACGCCGTCATCGGTGAGCGGCCGCTGGCGGCTGCGGGGGGCGGGGTCGCCCCGGGCTCTGTGCCCTGACGCGTGCCTCGGGCCAGGCGCCGACGTGGTGGACTGGCTGTACGCGCACGTGGAGGGCTTCAAGGAGAGGCGCGAGGCTCGCAAGTACGCCAGCAGCATGCTGAAGCGCGGCTTCCTCCGGCACACGGTCAACAAGATCACCTTCTCGGAGCAGTGCTACTACGTCTTTGGGGACCTGTGCAGCGGTGAGTGGGGGGCTGCGGGGCGGGGGTCCCCGGAGGGCCCGCCCACACTGCCCTCACCCACCCTCCCCTCCCGCCAGCTCTCGCAGCCCTGAACCTCAACAGCGGCTCCAGTGGGGCCTCGGATCAGGACACACTGGCCCCACTGCCCCATCCGGCCGCCCCCTGGCCCTTGGGTCAGGGCTACCCCTACCAGTACCCGGGCCCCCCGCCCTGCTTCCCACCCGCATACCAGGACCCTGGCTTCAGCTACGGCAGCGGCAGTGCTGGGAGTCAGCAGAGTGAAGGTGAGAACCTGCTGGGCTCCCAGCTCCCCGCTGTCCCCGCCGCCTGGCTCTGCCCTATGTGCCTGCCCCCTCCGCCCTGTGCGCTCCTCCCTGCTCTGTGTCGAGGCCCTGGGTG
This sequence comes from Ursus maritimus, assembly GCF_017311325.1. Taxonomy (NCBI): domain Eukaryota; kingdom Metazoa; phylum Chordata; class Mammalia; order Carnivora; family Ursidae; genus Ursus; species Ursus maritimus. The sequence continues at coordinate 459,319 of NW_024425786.1, read as the reverse complement.
AGCTCCTTCTGGAAGGGGTGAGTGGGTCAGGGGGGTGGGGAGAACCCTGCAGACTGGGGTGTGCGCGTGTGTGTGTTGGGGGTGCTCGTGTTCCAGGTGCAGCAGAAGTGAAAGGCCAGGAGATGGCATGGGGAAGGACAGCAGAGAGGTCCCGGGACACAGTGGAGACACCTGCCCCAGCACCTGCAGCCTGGCCGGGAGCCGCAGGTGGATGGTTGCACAGAACTGTGGACCCACCCTGGGATGTGTGGAGAGCTGAGCAGGAAGATCGAGGGGTGTCCCTGAGGAGGGGACTTGCTGGAGGAGTGGCCTGAGGCCAGGGGACAGAGGTCAGGCAGCCAGCCCAGTAGACCCAGACAGGGATGGGAGAGAGAGGAGAGCAGGTCAGAGGGTAGTGGTGCCCCAGGGAAAGCTGTTGCTGGGTGCCTGTGGACCCTGGACAGGCCCAGCTGGTGGCGGCATGCCCCCTAGGCGGGAACGGGTGTCCAGGCCGGGCCTGCTGTGTAACTCATGCTATCCCTTGCTTTGTGCTGAGCAAGCCTTAGACTGAAGGACTAGCGGAGTGGACCCTCCGGGCCGGTAAGCCAGGGTCCTGCCCGGCGTCCCTCTCGGCATGCTCCCAGCCAGCTGGCCTCCTCAGGCTCCCCGCTCTTCCTGGGAGCCCAGGACGGGGGCTGAGCTGAGTAGCTGGCCAGGGCCTTGGGGCTGGACGGAAGGTGGGTCTTGGGGGCGGGGGGGCCCAGGATGGCCGACGGGAGCACCGGGCACACAGGGCCTCACTCGTGCCTCAGGCTCTCAGCTGCAAGATCAGGCATTGGGGTGAGATGGGGGGCACTGAGCTGGCCCCAGAGTGTCCCTGCCTGCCTGCCACTGCTCACCCTGCCTCCCCTCTGCCCCCCGGCCTGCTGCAGCTGCTCTTGCTCCTCTGAGTGGCGCCAGCCCTGCTCTCCTGTCTGCATGGCTGCCCCCCTCCCACACCCACCCTGCTTGAGACCACCAGGTTCTGCCCCTGGTTGCCCTGGCAATGGCTAGTCGTCCTGGAAGTGACATGGCCCAACACTGACCATCTCATTCCTCTCCCCTGTCCTTGACTCCAGGAAGCAAAAGCAGTGGGTCCACCCGGAGCGCCGGCGGGAGCAGCCGGCGGGCACTGGGCCGTGAGAAGGAGCGCCGGGCGGCTGGAGCCGGGGGCAGTGGCAGCGAGTCGGACCACACAGCACCGAGTGGGGTCGGTGGCAGCGGCTGGCGGGAGCGCCCGGCTAGTCAGCTCAGCCGGGGCAGCAGCCCACACAGCCAGGCCTCGGCTGCTGCCCCGGGGCTTCCCCCATTGTATCCCTTAACAAAGGCGTACTCGGTGGTGGGGGGGCCGCCTGGGGGGCCGCCCGTCCGGGAGCTGGCTGCTGTTCCCCCAGAGCTGACGGGAAGCCGCCAGTCCTTCCAGAAGGCCATGGGAAACCCCTGTGAATTTTTCGTTGACATCATGTGACTGAGGAGAGAGTGCCTTCAAGCTCGGCCCCACGGTGGGGGAGCTGGTGGTCCTGCAGGAGGGAACTGCCTCTGGAGCTTGTGTGGGCTTGCCTTATTGGTGGCTGTCCCGGGTCAAGCCAGCCTGGGCTTCCATGCACACAAGGGGCCAGGTCAGGGGGCCTGGGCCTGGACGGAGAGTGGGAGCAGGCTGGGCGAGGGACTGAAGGCAGCCCAGACCTCCATGATCTGAATCTGGCAGTCCGTCCATTCCTATTTGGAGTAGCTTGTCCATGCAGACCCTGTGCCCTTGGGGTGTGCCTCAGGGACCCCCACTTGCCTACAGAGCTGTGCCCAGGGCCCCAGACTAAGCTGAGATGTGGCTGCTGGGCCTGGGCCCCCTCTGGCCCAAGTCACAGGCCCCACCACTCTTGCATGGGCTGGGTTGGCCCTTCTTGAAGGTGGAATCAGAGCCCCCAGGTCCCTCTGTGGATGCCCGGGGTAGGGATCTAATTTATTTATTTATTGCCTGGCCTGTGTGCTCTGGGGAAAGTGGTGGCCACGTCTGCTGCCCCCCCCCCCACCGGGCTTCAGACTGAATGCAGGGACACAGGTCCTGTCTGAAAGTGGGAGGGTTGGTGAGGGGGAGATGGGAGGGGGAATGTGTTTTAGCTGGTGGTGGTGGGATGTGACTCTGAGGGGCAAGGGGCCGGATGCACACAGCTGCTGCAGGGGCAGGGTGTGGGAAAGAGGGGGTAGCCAGCCTACTCCGTGCTGTCCTCGGGTGACTGCCCACCCACTCACGCCGCTTCCTTCCTGGCGTTTCTGGCCTGCACACGTCTGCGCTGTAGATACCGTATCAAGTCGGAGTATCCGTCCAGATAGTTAATAGAGCTGCTTCTGTGTAAATGCTATTTTAAAGACTAAAAAGCATTTAATTTTATGGGACTGACGTGTGGCCTGTGTCTCTTCTCTTCTGCTGGGGCACCTTAGAAGGCTGAGGTGTGGGGGCTTGTCCAGCCTCCCCAGGGCCTGGCTGAGAGCTGACCGAGGACTGGCCAGGTGCTGTCTTCTGAGTCCCTGGTCAGCGCCAGGTCTCTGTCCCCGGTGCTGGCTGCCAGCAGGGTCCTGGCGGCTGGTCTTCTGTCCGTGGTGCTAGCTCCTGGATCCAGGGGTCTTGGCTATGGTGCTGGCCTTGGTGCTGACCCCCGGGCTCTGTCCACGGTGCTGGTGGCCACCTGACCCTATTTTACCCACTCGGGCTGGGCCATGGAGAGAGGGGGAGGTTGGGTGTGCGCCCCTGCCCTGCTCACCATTCCTGTCCCACTCTGGGGCCCATGGTCAGTCACATGCCCCTGCAGAAGGGTCAGAACAGCTCCAGCCCACCCACCAACCTCCCATCCCCGTGATGCTTGGACGGAGTGCTGGCTGGAGGCTCCAGGCTGGGCCTGGCCAGGCAAGTAATGCTCAGCTTGGAGTTCAAGTGATCTGGCTGGGGGCTTTCCTGAGCTCTTGGTGTGAACTACATGAGCCCCGAGGAACCTTTTAATGGGCCTCTTTCTGGAATAGTGGGGCTGGATCACCTGGGTAGGCCCTGGCCAGGGCTTGGCTAGGACAGATACAGAGCTTCTCTGGGGCCCAGGTGGGTGCTGAGGCCCTCCGTGAATGCTGCAGGCCCAAGGATCGCTGTGGCGTTAAGGTCAGCAGTCAGCCTGCAGTCAGGATCTAGAGCTGGGGGCGGGCTCAGCAGCTGGGGTACAGTCTGGGGGTTGCTTCATAGGAACTCTCAACTAAGTCTGGGTTCACTGGGGTGAGGTCACTGGGTCAGGGGTCACTTGCTTTTGCCCTGAGTCTCCTTCCCCCCAGTACCACTGCTGCCCTGTCCTCTGGCATCATCTCCCAGGAAGAACTCAGGGGTGTTGAGCTCCGGCCGCCACAGCAGCAGGTAGCACTTGGGCAGGTGGAAGGTGGCCAGGATGCCCAGGGCACAGAGGAGGGTGGCGCCCATCTGCACCGTGGGCTGGTAGACCACATGCACATTGGCAAAGAGGGGCACGAAGGAGATCCAGGTGATGAAGTAGGCTAGCATGGCAAAAGTGAGGCCACGGGCGCCATTGTAGTGGCCTGGCCAGCTCTGCACCAAGAAAGTGCCCAGGAAGCAGAGGAAGGCCAGCACGGCATTGGTGGCATGCACCAGGCCGAAGCTGATCCAGGAGCGCACGCGGCAGTGCACCAGCGCCTCTGTGGGCAGCACCCACCAGTCCGTCACCACCTCTGGTGGGAAGACCACCAGGTACCAGGCACATAATGCTGCTTCCGCCAGCAGAGCAAGCAGCACCACCAGCCAGGCCCAGGGCCCCTGCAGGCAGCCACGCAGTTGCTCTGCCCAGCCTGGTGGCAGCTCTGAACCCACGAATATCTGGGCTGCTTGCAGGAAAAGCGTGCTCAGGCAGCCAGTGAGTGGAAGGTGGAGCAGTGGCTGCTGGGCCAGGCAGCTGGCCGGGCCCGGCTGGCCAGGGAACAGGAGGACGCTGAGGCAGACAAGGCCCAGGCAGGCCAGGCCAAAGCAGGCCCGTGGCCCACCTGAGGCCTGCACCAGTGGGCTGTCCCAGTGCCGGATGAAGAGCCCCAGGGCCGCCAGCACCAGGCCCAGCGCCAGACCCAGAAGTATAAGCAGTACCAGCACGGCTGGCTCCTGCCATGCCAGGAATGTGGGCCTGCGGGGAAAGCAGCGTGTGCTCCGGTCCGGGGACCACTGGTTCTGGTCACACTGGGTGCAGAGGAGGTCATCTGTGGTAGGAGGAAAGAGGGGGCATGGGTGGGGGGGTGCAGGCTCCTCGGCCTCACTCCCACCCTGTATAGGCCTCGGAGAGGTGCTCACCTGGGCTGCGCTGATAGCTGCCGGCCTTGCAGTCCACGCAGTCATAACAGCAGGAGTGGAAGCCCTTCACTCGGCGTACCTGGCCCTCCCTGCACTGCCGGGAGCACTGGGACACGGGCGGCTGGCACGGGGCCTTGGGGCTCAGGCCGTGCTCGGCTGGATGCACCCGCCCAGACCTGGGGGTGGTCCCCCACTCCCTCCCCCCGCCCCAGGCAGAGCCAAGCTCGTTCCTGGCCGAATGCTGCTGCGCCGCTGGGGCCGTGCGGCCTGGGGCTCTCACCTGGTTCCCTGGCGTGTGCCAGGACAGCTGGGAGTGCCAGAGCTTCAGGCGGCCATCGAAGGCTCCTACGGTGCGCAACTCGGGCATCGGGTCCTGCCACACCCACAGCTTCAGGTCATAATCCATGTGCACGTTCCCACTGGCATCGAACCGCAGCAGCCGGCCGCGGGCGCGGAAGCTTGTGTTGTACATGTTCTCCAGGAGCTGGGGGACGGGTCGGAGCCAGTGGGGGGGCTGGGCAAGTAGCCGCCTCTAGCCCCGAACCCCCGCTGAAATTCCTTCTCAGGAGTGCCGGGGGCTCCCCACCCTCACCTGCCAGGGCAGCACAGGCTCCCGTGAGGGGCAGCCTGACGCATTGCAGAGCAGCGTGTTGTGGAGGGCCTGGGCCACGCCATACACGGCCGCGTAGGCAGCAAAGGTCCGGTGGTGCAGCAGCCCCGCAGATACGTTCTCTAGCGTGATGTGGTCGCACTGGGGGCAGCGTGGGCCCACCACGTGCTCCTCCAGGCCTGGCTGTTCAGCGTCCAGCGAGGCACAGAAGGCGGGGTCGGCAGCCAGGGCCAGGCGGGTCCGCACGTAGGACGAGAACTCGGGCATCAGGGCGCCCTGCTGCAGGAAGCCGAGCACAGTGCCCACCTCGGCCATGCCGGGCAGCGTCATGACCAGGTCCGAGGTCAGCCAGGCCTCACTGGCCACCCACACCTTGGGCGAGAGCCTGCAGTGGATGCTGTAGCTGAAGAGGGTGCGGGCAGCGCGGGCGGAGGCGAACAGCACCACCACCTGCACGCTGCTCTGGTTCACCTGGTGCAGCAGGCCCTGGACGGTGCCCAGCCGCAGGCTGCCCGCGCGCGGCAGCGGCACCAGGCCCTCGTGCGCGATGCAGATGCCCCTCGTGTTGGCCAGGCTGGAGAAGAGGCTCAGGCCCTGCCGGCCGTACTCATCGTCGCTGCCCACCGCGGCCACCCAGTTCCAGCCGAGCTCCTGCAGCAGCTCCACCATCGCCATGGCCTGCACGCGGTCGCTGGGCACCGTGCGGAAGAAGGACGGGAAGATCTCCCGGTTGCTCAGCCGGTCGGTGCTGGCACCATAGCTGACCTGCAGCGACCGGGAGGCAGCTCCTCACGTGGGGGCTCCTGCGGGCAGGGCCGGCGGGGGCGGGTGACCCGGTGGGGTGGGGGGCGCACCTGAGGCATGAGGAAGAAGCTGAAGAACTTGCCCGTGATGAGGGCGAGCTCGGACGAGTGGGGTCCGATGACAGCCAGCACGCGGGGCTGGTACTGCGTGTAATTGCAGTAGGCGGCAATGTCGCAGCTGCCCGCTTTGGCCATGAACATGAGGCTGGGCTTCATGGCCACCACGGGCTCTGAACACGTGTCAAAGAGGTCGTAGCCCAGGTGCAGCCCCGGCAGCAGGGCAGACCCATTGTTGATCTCCTCCACAGCCATCTTCATGGCCAGCGCCCAGAGCAGGCCAAGGGCCGAGAACCTGGGGCCACACAGGGCTGAGGGTGGCCGACGCCTCGTCCCCACTCAGGAGCACCCCAGACCTGAGCCACCCCCACCCTCGTCACCCCTTGCTCCCTACCCCCACACTCCTACCTGGTGCACACGGTGGCATTGGGCTGTGTCCTGTCGCCGAGACCCGCATCCTCGGCCAAGCCCAGGGGGAAGAGCCCACCCAGCACGTAGTCCCCTTGCATCCTGAGCTGCCGGGATAAGCACAATGGGGCGCCTGCTCCGAGGCCCACGAGAGCCATGAGGCCCAGGAGAGTCAGGCCTCGCATGGCAGGTGGCAGCTTCCAGCAGGGATGGCAAATGAGAGAACCAGGTGGGGGCCCTGATATGATGACTTGGGGCAGGGGAGGGCCAAGGATTTGCCTAGCAAAATCCTCACTTGTCCTCACCTGCCAAGCCCAGGGGCCCCTGGGGACACCCTCGTTTCCCTAGGCCCCATAGGTCTGTGTTCCTTGGACTCTTATCCTGATGCCACCCACCAGGCTCTCTGGCTGACAGTGACGTGGGCAGGTAGGCTGAGCAACCACTGACCATGACCTTGTTACCTGCCTGTGTCCACGTCCCTCTGCAACCACCCCGTTCCTGGACAGGAGGAGCGACACTCAGGACTTCCCTGCCAGAGGGTCCTGGGGTCTCCAGCTGCCTGTGGGAGGTACCAGTGCCCCGAGGAGTGGGTACAGAAACACCTCTCCCAGCCCTGGGGAGGACTGTTAGGAGTCGGGGGTTGGGGGCAGGGGGTGGGCTGCAGGGGTGGCTCCACCTGCAGGTTCAGGGGCAGCCAGCCAGCCTGCTCTCCATCCTGTGGCTGGGGTGGGGAGGGCTCCAGGGTAGGGCTGTGGCCACTCAGCTTGTCTGAGAACAGTGCAACTTAAAGGTCTGGGCTGTTGCTCTGCTGGGTGTCTGAGGCCTGGAAACTTCAGGGACCCTGAGCCTGGTTCTGCCCACACCCTGCCTGGGCTCTTGACACAGCAGGTGCCTCCCTCCGGGGACAGAGGGCACAGCTGGGCCTGCGGGACAGTGTATGCAAACGAGGCAGGAAAGGCTGTAACCAAATGGGCCTCTGAGGCTGGGTCAACACTGGGTATGTGCAGGTCAGCCCCGATGGACGTGCCAGCAGTTTCTCCTTAGCCTCTGGGTGCCCCGGGCACCTGACACGAGGCTCAGGTGTCGGGGTGCCCATGAGGCACTCAGAGGAACCGGGGGAGGCTACTGACACCCCTGGAGTGGAGGAGCTCCGGGTGGTCTCAACCCTGGCTGGGGCCTGGCAGACGTTTCTAGTGGATGGTCTAGGATCCGATCCTCGCTGCCTGTGGGGAGGGAGCAGCCTGCATGGCACGCCTGGGGCACGCATGTACGTGCGAGCACACACTCGGCGCACTGTACCTGCACACACAGCATGCGTGTGACGCGTGTGCTGTGCACGGCCCCTGTAATCTGTGTGCACGTGGGCACACGTGTGCCGCCCTCACGGTCACCTGCCTTTGCTGGCACCTCACGGCGCTGTGGCCCCCGTGGGACAGGGCGAAGCTGCAGGCGCAGGGCACCTGGCATTAGACACCGCTCTTTGGGCCTGACATTGGGGTGCTGGAGAGCATGCTGCCTGACAGGAGTCCTTCTTCCGTCCCACCACTGCTGCACCACAGGGCGGCTCCCACGCACAGGTCTTCTCCTCCCTACAAGCTGTGCAGTTGCCCTCAACCCAGCACCTCGGGTCATTCTGTTTTCTCGCCCGTAAAGTGGGGATGACGACATGGACCTTGGTGGCGGCTCGGGGGGCCAAGCTAAAGGCTACACAACACAGACAGGCCGCATCCCGCTGCCCCATGCTGGCCGGGCTACGCCTCACGTCCCTGTGCTGGACACTGCCCCGTGAGCCTAGCAGTAGGGCCTCAGCCCCGTGAGGTCACGCCCCTCCTCCCTTCAGTAAGCAGCCGCCTGACACACCAAACACCTCTGCCCTGGAGGGCACTGCCTGCTCTGAGTGGCGTTTATTGATGTCGGAACAGACCATCACCCGATGACACTTTCCAGGGTCTCTGCAAGCCGACGCGTAGGCGCAGCTGCGGCACGGTGGATACGGCCCCCTTGGCATCGAGGGGCCCCGGCTCCCAGGGAAGCGCCGGTAGAAGCCAGGCCCCCGAGCGCTGGGTGACGGCTGGCCTGTCAGCTGGGCACGTGGTCCAGGCTCTCTCCATGTGCCATCTCATGAGTCTCTGTGGGGCAGCAAGGGGCAGGGAGGAGGGAACACAGTCTTGCTGGACGACGGGGAGTGAGAGGCTAGCCCTGGACCGGCAGAGCTGTGGACTCCGCAGAGCTCTGGGCTGTGCTGTGCAGACTCACAGGCAGCTGCTGGGGGGGCACCCGGCTGACGGGGTGGCTGCAGGGACAGCTGATGAGAGTGCAGAGAGAGAGGCAGGGCTGGCCTTCGCTCAGGGCTTCAGCTCCCGGCTGCTGCCCAGGGGTTCTATCCCTGTCCTGGGGACGGCCAGCCCCGTGTGGAGGAGCCTGGGGGTACCTGGGTACAGACACCGAGGTGGACCAGGGGGGTACAGACACCGAGGTGGACCAGGGGTGGACAAGCACCTGCAAATATGTTTGCTGGCAGCAGGAGGAAGTCTCTGTGCCACCTGTGACTTTGTCCCACTGCACGACTTGGCTCGCAGGCAGGGGGCAGCTTCTCCGGGTGTCCCGTGAATGCTGATCCTGCCCCTTACCTGCCCTGCCTTCTGCACCTCACCGTCTAGGTGAGGCCTGCTGGGACACATGTGTAACTCAGCTGAGGGTAAAGCAAAGACGCCTTGGGCAGAGCAAAGTGAAAAGGGAGGAGCAGAGGCCAGGGCCCGCTTTCTCTGGCACAGCCCTCGTGCCGCAGGCTAGAAGCACAGCCCGAGTGGGCCTCGCTGGGCCCGTGGCTCTGATCAAGCTGGGCTAACACGGGACAGTGTTCTTCCCATTCCTGGCGCACCCACAGAGCTCCACAGTGGGACTGATAGGAGCTGGCTGCCCCAGCCCAGCTCTGGAGCGGGGAAACCTGCCCCACGTGGCCCGCTGGCCCTTAGGGCAGGTCCAGCAGAGAATGCTCAGCGTAGAGTTTCTGGGAGACATTGTAGACACGCTCAATAAAGGGCAGGGCTTCGCCCAGCATCTCCACAGCCTGCTCTGGGGACCCCACGTTCATGGCCTCCAGGAAGACCTTGCGTGTGGGCAACGTACAGAAGGCCACGGTGACGGCCCGGCGGATGATCCAGGGGTGGTAGGCAGCCAGAGAGGCGTTGTAGGAATCGGTGCAGAGCACAGCTGTGCGGGCGTCCTCGGGGCTGGTGCGCAGGCCTTCCAGGAAGAGCTGTAGCCAGCGCAGGGCACGGTGCAGCCGAAGCACTGTCCGGCAGCCCGAGTCAGGGTGGCGGGAGCGCCGCTCCAGGTCCACCAGCTGGTTGCCCACCTCGTAGGCCACCATGGACTGCAGGCTGCTGTAGTGCTCCCGCTGTGGGCCACTGCGCAGACGCTCCATGACCTGCAGCTTCGCGGTGACGTCCTTAGAGACGAAGGAGAAGATGGCGCCCAGGCTGTTCAGGAACCTGCTCGAGGGGAAGCAGGAACTGAGCCTGGGTGCAGGGGAGGCCGCGCCCCACTTCCCGGGGCACATGTCCCCCTGTAGACAGGGGTAGGAAGGCTCGGTGCCGCCGGCCACGTGGTGAGTGAGAAGGGCTGACCAGCCCCAAGCGGGCGGGAGCTGGGTGCGCACGGTGTCCCCGCAGCACATGGGAAGCGTGGGGCCCCGCAAGGCAGTGCCCCCCAAATGTACCTGACTAGCCCCCTCCAGCCGGCGAGGTAGTGGTCCAGCAGCACCTCCTCCTTCTCATTGAGACACTGCTTGAAGCTGACTAAGACGACTTTCAGGTTGAAGTCCGACTCCAAGCCATCCATATCTCAAGCGCACTGAAACACACAGGTGGTTAGGCTGGTGGGCTGTCTCCCTGTGAATCAGCTCACTCCCTGGGTCACTATTTCAGAGTGGGGGGCAAGAGCAGTCAGAAAGCAATGGCTGGGATCCGGCCGACCCCACTGAGAGCCCACAGTGGGCCCCATCCCTGGGTCAGCCTCCTTCTCCCCAGGAGCTTACTTCCCTCTGCCTGGGCCACATGCTCTGACACAGTGACCTGTGTCACAGATGCTGCTGTGCCCTGGGCCTGGAACACCTGCCCCCAGATCTTAGCATGCCCCTCCTTGTCACTCAGGCTCGTCAGAGCACTCTGCTATGTCCTATCTACGGCACACATCTCTACTCATGCTTCCTGGCTTATTTATTGTCTCTCTCACCAGACTGTGTCTCGTTTTACCAGCTGGAGAAACATCTGCTGAGTCTCTGCCCAGAGCCAAGTACCCTTCCAAGGTGGATGCCCCATGAGACAAACAGCCCTGCCTATTAGGGCGATATTCCTGGAGAAAGCCAGAAAAGTCCAACATGGTAGGTAAAAAAAGATAAGTACCACGACAAAAGAGACAGTAGAGCGAGTGGAGGGCCAGGAAGGGTGGCCAGGTGGGTTGGGCCCTTCTTTGCTTTTACTGCTACATCTGGGGCCAGAACAGAGGCTGCAAGGTCAGCACTGCCTGACAGACACGGATCTTTTCACCCCTACTGGGGCTGTACGGGTGCCACACAGAAGGGCAGCTGAGCCAAAGCCCTTCTACATCTGAAGACAGCCATAAGGCCCTCCCCCAGTCCCAAGGAACCTCCTGGAAGCGCCCTAGGCGAGTCCTGCCCTGGATTCTGCTCACATTCATACAGTCACTCCATAAACATTCAAGTGCCCACACACTGAATGGGTGCCCCTGGGCAACTCAGCCTCTGCCCTCCTGGGAGCCCAGGGCCAGCACTGGGGTTGCGCTCTGACGGTCCCTGGGGACTCAGCTGCATCTTACCACCCAGGATGCCAGGAGCATCTGATGGCGCCTCGTGGCTGCTGAGGCCCTGGAGGCCCCTGGCATTGGCAGAGCTCCCAGAGGTGAGCTCACCCTGTCTTCAGGTGTGGGGACAGTTGCGCCTGGCCTCAGGAAGACGGTGCTCCAGAGACTTCCGGCACGCCCCTCCCCTCTCTCAGGGCCTACCTTCCATCCACTGAGCAGATGGTCTCTGAGGTCTTCAGGGCTACCTTCCTGGACACCAGACATCCTGTGGGCCTGGCCTTCCTGTCTAGAACCTGAGCCAGCAACGCAGAGGAGCTGCTGGGAGCTTTTCAGAACTTGCAAACAACAGGAAGGACACTGGCTGTGCAGCCCGGGGCAGGCAGCCTGCCAGCTCTGGGGAGGTGATGCAGGGCACCACCAAGGCTCCCCGGTCAGCCCACAGCCCCAAGGTCAAGTCTCGGCAGGAGGGCTGCCTGAGTGCCCGCAGCTCTCTGGCTGACGGCAGGCTGAAGGCCCCCAGGAGAAGAGGGCACCCACCCTGGCACCCCAAGCCCAGCGGGTTGGAGTGAGGCCCTGTCCAGGAAGCCCTACAAGTCTTGCTCGGGAAGGGAGCTCCAGGTGGCGCCGGGTCGGTCCCCGGGCTCGGGTACAGCGGGGCCCCAGTCCTAGGCGGGTCCCACTCCAGCTGAGGCCCAGGGATTAAGCAGGGGCCCGGCGTCCGGGGCGGCGTGGGAGCCAGGTCCTCGGCCGCCCCCTCCTGCTCCTGGCCCCTTGGCGATGCCCAGGCCCACCTGCCCAGTTCGGTTGGGCTCTGCTCCCCCGCCACGGGCCGGAGCCTGGCACCCTCCCGCATACCTGGGCCGCCGCCGCTCACCTGAGCCGCCGCCGCCGCTGCCGCAGCCGCCGCCGCGGGACCCGCTGCCCCGCCCCGGCCACCTCCCTGACGCCGGGGATTGGCTGCCAGCTACCCAATCCGGGGATTGGCTGCCAGCTACCCAATCCGGAGGATCGACGCGTGGGCCGGCGTTTCCGGCGGGCGCACCGGAAGCTGACCCCATTGGGGCTGCGCCTGCGCGGTACGACGCAGCGATCCGGATCCGGCGCGGCGGGGGTCCCGGGTCTGTGGTTGTGGCCCGGCTGCAGTGGTTCTGCCGGCTCGGTGAGGGCAGAGGCTACGGGTCCTGGGAGCGCGCCCGGCAGCATGCCCGAGATCAGGGTCACTCCCTTGGGTGAGTGAGGCGCGCCCGGCGGCCTCGCGGGCGCGGGGCCGGGCGGTGGTCTGGGGACGAGCCGCGGGCGCGCAGAGGGCCGGCCAGGTTCGCGGAGCCCCCGGCTCTCGGCAGCGGAGGCCTCGGGACGGCTCGGGGGTCGGCCCGCTGCTGTGCTGCTGCGTCCGCAGCTCTCCTCACCGTGCAAAGAGGGTGGGTCCGGACGCGGGCAGCTTCTCCTGGGGTCCGCCCTCCGGACGCGGTCCCCGAGAGCCACGGGGTCTCCGTTCTCGCTGCGCCGGCCTCTGTCCACATGGACTGGTGCCTTACGTGGCCTTCGCTCCCCGCCTCGGCTTTCTTCCCCCTTGTGCATCTGTCTCGCCCCCGTTACCCGCAGCTTCCCGTTTACCTAGTGCAGCCATCCGCTCTCACAGTTCAGCCTTACTGCATATCTGCAATGTTGTTGTTGTTTTTTAAAGAAGCTTTGCATTTTGTGAAAGATATAAACGCACCCTTTTGAAAGCCCAAAGAGCGCAGAACACCGTGAAGGAGGAGAGGTCACTGAGAATCCAGGGTACCGGAAACAGCTGGGGTTATCATTTTGCATTTTGGTGGCCAGCCCTCTAGAGCTCTCTGGGCATTCTTCCTGCGCTGGTGCTCTGTGCTGTCCCAGAACCTGCCTCCTCCACTGGGCCGTGTGTGGGGAGCATTTTCCTGTACAGATCTCCCACACAGCTCCATATCCTTTCTCGTGGTGTGAGCTCTTCGTCACATAGGCCCCATGGGATGGTCGTGAGTCCTGTTGGGAGCAGGGGCCAGTGTCTAAGAGCTGAGCTGTGGAGTCCAGAAAACCATTCCTGGCCCCATGCGTAGGAGCCATGTGTCCATGGGCTGATCCCATGACTTCTGTGCCTTCATGTCCTCTGTAAAGAGGGGCAGCCCTCCCCTTCCCCCACGCAAATGTCTGGAGGGCCTCTGTGCTGGGCACAGTTTTAGGGCTACAGGTTCAGCAGGGAGCGGACGGCTGAGACCCTGCCATCGTCCTGGTGGGGCAGAAGCAGGCTTATGAGAGACCTCCAGGCCACTGCCTATGGCTGGGCTGCTTGAAGCACATAGACGAAGCTCTTGGCTGGGATGACCCACTGTAGTCATGGGTGACTGAAGCTTCTGAAGGACCAGCTTGGGTTCTGCTCTGGGCCACCTTGATGTGTGTGGTGCTAACAGAAGGTTCAGGTGGCTGGCAGAGGGAGGCTTGTAGGATCAAGATGGAAAGCAGCTCATTTGCTGTCATCAGGCCCTGCAAGGCTGTGTCCCTTTCTTCTTGGGCCTCCAGACCCCAGCGGAGGTGGGTGGGATGTGCCCTGCTGGGGCTGGAGGAGATGGGTAGGGCTTGAAGTTAGGAACATGGATAGGACTCAGCTTAAGTTCTGGGCTGTGGGTGCCCTGAGGGGGTGTGGTGGTGGGCCATCTGCACTCTGGCCGCTGTAGTTGGTCATTGTTGGACAGCTGGGGCCATGTCTCCCCATGGCCGGCTGAAGCTGCACAGGTGTCCCTCTGCAGTGACACCACCTGGACGTGCTTGATGCCTTCTGCGCATGGGTCCTGGGGGAGAGGGCCCCATAGCCCAGATGAGTTTTCAGGCAGTTGAGTTTTCAGGAGGGGTGGTGATGCCCTGTGGAGTGCCGGCTTACCCCTATTAAGTGCCAGGACCACAGTCCAGCACCTGTTACACAGCCCCTGGCCTTTGAAGGTGCCAGTCAGCCGCAGCAGGTGGGCTGCTCCCTCGAGAGGTGAGGGTCTTTTTCCATCTGACGTAGGTGGTGGTGGCAGGGCCTGAGGCTGGAGGTGTAGTGGGGGAGGGCATGTGGTCTAGAAGTCGCTCGGCAGCCTTGGCACTTTGCCCCTTCCCTGCACATTTCCCTGACCTGTGTGTAGAGGGGGTGGTGGTGGTGCTTCTGTGTCACACTTCATCTGCACAGCAGCCGTGGGGGTCTAGTTTTCCCAGCCCACCGAGGGTTCTGCGGGGCAGGGACCCAGAGTTCCCAGTGGAGGTATGAGGCAGGTGGCTGAGCCTTGGTCTTGGGGCTGGGGCCACGGCTTGCAGCAGCAGGGAGAGGAACATGGGGGTGGCGGCACCTCATCCCTCTTCCTTTTCAGGGGCTGGCCAGGATGTGGGCCGAAGCTGCATCCTGGTCTCCATCGCTGGCAAGAATGTCATGCTGGACTGCGGAATGCACATGGGGTTCAATGATGACGTGAGTCCTGAGGGAAGGTAGCCTGGAGGGACCTCATTCAGCCTGCTCCTCGTTGCTATTCTCAGCGGGATCCAGGCATCAGAGCCTCAGACTCTGACCCACGGAGTAGGGAGTTTGGGCAAGTGGGCAGTGGTAGGAGGCAGGTGGGCCTGGGGTCACTGCATTCCCTGGCAGTGTCCCCACCATCACCAGTTGACAGATGGGATGCCCTGTGTGGAAGGCTTGGTCTGTACCAGAGCAGGGGCTCTTGGGCTCCTGTAGAGTCATATGGGGCAGCTCAGTGCTCCCCAGGCAGGGCTTCTGGCTTGGTGACTGGTGCCCAGCACTTTGACCCCTCCCTGTGTGCCCTGAGGCTGTGAGCAGTTAATGGTCCTGGTGTGGCTGGCCAGGCTCAGCCTGTGCCCTCGTTCCCCACTCCTGGCTGCCACTCTCTGGAGTGCTGGCAGACCCAGGGCAACCGTGTTCTGACCCTTTTTCTTGGCTTGTCAGAGGCGCTTCCCTGACTTCTCCTACATCACCCGCAACGGCCGGCTGACCGACTTCCTGGACTGTGTGATTATCAGGTAGGCACCTGTCGGCTGTTAGTGTTGTGTGGGCTCACAGCTGGCCCCACCCCGAGGACCCTCAGGGCCCAGGAGAGCCACTCAGGGCCCAGGGAGGCTGCAGGCTGTGGGGCGTTGCAGACCCCCGTTTTGTTCTAGGTTGCTGGTGTGGCGCCCCCTCTGGGCTGCCCCCCTTGCCTCTGGACAGTGGTCCTGGAGGCCGTGCACTCGCATGAGGTTACAGTATTCACGGTTGCTCCTTGGTGGGCTTTGGTCAGCGCCGTGGAGCCAGGGGGCACACTGTGTGGCGTGTGCCTATTGGCTCTGCCCCAGCTACCCCAGGAAGACGAGGCTGTGTTAGGGCAGCAGGCCCATGGCAGGGAGCCTACTCCCCCAACAATGCAAAGATGGAGCATTTCCCATGTGAGCCCCTGGGCTACTTGTCAGGCCTCCTCGCTCGGCCTCTCAGCAGCATTTGGCAGCAGTGACTACACCCTCCTTGCTGGTCCTCGATGCTCACTGATCTTGCTGTACATTCCCGTCCACCCTGCCCTGACGTCCAGACTCATGGTCTGGCCCCCCTGGTGGCAGTCGACCTCCCCAACCTGGCTGAATGGGGCTTCTGCTTTCCTCCAGTTCCTCACACTCCACCCAGATAGTCCACAGTTTTCGGGATCCAGTCCTTTTCCTGACCCTGACCTTTGCCCTGTGGCCAAATGACCACAGCAGCCTCCTGCTGGTCTTCCCCCCGCATCCTGCAAGCCAGAGGATCTGCCGACCCCATCCTCAGCTGCTCTGAGGCTCCTGTGGTCTCAGTTCCTTCTTGGACATGGGCTTCACACAGTGGGTCTGCTCTACTCATGGACACACAGCACTCTGTTCCCTTTGCTCCGGTGCCTTCCTGCTGTGGTTCACATGCCGTGGGGTCTTCCTGTCCATCCACCAGAGATGGTCACTGTCCTGGTGCCCTGTCCCCTTCTTAGCTACTTTCCATTACTCTATAGAACGTGTGCCCACGTGACACAGCATTACCTCTTTCATGCTCACTGCGTTATCGGACATTTAGATTCTGAGTTCCAGGAAGGTAGTAGATTTTATCTCTTTTGCTCACCCCTCACTCTGGTACTGAGGACGGCATCTCATACACAGTAGGCAGTCAGTGCACAGAAGAACGAATGGGTGGAATGACCATGAGCCTCTGCTGGCGTGGAGGGGCTGTGGGGGGCAGGCTTGGTTGGGGAGCAGTGGCCCTGGGCTGACCTGTGTTGCACCCCCAGCCACTTCCACCTGGACCACTGTGGGGCACTCCCCTACTTCAGCGAGATGGTGGGCTATGATGGGCCCATCTACATGACCCACCCCACCCAGGCCATCTGCCCCATCCTGCTGGAGGACTACCGCAAGATTGCTGTGGACAAGAAGGGTGAGGCCAACTTCTTCACCTCCCAGATGATCAAAGACTGTATGAAGAAGGTGGTAGCTGTCCACCTGCACCAGACGGTCCAGGTCAGGGCCCCAGCACACCCCATCTCACTCTCTGTCGGGTACTGTGGGGCTACCGGGAGGCAGCCTTGGGCAGGCACATGGGGTCAGTCGAGAATCAGGGTCCCAGCCCAGATTCAGGCGCACACAGGGCAGCGTGCCCAGCACCCATCAAGCATGTGGGACCTCTGCTGCTCACCCAGCTGTGCGCCTGAGTGCGTCTGAGAGGGTGTGCCGGCCGGGGTGGTAGGGGCAGAGACTGGACCGTGAGGTTGGCAAGCCCCGAAGGGCAGCCAGTACTGGGCTGTGGAGTTTGGGTTTTGACTCTGACTGTTTTGTGTGGGTCAGCAAGGAAGTGAGGGGTTCTAAGCAGGCAAATGCCATCAAATTGGGTAAACTTTATCACGAAGATTAGAGATTTGTCTGTTTCTCCGTAGAGTCAGCGGAGTTTGCTTGTTACTGGTTACCTATGTGTTTCCAGTTATTTCTGGTTGAACTTCTTGTCAACACGAAGTATGTGTGTTTATCTTTAATAAGACTTTTCCCCTGAAAGTCTGTGTTTCGGCTAACGCCACACCATCCCCACCACCCCCACCTTTGGTTGTTTGCATAGTGTGTCTTTTCCATCGTTTTACTTTGAACTTTACTGCGTCATGTTTTAAATGTAGCTCTTTTAAGTGGCATGTAATTTGGTTTATTGTTTGCTTGTTTTTTGTGGGTTTTTGGCATGTGAAAATTTATTACTATTATGTTTTCACCATCAAACTTAGGATCTGGGTTTTCCCTTCTTGCCTTTGTAAAAGGCCAAAAGAGAGACGTTGGCTATTTTGACGGTCTTAAAGCAAATTCTAGGAATGTCTGTGACAGCATGACCTTTGTGACCAAATCTAGGAACTACAGCTTCATCATTTTCCTCAGTAAACGTCAGACAACCGTCATTGGGCACAAAGGCTGCGGGGTTTTTTTGCCATTCTTGATCAGCTGGACCCTGACACACTTTCTGATGGTAGAATTTGGCTATTTGGCTTCAACTCCTACGTCTCCCAGCACAATTCCCTTTGCATGGGAGCGCCTCCAAAAGCGTTGGCCTTCAGGGCTGTGCCCACGTGTGTTTTCTCACACTGTTCATAATGTCACTTCTGATCTCATCGGTGGCTGTGGGGCTTCCTGGCAGTACGAGGACTGCAAGTCGTGCCCATCCTGCCGGCGCCACGGGCCAGAGCAAGAGAGGATTTTGTTGTTGTTGCTGTTAATCTATCCTGATAACTTGTCCAGGCGGAGCATTTGGACTCCACATTTAATAAGAAAACTTTGAGTTTAGCTCCACTCTCTTACTATTTGCTTCCTATTTGTGTTGCCTGTTCTGTTTTTTTTTTCTCTTACTGCTTTCTTTGGATTGATTTTTTAAATTTATTTTTTTTTTAAGATTTTATTTGTTTATTTATTTGAGAGAGAGAGCAAGTGAGTGAGAGAGAGAGAGATAGAATACTAACGGGGGGAGGGGCAGAAGGAGAGGGAGAAGCAGAAGCAGACTCCCTTCTGAGCAGGGAGCCCGACACGGGGCTCCATCTCAGGACCTTGGGACTGTGACCTGAGCCGAAGGCAGACATTTAACCTACTGAGCCACTCAGGCGCCCTTCTGTTTCTCCTTTTATTTGGTTAGTTATTTTATATTCTTGTAATTCTCATAGTGATAGAGTTTACAAAATGCATCCGTGACAACAAAAATCTAAGGTATTTGGAGGTTTTGCCTCTCGATAATGCAAAGGTCTTAGAACATTTTATTATGTGCCCTTGTTTTAGTTTGCTCAGTATATATGAAACCTAGGGGGACATCATTACTGATACTGATGAGGTCAGCTTTGCTAGGCGTCATCTCTGTATTTACCCTCTCTACTTCCTGTGTTCTTCACTTGTCTTTGCGATGACTTACCTTCTTCCCGAAGGACACCCGTATGGATCTGTTGGCAGTGAATTTGCTTTTAATTGTCTGCAGATGGCTCTGCTTCACCCTCATTCCTGAGGGACTTTTTCGTGACATGTGGAATCCTAGTTTGGCAATTACTTCTTCTCAGTACTTTGAATGTTTCTTTCTATTCACTGTTTGAAAGAGAATCTTTAGTGTGAGGCTGGTTGTAGGATTATACCCTTTTCTTTGGATTTTGGTGGGTATGCTGTGATGGACCTGCATGTTGTTCTCATTGAACCTGTCCGGGTGTGAAGCCTCGTGGATTTGTGGCCCGATGTCTTTCATCTGGTTCTTCCAGTGTTGCTCCTGCCCGTTGTCCTCCTCCAACCCAGGGCCCCAGATGGCAGAATGTGAGGCCTTCTTACTCCAGACCTTCCCTCGTGCATTTGTCTTTCTGTGCTTTGTGCTAGACAGTCCTTTCTGTGTGTTTTACTGCCTTACTACTCTTCGATTATATATAGCATGCTGTTAAATTCATCCATTCATTTTTTTATTTGGGTGATTATAGCTTTTGGCTTTAGCATTTCTACTTTTTAAGATAATTTCTAGTTTTGTGGTCAACATTCTTAAACTTCTTTTATTTCTCTGAATATATTAGTCACAGCCCTCTTAAACTCTGTGTCTGAAAACTCTAGGAGCCCTGAGTCTGCTTCTCTACACTGTTGTTTCTCTTGTTTTCCATGCTGGTGTCTCATCTCTTGTGTCTGCTTGCTTTTGGTTGAGAACTGGACATTGTGAGAAACAGGAAATGATGAAAGGCTTGGAACCATGTTCTCCTCTTCTGCCCTCTGCCTCCCCAGTGTCCACCTCCCTGGTCCCTCTGCCATACTCTTCAACTGACCACCTACCTAGCATAGCCTGAAGACCTGACTCGAGCCCTCTCCTCTGTAGGTGGACGATGAACTTGAAATCAAGGCCTACTATGCAGGCCACGTGCTGGGGGCAGCCATGTTCCAGATTAAAGTGGGCTCAGAATCTGTGGTCTACACGGTCAGTGGAAGCACTTGGGGCACAGGGGTACTGCTTAGCCAGGGAGAGGAGGCACCTGTTTTACTGTGACATTCTTTGCCAGGGTGATTATAATATGACCCCGGACCGACATTTGGGGTGAGTAGGCTGATGTGTTTCTTTCACCCTGTGGGGAGCAGTGATGCTTGTGGCTATGCTGGGTGCCTGGGCAGTTCATGCATTGGTTTCTGCCACGTGTCCTCTGTGCATGGCAGAGTCTCTTCCTCCGGTCTCCCCTAGTGTGCTGCTTGCCAGAGGGTCCAGGGAACCTGTGGCTGGGGTCTGTTTTGTTGCTCCTGGCCTTACAGCCATGTGGATTGTCCACCTCCGGCCAAGCCCACCTCTGTTACAGAGCTGCGTGGATTGACAAATGCCGCCCCAACCTGCTCATCACAGAATCTACCTACGCCACGACCATCCGGGACTCCAAACGCTGCCGGGAGCGAGACTTTCTGAAGAAGGTCCACGAGGCCGTGGAACGTGGAGGGAAGGTAGCTGGTGCAGGCGGAGTGCCAAGCAGGGCTCTGGGCCACGTGCCCACCCTGACCATGCTACACAGTCCTTTGGCCACTTCTGGCATGTCAGGAGATGGGTGTTTTGTGTTCTGGGCATGCAAGGAGGAAGATTTGCTCAGCATTAGGAAGAAAAACTTCTCCAAAGACTAGTGGGGTGTGTATTCATCTCTCACTTCAGATCCCAGACCAGGGCTGGCCAGAGTATCCACTGTGGTCGTTTTTGGATAGATTGTGGCTGGGACCAGGACTTGTGGGGAGAGTGTAGGGGGCTTTACCTGTGGCTTGCAAAGGGCGTCTGGCTCTCAGGATGCCTGGCTATGACCTCTCAGTGGATGCAGCCTCTGACCATCAGAGCTACCAGCAGGGCCAGTCTTTATAGCAGCTGCTCCCTGAGAAGGCAGCCACAGGGTACAGCTGCCTGTCCTCTAGGATCAGATGTGGGCTTAACTTGGGTGGGCAGCACAGCCAGGGACTCCTGCCTCAGGCACCCTTGCCTTCCCCCTGCAGGTGCTGATCCCTGTGTTTGCCCTGGGCCGTGCTCAGGAGCTCTGCATCCTGCTGGAGACCTTCTGGTAGGTGCAGTCAGATTGGTTTCTGGGACCCCTGGCCTGAGTGGGCATTAGCGGGATGCCTGTGTCCAGCCCGGGAAGGTCCTCAGTTCAGCTCCAGGTAGAGCATAGCCTGTAGCACTGGCCCCTATCAGATGTAGTCAGGGTGCCTGGTATCTGTGGGGGTGCCCGCCCAAGCCAGGAGGCCTTGTCATGTTGTCCTCCCTCCACCCGCATGTGCTCTGTTTCCTTCTTCAGAACCAACATTTTAGGGGCGCCTGGGTGGCACAGCGGTTAAGCGTCTGCCTTCGGCTCAGGGCGTGATCCCGGCGTTCTGGGATCGAGCCCCACATCAGGCTCCTCCGCTGTGAGCCTGCTTCTTCCTCTCCCACTCCCCCTGCTTGTGTTCCCTCTCTCGCTGGCTGTCTCTATCTGTGTCGAATAAATAAGTAAAATCTTTAAAAAAAAAAAAAAAAAAGAACCAACATTTTATAGAAGGAAGTGGACTGAGGTGGGGGACATCAGGGAGTTGTTCCTTCCACCGGACACAACCCAGGCTGAGGGTGTGAGGGGTGACATGGGCCAGCCCTTTCCTGGCAGCCTCCTCACTGTGGTCCTGCACTGTCCACAGGGAGCGCATGAACCTAAAGGCCCCCATTTACTTCTCCACGGGCCTGACAGAGAAGGCCAACCACTACTACAAGCTCTTCATAACCTGGACCAACCAGAAGATCCGTAAGACCTTTGTCCAGAGGAACATGTTTGAGTTCAAGCACATCAAAGCCTTCGATCGAGCGTTTGCTGACAACCCGGGCCCAATGGTGAGGCCTGACCAGGAGGGGCTGGGGATGGCTGTCCTGTGCCTGTTGTAGCCAAGTCATGCCTGCCCCAGGGTGGGGCACCTGGGGCCAATGCTGACTGTCCACGCATGTGTACCTCCTCCATGTCCGGGACATGCCAGGGGCCTTGCCTGCAGGTCTCCCTCAGGGAGTGGGGTGCCGTGCTGGGGGAGAGACGGGGTGGGGTCAGAAGGTAGGGCCTGTGGCAGGTGCAGAGTCAAAAGGCTCTGAGGGCAGAGGAAGGGCTAGACTTGTGGCCAACACTGGTTCTTTGACAGGCGGGCGCTGCTGCGCTGACTGTCCCCATCCCCACCCACCCCCGCAGGTTGTGTTTGCCACACCAGGCATGCTGCATGCTGGCCAGTCCCTGCAGATCTTCCGGAAGTGGGCAGGGAATGAGAAGAACATGGTAAGAGGTCTAGGTGCTAGAAGGGCCTGTGAGGTTGGGCAGAGGTGGGGGAACAGGGGCTCTGCTTGGCTTGGGGACACTGCTGTTTGTCAGGACAGGGCTTGGCATCCTGGGCCCGTGTCTCACACAGGCAGCTCAGACTCTTGCTGTGTCAGCCTGTTGCATCAGGCAGTAACGTCTTCTGGCCTCCTGAGCTGATGTGATACTCAGGCCAGGTGGGCTTGTGCTGAGACTCCTGAGCCTGCCCGGGTCTGCAGTGGGGCCTGGGATAGGGAGCCGCTGGCAAAGGAAAGGGGCCATTAAGGGTATAGGTTCTGACAGGTAGGAAGGGCAGGGTGAAGAGACAGGGAGGAAGCCCCCTGAGGCGGCCTTTGGGGTGGGGACTGTGTTACAGGGTGGCTGCCGGCTCCATCCCTCCCTCCCCCACAGGTCATCATGCCTGGCTACTGCGTGCAGGGCACTGTGGGCCATAAGATCCTCAGTGGGCAGCGCAAGCTGGAGATGGAGGGGCGGCAGGTGGTGAGTACCCGCTTCCCCGGCAGCTCCCCCTTTTGGGTTGGTAGGGAGCCCTTGGAGCCTGCTGCTTGTGGTAACGGCCCATGTGCACTGTGATGCTGCAGTTGGAGGTCAAGATGCAGGTGGAGTACATGTCCTTCAGCGCCCATGCTGACGCCAAGGGCATCATGCAGCTGGTGGGCCAGGCAGAGCCCGAGAGTGTGCTGCTCGTACATGGGGAAGCCAAGAAGATGGAGTTCCTGAAGCAGAAGATTGAGCAGGAATTCCGTAGGCAGCCCAGGCATGGGGTGGGCTTGGGCCGATACAGGGAATGTGGGGTCTACCCATGGGTCAGCATGGGCAGGGCCAGATGGTCTAGACTGAGGCTCCCTGCTCCTCCCACTCTTGCCCAGGGGTCAACTGCTACATGCCAGCCAACGGTGAGACGGTGACACTGCCCACGAGCCCCAGCATCCCCGTGGGCATCTCGCTGGGGCTGCTGAAGCGGGAGATGGCACAGGGTACGCAGGGCCGGGCACACTGGGCAGGGGCAGGGCAGCGGCGCAGCTGGTGGACAGCTCCCATCACTGCCCCTTTCTCTGCAGGGTTGCTTCCTGACGCCAAAAAGCCCCGGCTCCTGCATGGCACTCTGATCATGAAGGACAGTGTGAGTGTGCCTGTGCTTGGGTGGGGGTGAGGGGTGCTCCCTTGCCCCCTGACCTTCCCCTGCCCCACAGAACTTCCGGCTCGTGTCCTCAGAGCAGGCCCTCAAGGAGCTGGGCCTGGTGGAGCACCAGCTGCGCTTCACCTGCCGCGTGCATCTCCATGACCCTCGCAAGGAGCAGGAGACGGCCATGCGGGTCTACAGCCACCTGAAGAGGTGGGTGTACCCCACTCCTGGCTCTGGGGGTGGTAAGCGGGACCCAAGGTGGGGGTCTCACTGTGCCTCCCCGCAGCATGCTCAAGGATCACTGCGTGCAGCACCTTCCCGATGGGTCCGTGACCGTGGAGTCCATCCTCATCCAGGCCGCTGCCCACTCAGAGGACCCAGGCACCAAGGTGCTGCTGGTCTCCTGGACCTACCAGGTGAGTTGGGCCGGGGAGCCCCCATTCCCGGGAGGTCGGGAGAGGCGGGGGCTGCCCAGGTGTGGTGGTTGGGGAGGATGCGATGACTGTCCCCTCTTGTATCTGGCTCTAGGATGAGGAGCTGGGAAGTTACCTCACGTCACTGCTCAAGAAGGGCCTCCCCCAGGCCCCCAGCTGAGGTCAGCTGGTCACCAGAGGGACCTAGGCTTTCATTCCAGGGCCGTGTCTGTGCCTCAGCTCTTCCCTCTGTGTCCTTGGATGTGGAGCCCACGGCTGCTCACAGCCCTTGTCTGTGAGGACAAGACCACAGTGTCATGTGTCTGCCCAACTGGCCACTTTTGGCTAAGGAAAGAAAGAGGCTTAAGGACTTGGTCACCCTTTATTTCTATTCGTGAGGCCCCAGGAGATAGGTGGATGCTCCTGCGGTATTAATTTCCAGTAAAAACTGAACCAAAGGCTGCGTGGATGTTCCCTTCTTGATACTCAGGCCTTTTTCCTGCAGTTCACCTGTGGCAGACCTGGGTGCCCAGGAAGCTGGGGACTTGAGGCAGGTACAGGCCAGCAGGAGGCAGGAGGCCTGCATGGCAGCAGGGCTCTGTGTGTCATGGTGCCCTGACGTCAGCTGGGCATCTGGGGGTGATCTGTGCCTTCCGTGTGGTAAACCCTGCAGGGCACAGGAGGGTTTCTGCAGAGTCTGGGCCTGGCCATAGGTCAACAGCTTCATCTGGGCTGCAGAGCCCCTGCCTCTCAGGCCCCTCCCTACTCCCTGAGGGGAACCCCCGCAGTCTCCCTCCTCTACTGGGAACTCGATCCTAGGGCCCAGGTCAGGAGGGGTCCAGGGCGTAGATCTTGGGATCCGGGTACCTAGGGGTCCAAGGCCCTTGGGTCTAGGGGTCCAGGTACCTTACTCCAGGCCTCCTACTTTTGGGCTGCTGTTCTCCAGCTGGAGATTTTTTGGCCAACCTGGGGCTTCCTTGCCTTCCCGCTGAACAGAGGCTGGATTGCCACCTGCTAGCAGGACAGGTGAGGGCTGCAGCTGTGCTGTCACCAAGAGCCCCTCCCCCATCAAGCACCCAGCCTTAGGACGGGGTCAATCAGTGGGATGCACGCAGGCACCTTTCAGGGCAGCGTACTCTTACCGAGTCTCCCGTATAGCACTGACTTGAGGAATAAGCCATGGGCTGGGGCCACACGTGCCTGGTGCCTGCCCAGGGGGTCCCGGCTTTCCAGGATCACCTTCACCTGAGCAGGCATCAAAGCCCCCAGCCCCACAGCCACCAGCACAGCTGTCATTCTCCGCACCTGCAACCCAAAGCCAAGACTGCCATAGGGGCCCAGCCCCTCAGGGCCACCCCCACCCCCGGGAGGCCCAGCGCAGAGCCCACCTGTCTGTACAGGAAGGACTGGCTCTCAAACTCCAGGTTCCAGAACCGCAACCTAGAAATACTGGCACTTGCGATGTCTGGCCCAGGGCAGCCCCCGAGTCCACACTGTGGCCCCGGACAAGGAGGCGGGCAGGGGAAGGGGTCTGGGGGATACTGGTTCCCACTCTCTTCCACCCCAGGGCTTCCACTGACCATCCTACCCTCAAGTGAAGCTGGTGGGAGGGACACTGTGAGTGGGAGGGGCAGCAGAGCCTTCTGGGGGCTTTGGCAATGGGAACAGGCCCTCCGATGGAGGTGCCGCTGAGGTGGAGGTCCCGGTGCAGGCTCTGCGGCAGCTGAGGGAGCTGAGCGTGGCCAGCTCATCTACCAGGGACCCAAGCCCCAGGCCAGGGGCTCTTCAGCTGACCATGCAGAAGTTCCTCCTCCATGCTGGCTCCAACGGGGAAGGTTTTGGAAGTCAACAGCTGACATCTGGCCAGAGGCCCCAGGGACAGTGCCAGGGGCAGCGGAGCCAACCCCCTGGCAGGTAGGGCCGGAACCACTGGCCTGGTGCTTCTCTTTCAGCAAAGGCTTTTCAGCAGCTGCCAAGATCCATGTACTAGGCAATGAATGCTGAGCTGGGCAGGGTAGGGCAGGGCAGGAACCCACCCTGGGGGGAGGGCACAGCTGTAGGTTCTTGGTTGTTGGGGCCATGCCACTCAGCTGACTAGTATCCCCCTGTGAGGAATGATGGATGCCCAGGGGGGTCCCCAGCCCCAGCTGTGTGCTGCGTCTGCACCACCCCTGCCAGGGAAGTTAAATCCAGCTTCCCCAGCCTCTGGCTAGTGTGCAGGGTGCCCTTTCTTACCTGTTCTCCTGGGGGAGGACAAAGGGGCTGCCTGGGTCAGGGGACACTGAGGCTCGGCGCAGTGTGCGCACCGAGCTAGTGGCCGGGCTGCCAGCTGACTGGAAGGCACTGAAGTCATGCGTCCCTAGCAGGTGCTGGGCAGCTTCCCGCATGGCACCCACATCCAAGCAGCTGCAGGGAGCCAGGTGAGTGGTCAGGAGGGAGTAGCCAGCCAGCTGGGTCTAACAACCCCTCCCACTCGCTCACACCCACACTCACCCTGCCCGCAGGGGCCAGCATCGGTTCCGTTCAAACACTGACAGCTGGTCAGGCCGGTGGCAGCCAGTGACCAGGCGGTACAGGTAGGTCCTGGATGTGGCTGCATGGCGGGCATGGAAGTCACTGGGTACTCGGAATGCCTGCAGTATCCTGTGGGAGCAAGATCAGGCACTCCAGATCCCTCCACCCACCCAAGCGACACCTTGGTATCTCACTCCCAGGGTTCTGTCCAGACACCAAGTCCTTCCTGACTTATGGCCTCCACGCATGGTGGACCAGTCTGGAGACAGCAGATGGGTGCTCACCGGATGGCCGGGTGCCTCAGGTGGGCGTTGAGAGCCTCTGCCAGGACCTCTGGGGAGAAGGGGGGCTGGCCTGAGCGGCGCTGGACGTCCAGGTGAGCCGCGTTGCATAGGGCATGGACCCCGGCATCCGTGCGGCTGGAGATGGTGAACTTGACTGGCACCACCGAATTCAGCCGCTTTGCAGCTTCCTGAGGGGACAGAGCCGCCTGGGGCGGGGTGGGCAGCGCAGGGCGAAGACCGGGCCGCAGAAGCGCGGGGGCTCCCATCTGCGCCGCCCTCGGGTCTCCCTCTTTCCATTCCGGGCGGCTGGCCGCCAGAGCTCACCTCCAGGTAGTTCTGGACCCCGACGGCGACGGCGCGCTGGGAGCCCCTGACGGCCGCGACCCCGCTGCGGGCGGAGGCGGGCTCAGGTTAGCAGACGGGGTTCGGGCCCTTCCCCGCCCTCTGCGGCCCTCCAAGGTCCGTTCCCTCCCCGGGCGTCCAGCCTGGCGACCAGAGGTGCGCGTCCTAAATTTAGCTCCCCCCGCTCCCACGTCGGGCGCCGGGACAAAGTGGGGGCCGCGGGCACGGATGGGAGGTCTGGAAGACGTACTTAAAGTCCGTGCCCAAGTACTGGAAGTACACGAGGTAGCGCGCCGTCACCGAGCCTGCTGCAGGGCCCATGGCCGGAGTCGGCGAAGCGCGGCCACACTCGGCGGGGTCGGGCTCGGGCTCAGCAGAGCTGCACGTGAACGCAGCGCGCGCGCGAGTGAGCGCGCGCGGGGGAGCAATGTGGCCACGCCCCCGGCTGCGCCCGCGCTCGCGCCTGCGCCTTAGGCCGCTAAGGGCGGGAGTGGGGGCGGGGCCGAACGAAGGGCCGCTAAGGGCGCCCTATGGCCGCTTAGGGCGGGAGCGGGGGCGGGGCCGAACTAAGGGAGAGGGTGCAAACTTCTCCGCCGCAGAGGAGCGCGTGGGCCGGATTCCGACAGCGGCGCCCAGGAGGGGCTCCCGCGGGCCTGCACTCGTTCGTCCACCCTCTCACCCGCTCACCCACGCCCTACTGTCCTGGAGCGGGTCCGTCCCCACTTTCCGCGCGAGCGGTTTTTGCCAATGCCCCGCGTTGCGCAACGGCTGCATCGCTGGAGCCAGCAGTCTCGCGCCCTCCCCGCGCCCCGCGGACAGGCCGACTGTTGCTGGGTCCGACTCCCTTCCCAGCCCGCGGTGGCCGGGGAACTAGAGGGCGGGACGACGGGGCGTCCGGGCCCGAGCCAGGCGTGGCCGAGCCGCAGGGAGGCGTTTGGCGACGCTCCCCGGCCGTGACAGCGGGAGGCGCGCGCGGGCGGCGAACATTGGCGACGCTCCCCGGCCGTGACAGCCGGCGGCGCGCGCGGGCGGCGGACTTTGGCGACATTCCCCGGCGGTGACAGGCGGGGCGGGGCGGCGGCGCGGCGGCCTCAATCCGGGGCGGGCGGGCGCCGAGCGCGGCGCGGGCGGGCCGGCTGACGGACGAGCGGGCCGGCCGGGGATGCCGCTCCGAGCGCCGCGGTCCTCGTGCCAGTGAGCGCCGCGCGCCGCCGCAGCCATGACGGTGGAGTTCGAGGAGTGCATCAAGGACTCGCCGCGCTTCAGGTGCGCCCCTGGAGGCGGCGCGGCCCTTTGTGGTCGGCGGGGGTCGCCGCCCCCTCGGGGCACCCGGGGCCGCCGTGGGTGGGCGCGGGGGGGGGGTGTCGTTGCCGCCTTTGTGCCGGGCCCGGGAGCCGGTGATGGGAGCTGGAGGACCCCGCCTCGGACAAAGCCCGCAGCCCGGGGCCCAAAGGCCTTGAACAAAAGATGCCCCTTGTGCTGGTCACCTCGCGCGGAGGTCGTGTCTGTGGGGGTGGGGTGGCTGCCGATATAGACACCTCTCCGTGGGAGTGTCCACCCCCGCTTTGTGTCTGCACCTTCGTGCTGGCCACCTGCACGGGGCTGAGACCCTCCTGGCCCTGCAGTCCAGCTCTGGCCAGGGCTGTCTGGGTGCGAGAGGTGTCTGTCCCAGGGATACATCTTAGTCCGTGTGACCAGAGCACTGCCTGGGGGTCGGGTAACTGGAGCCACGTTTTCAGCCTGGGATGGGCTGCTTGGCAAGGGTGACCTAGGGGCCTGGAGGGGTGGGGGCTAGGCCGAGCAGGGCTGGGTGGGAGTTTCGGGTAGGGGATCTGCACTGTGCCCAGCCTGGGTTGGACGCTTCAGTCGCTCCCGGTTGTGCAGGCAAGCTCATCCCCGTGCAGCACAAGCACCTTCCGTGTAGCAGGTGCTCCACAGACCCCGGGTGTGGGGGGGGGGGGGGCTGCACCCCTGGGCTGGCGCGCTTGGAGTGTGCATGTGTGCGTGTCATTTCCTACTCCGTCTTGGGTTACATGCTTGTACTATGTGTTTATCATGCACATATGAGCTTCGGCACAAAACACACGTCAGCTTGTTCACGTGTATTCTGGCACTAGCATACGTACTTGTGTGCCTGTGTGTGTCCTCTCCGTGAGCACGCATGTCTGTGTGCTCACTGTGTCACTGCATGCGGGTCCATTTGCTTGCACGTGAGCACATGTGTGTTTGGTCATGTGTGTGTGTGCCTGCTGAGTCTTGGATGTGCCATCAAGAGGACCTGAGTGTGGATGCACTGGTGAGCCTCAGCATTGGTGCCCTTACCCCTGGGCCCCTTGCATGACCATCACATGGGGGTGTCAGCAGCAAAGGGTTGGGGAGGCTAGGGATGAGGGGTCAGGGCTTGGCCCAGGGTGGGGCCCCAGGGCAGAGGGTTTGGGGATGATTCTCTGCATTCTCCCATCTGCTGTTGCTGACTGATTGAGGGAGGGCGTGTGAACAACTGAGGCGCCCACAATCCTGGGCCCCCCACCTCTGCCCACTGTCCTCCAGGACCCAGGCTGTGGGGGAAGATGTAGCTGGGGCCTCAGCTGGGGCCTTGGTCCTGACTGAGGCACCATAGTCTCACCCTGACCCCTTGCTCAGAAGCCCGATGGTCCTTCTTCCCCTGAGTGGAGGGGTCCAGGCCCACCTTGCCTGGTTGGACTGAGGGCATGGGCACTGCATTCACGTCCAGGCCTTCCCTCCTATACCAGCCTGGTCTGTCTGTGGCCCACAGGGGTGCAGTGGCTGCCCGGGTTTTACCATGCTTCCCCTGGCAGGGAGGGGCTACCCCAGGAAAGTGCCCGTCTGGGCCTGGGATGGGGGCTGAGGAGATTCATCTGAACCTTGGGCCACAGAAGCCACACTGTGTGGGTTTCGGGGTTGGGCTGAGATATAATAGGGGTTTGAGGTTCTTCTGGGGCCCTGCTGTCTCCTCACCCTCACCCTGCTGCTGAAATGTAACCTGGGACTTCCTGGTGGCAGGCCTGGGGTGAGCCAGAGTGGGGCTGGGTGGGAGGCTGTAATCGGTGATGTGGGGCCAGGTGGCCCCAGCCCTGGGAAGAGGGACCATGCCCCCATGCTCTTGGCCTGGGGAGAGCCCCACAGCCTTGGGATGCATGTGGGAGAGTCCAGATTCTTCCAGACAGGCCTGGAGGTGCTGCCCCCTTGTTCTTGGTGCCCCCTCCCCTGGGTGGGGCTTCAGACGCTGAGTCATGGCTTTGGTGGGGAAGCCTGCCTCACCCTCCTCCTTGTCATCCAAGCTGCTGAGGAAATCCTGGAGGGAGGGCAGGAGTGGAGGCCTTAGGTCCTCGGGGGCTGGGGCTCCCAGGACAGGGTGCTGGTTCTTTGCTCTCTGCAGAGCACCCACCCACTTGCCCCCATGAGCACATTCATCTGCATCCGGTGCGGCCCCACCCTTGCGGGGGGGACCCCCTCCTCGCCCAAGCGCAGCAGCTCTCAGGACAGTTGGGGTGGCCAGGGCTCCTGCAGCATCTGCTCCTGGGTGGGTGGTCTGTCCCTTCTCCGGAACTCAGAGTTCCCTTAGCCCCGCTGGAAGGGATGGGCGCTGCTCAGAGAGGAGCCCATGTCCTGTCAGGGAGGTGGTGGGCACTTCCAAAGTCCCTGGCTGGGGCGGCCTTGTGCCCCCCCCCCCCCCAACAGCTCCAAGTTGTGGGCACGCAGAACTATACATCCCATGTGAGGGACCAGGTTCCTGCCTGCAGGCCTGGGAAACCCTGGAACACAGCGCCCCCCTGCGGGACATGGGGGCAGCGAGGGGCCTCTAGACCTGGATGCCCTTGCCTCTGCCCGACCCCCACCTAAGACCTGTCCCTGGAGGCCTGCCTCTTACTCCTGGGCCCCGTTGTCACCCCTGGCCCTCATGCCCTGTTCATCCCCAGGAGGCCAGATGGGCCCAGTTCACCAGCTGAGCGGTTTGGGGGGTGGGGTGGGTGGCGCTGGGATCCTGGCCCTCTTTCCCTATTTCCTGTTCCCAGAACAGGGGAGGGGGGTCACGTGCCCGATCCATCTGCCTCGCCTTCCGGGGATTCTCCCGTCTGTGGCTTCTCTGGTGATGTCATTCATTAACTCTTACCTCCCTGAGGCAGCCCCATTGTCAGGCTGTTCTGGTGGGAGTGGGCCCCTCTGAAGCTTGTCCCACCACTCCCTTTGGGCAAACTGTGCTGTTTGGTATTCTGAGGTTGGAGGAGCCAGGGGACACCCCTCCACAGTTAGTCTGGGGTCTCATGCTGCTGCCAGGACCAGAGAAAGCAGCTGGGCCATGCTTATGGGCCCTGAGACTGGTCTGCCCCAGGGCCCACAGGCCTGAGGTGGGGCTGGGGTCAACTCAGCCCCGGAGAAGTACAGTGGCCGGGCCAGGAGAGTGGCCAGCAAGTTGCAGCCCCTCCCTCTATCCTCGGGGGCTTGTCTGACCTCCTCTCCCTGGAGCCATAGCAGCCAGACCCCAGGTGGGGACATCACAGCTGACTGGGCCTCTTCCTTCCTGGGGCGGTGGCGGGTGCTGAGTGGCTGTGGTCAGCCGGATCTGGGTCCAGTCCCTCACCCTCTGCCCAGTGGGGCATCTGCCTTTCCCAGCTTCCATTTCCTCCCTGTCTGAGGAGCAAGGGACGGCAGGTGGGCTGATCGGAGCAGGTAGCTGGAGTCAAAGTGGTCCCTTCCTACTGCACATCCTCATAGGGCGGTGACCCTCGGGCCCTGCGGCTCTAGGTGTGCTGCTGGAGCCCCAGGCCGACCCGAGCCTCGGGCCCTGTGGCTCACGGTGGGCTGTTGGAGCCCCAGGCTCGCGGTCGGCCGGTCTGCAGCCAGCTTCGTTGCTGTTACAGGGCTACCATCGAGGAGGTGGAGACTGACGTGGTCGAGATCGAGGCCAAACTAGACAAGGTGAAGGCAGGGCCCTGGGTGCACGGAGGGTCCAGGGCTGCCTCTCCGCCCCATGCCTGGCCTTGACTCGGTTCACGCACAGGCATGCGTGGGTGCGAGTGTGTGTGTGTGCGTGGGGGGGGTGTGTGTGCCACCTCTGTGTGCAGTGCCCAGGACCTGGGGCTGTCCCTCGTTCTCCCTGCTGTGGCCTACCATCCCTGTCCCAGGGTGCACATGCTGCTTGCACGTGTGAGTCTCCCATGAAGTGGGGGTAAGCCTTGGTGAATCCCCTCCCACCATCTGTGGGGCGAGGGGGTGTGGAGGGTGCATCCCAGGGACTGGGTTGGGGGCCCAAGGGAAGGGACACGGGAGGAGAAGAGGGAGAAAGGAGAGACAGCATCCTGCGTGCCTTCACTGGCCAGTCCTTCCAGTCCTCAGGCAAGACCACATGCCCACTCCCACCCTGGGTTCCCCTGCTCTGGGCTTCCCTGTCCTGCTCCAGCCTTCTGCCCTGGAGCCAAGCCCCTTGCGACACCTCGCTGTCCTCCCAGCTCCAGCTGGCTCCTCAGGGACGGCTGTGTCCTGGGCACGGACGGGCCCTGAGCTGAATTCTGGCTGCCCCTGGGCAGTTCCCACCTCTGTGGCCTGGTCTCTTGGAGGGGGTAAGGGCTGCC
Source organism: Ursus maritimus (assembly GCF_017311325.1). Lineage (NCBI taxonomy): Eukaryota > Metazoa > Chordata > Mammalia > Carnivora > Ursidae > Ursus > Ursus maritimus. The sequence goes on along the minus strand of NW_024425786.1, from coordinate 427,185 downwards.
ACTCAGAGGCAGCACGAATGTGGCTCGTTCCGTCACCCGTAGCTGGTCAAGCTGTGCAGTGGCATGATAGAGGCTGGCAAGGCCTACGTCACCACCAACAGACTCTTCGTGAGTGGTGTTCGAGACCTGTCCCAGCAGTGCCAGGGCGACACTGTCATCTCGGTGAGGGGACAGCTGGGCTCGGCCCTCTAGACAGGGGTGGGTACAGGCAGGCAGCCTCTTGCCTGGGAGCCGGTGGGCATCTGTGCTGGGCTGCAGGGGCGGCTGGCTCTGAGACCCGTGGGGGAGGGGGTGCCCGCCACCCTGGGAGCACAGCCGTGCCATCTGAGCAAGGGGTCTTCCCTGCCTGCCTCCCCCAGGAATGTCTGCAGAGGTTTGGAGACAGTCTGCAGGAGATGGTCAACTACCACATGGTAAGCCTGCCCGCAGATGTGTGGGGGCCTGTCCAAGGGCACATCCCTCTGGCTTCCCATCGCAGGCAGCCCCCGCCACGGGCTCCCCTCAGGCCCCGCCCAGCCTGGAGCTGCTCTCAGCTGGCTCAGAGGGAGCTGAGCTGGCGACTGCTGGGAAGCCACGTTCTTACTCCTTCGTCTGTGGGGGTGGGGGGATGTCACTGAGGTGCTCTGCTGTGTCCCAGGTGAGGGCCAGACAGTGGGGAGGGACTTGGGTTCTGGGGGTGGGAGGAGGCAGCAACATAGCCCACGTCTGAGGGCAGAGGGGTCTCAGGGTGGGGGATACCTCAGAGGCTCATCCAGGGTCCCCAAGTTGAGCAGGGATATCTGGCCAGGCAGTAGAAGTACCTCCCAGGCTGACCCCACGGCCCCTGGATGACTGCCAACCTCACTGCTACCCAGGCTGGGTCTGGGTGACCTTGAGCCCCTCAGGGCCCCTAGCATGGACACACAGAATAGGGCCTGAGGTGCATGTGGGTGGTCAGACCCTGGCTTGGGAACCAGAGCCCCAGACTAAACAAGGAGCCCCACCCCCGCAGGGGAAGTTTAGAAATAAACCAGCTCAGGATAGCTCATTCTGCCCCTTCTGTCTGTCTGTCTGTTCCTAGTTAGGGTCCAGCCCTCCTTCCATGATGGGGGCATCTGATTCTGGGCCCAGTGAGTGCTGTAGGGAGGCCCTTCCAGCTCCTGAAAACCAGCCTCCCCTGTTCCCCAGGTCAAGTCCCTTGGGAGCTCTGGGCTCTGACCCGATCCTTTCTACTGTAGGCCTGGCCATGCTTGAGGTGGCCTCCAGGGCCGGGAGGCGGTGGGTGTCACCCAGTAGCCTGTGTGTGCCTGCCCTGTCTGAGTCGGCATGGGGTGGTGCCGTAGGAGGGGGATCCGTCTGGGAGAGCTTTGGTCTCTAGTCTGGCTGAGAGCCAGGTAGGGAAGATGGGCAGGTGGTCACAGCTGTGGCCTCTGGGCACCAACCCAGGCCTGGGGCCACACCCACTCCCCTGGACCCTGTGAGGCTGCCTCCGTGGGGGCAACCAGCTGGGGCCCAGGCAGGGCTGGGCGGGGCTTTCCCTGGTCCTCACTAGGAGGGACAGGGGCTTGGCCCCTGGAGTGGTGGAGGAATAGACCCTAACACCACCTCCCTCCCTTGGCCCCCAGATCCTGTTCGACCAGGCTCAGAGGTCTGTGCGGCAACAGCTCCACAATTTTGTCAAAGAGTGAGTTGCTCTGAGACCCCCGGGGGAGGCCTGGCCTCTTCGGGCCCTGGAAGGGGTTGGTGGTGACACACGTGAAGGAGTGGGGAGCAGACACAGCTATGCTTGATTTGTGGGGGGGTCCCGGGGCCTGTATGGGAGAGGCCTTGCCCAAGGCCTCAAGACTATGGGTGGAGGACTTAGCAGAAACAAAGGCTTGGAGGTGGGACAAGGCAGGGGTCAAGGAAACAGTGCCTGGAGGGCAGGGTGAGGGGTCAGGGAGCACCTGGGGTAGCCAGGAAGGCCTCAGGCAAAGGGTGAGGGTTGGGGTGGGCTGTAGAAGGAATTAGGATGGCAGTGGGAGGGGTGGGGGCTGGGTGGAAGTGTGAGCTCCTGTGCAGTTGGGGTGTTTGTGGCACTCCTGAGTGATGTTGAGTTGGGTCTGAATATGAATCTGGGGTCCAGGGTGAGGCAGGGGGTCTCCGTAGGCTGGACAGATCCTGGGAGTGAGGTGGTGAAGGGTAGGGGGAAAGGGGACTGGTAGAAGAGGAGGTGGGAGGAGAAGGGGGGAGGAGTAACAGGGAAGGAGGACAAGGAGGGAGAAGGAGAAAGAGGGAGAGGAGGAGGGGGAGGGGAAAAGGAGGGGGAGAAGGAGGAAATGGAGGAGGAAGAAAAGGAGGTGAGCAGAAGGAAGAGGGAGGAAGAGGAGGGGAAAGAGAAAGAGGTGGAAGAGGGAAGGAGAAGGAAAAGGGGGAGGACAAAGAAGAAGAAGAGGGAGGAGGAAGAAGAGGGATAGGGAAGGGGGAATGAGGAAGAGGAGGAGGGGAAGGGAAGAGGGAAGAGGAGGAAGAGGAATAGGGAGGAGGGGAATGAGGGAGAGGAAGAGGGGAGCCAGAAACGGAGAGGAGGAGGGGGATGAGTGAAGAGGAGAAGGAGGAGAGCTGAGGCTAGGGGGTTGGGGGTGCTGGGACAGGGAGGTAGGGAAGGGAGGGCAATTCATGAAGGTGGAGACCCGACACACGCCCCTCCCAAGACCCCGACCTGACACCTGCTGGCCCCCAGGGACGTGCGGAAGTTCAAGGAGACCAAGAAGCAGTTTGACAAAGTTCGAGAGGACATGGAGCTGTCCCTCGTGAGGAATGCCCAGGCCCCACGGCACCGTCCCCATGAGGTGGAGGAGGCCACAGGTGCCTTGACCCTCACCCGAAAGTGCTTCCGTCACCTGGCACTGGATTATGTGCTGCAGGTCAGCCACTGGGCAAGGAGTGGTCAGGTCTGGAGGGGATGGGAAGCTGCTCCTGTGTTCCTACAGACAGAGCTGGCGTCCAGAGGGGCCCCTCTGGCTCCAGAAAATCTCAGATGCTAGATCTTGGGAAGGAACGTTGGGGGGGTGCCCAGGCAAAGACACAGCAGTGGGGGTACAGGCCACAGGGGGTGGGCGAAGGCCTTGAAGATCTTGCTGAGGGGGGTTGGGGGGCCTAGGAGCAGGTGTGAGAATTTGTCTTTGCTCGTGGGAGGAGCCCAAGTCCTGACGTGGGGAAGGACTCCGTGATCATGGGAGGGTGAGGCTGGCACAAGTGCAGGGAGCTGAAGATGAGCTGGGGTCTCAGGGAACCACAAGCAGCCCGAGATGACTCTGTGGTAAGGGACAGGCCATGGGCTACCTCAGCCCCAACACCCTCCACCTGTTCACCCCTCCCCTGGCAGATCAATGTCCTCCAGGCCAAGAAGAAGTTTGAAATCTTGGATTCTGTGAGTGATTGGTGAAGGGGTGGGGTGGGGCATCGCCTTGAGGACAGGCTTGTGCGGTGTGCGGGATGTGAGTACACCTGTTGGGTCCTCGGGTCTCTGTCCTGAGGGCCTGGCCTCCCCTGTGCCGCGCCTGCAGATGCTGTCCTTCATGCATGCCCAGTACAGCTTCTTCCAGCAAGGGTACAGCTTGCTGCACCAGCTGGACCCCTACATGAAGAAGCTGGCAGCCGAGGTGAGCGCGGGCGGCAGCGGGGGGGTGGGGGGCCCAGACCGGTCTTGCTGGGGAAGCGTGTTCACCTCCCACCCCGATGCCCCTCCCCCACAGCTAGACCAGCTGGTGATCGACTCAGCGGTGGAGAAGCGGGACATGGAGCGAAAGCACGCGGCCATCCAGCAGCGGGTGAGGCCCTGCAGCCCCTGACCTCCCTGCATGGACGGGGGACCCCAAGAGACCACAACCCGCTTATTCCCTCTCTAGGCCTGCCCACTCTGCAGGGGCTGACACTGCTTCTCTTTGAAATGTGCACTCAGAGGGAGAGGTCTCCATCTTTAGGAGCCTCAGCATGGCAGAGCGGGAGGGACAGCCCTGTGACGGTCACTTAGAGGTCAGCCCTGGCTGGGCAGAGGGCCCAGCCTCCTCAGCTCACAGATGCTGGGGCTGGGGCTAGAGCTGGGACCTGGGATTTCCTTCCTTCGAGACTGGTGGTGGTCTCTGAGGGCTCCACTGCTGGCTCCTACCCAGACAGCCCCCGGGTAGAGGTGGGCTGCAGGTGGGAGTGGCTCTGTCCAGAGCACTGGGAGCCTGGTGGCGAGGTGGGGGGTGGGCAGTCACTCACTGGCTCTCTCTCCCTCCTCACACCCCCTCCTGCTCCTGGCCCTCCCAGACACTGCTGCAGGTGAGTGGGCGTGTACCCTGGGGGAGGGAGTGAGGGAAGAAGTTGACTAGGCAGGGTGGGGCCTCTGCCCTCCCCCACCCCGCAGAGCTTCAGCACCAAGGACACCTCCCAGCCTCAGTGTCCCCGCACCTGTGAGCTCTTTGCTGTAAGCCGTGGCTGGCACCAGCAGGACTTGGGCTGAGCTGGACTGCATCCCCCGCGGGATCGGGAACGGCAGCAGCTGTCCCTTTCTGCCCCCGCTCAGCCAGGGGAGCAGGTGGCTGGGCCTCCTCTCCTACCGCTGGACACACAGGACAACACTCAGTGTCTCCTCAGTCCCTGTGAATGGAGCTCTGTCAGGCTGGCTGGAGCAGGCCCAGCTGGCAACGTGAATGGGGGACTAAGGACGGGGGGAGGCAGCTTCCTTCCTGATCCCAGAGCCTGCTGTCCCTACAAGGCTGGGGGTGTGGGGTGGGGGATGGAGCTCTTGGGGCCCTCAGCTGTAATGTGAGGTGTCTGCCCCCAGTGGGGTTTCAGGGCAATGGTGTCTGCTGGGGTCAGGAAGAGGCTGTGGAGAGCAGTGCCCCACCTCAGCGTTGGCTCTGGGGGAGCCTGGCAGGGCGGCAGTGCCCTCACAACCAGGGGTGGACACTCACCGGAGACTGGGCTCCAACCACCCCCAGGACTTCTCCTATGATGAGCCCAAAGTGGAGTTTGATGTGGACGCGCCCAGCGGTGTGGTGATGGAGGGCTACCTCTTCAAGAGGGCCAGTAATGCCTTCAAGACATGGAACCGGTGAGGGAGGGGCCTTCTCAGGGGGTCTGTGGGGCAGACATGGGGTTGGCCCCACCTGACCCCCTCCTGGCCCATCCGCCCGCCCAGGCGCTGGTTCTCCATCCAGAACAGCCAACTGGTCTACCAGAAGAAGCTCAAGGTGCGCTTCAGGGCTGCTGGGGCTGGGTCAGTGACAGCGGGGCCCCTCCCCACCTGGACACTGGGGTGGGCTGGTCAGTGGGGGGGGGGGGCAGACAGGGCTGAGGACACTGCGCCTCGATGGTCAGGGGACAGAGACCACCTGGGTCTCAGCCTGTGTCTGTAAAGTGGAGCAGTAAATGGGTGGTCAGTGCAGGGCCAGGGTTAGGTGCTAGGCACCAGGGCCACGGCGGTGCCCCCTGCAGGATGTGCTGACCGTGGTGGTGGAGGACCTCCGTCTGTGCTCTGTGAAGCCATGTGAGGATATCGAACGGCGGTTCTGCTTTGAGGTGGTGTCGCCCACCAAGTGAGGAGGCCCACCCCGGGGCAGGGTGGGGGAGGGAGCCCCTGCCAGCCTGGCCTGACGGTCCCCTCCCTCCAGGAGCTGCATGCTGCAGGCCGACTCAGAGAAGCTGCGGCAAGCCTGGGTTCAAGCTGTGCAAGCCAGCATCGCCTCCGCCTACCGGGAGAGCCCGGACAGCTGCTATAGTGAGGTGTGGCCCTCTCAGCACCCCCACGGGTGTGAGCGCGTGGCTGAGTGCGGCAGGGAGGCAGCCCCTGCAGGCTGCTCGCACGCAAGCTTACCTGTGCAATGTGAGCATGTGTTTGTGTCCCGCGGGCGTATGCACGCGCACTCAGGCACACAAGCAATGCTCCAGCTGTCCCCGCCTGTGCCGGCACCTCGGACCGGGGTGGGGGAGGGGCCCATGGGGCGATGGAGGCCGGGGCTCCTGAGGGCTGAGCGGCCCCTCACACCATCCCCAGAGGCTGGACCGCACGGCATCTCCATCCACGAGCAGCATCGACTCTGCTACGGACTCTCGGGAGCGCAGTGTCAAGGGCGAGAGCGTGCTGCAGCGTGTGCAGAACGTGGCTGGCAACAGCCAGTGTGGCGACTGTGGCCAGCCGGACCCCCGCTGGGCCAGCATCAACCTGGGCGTGCTGCTCTGCATCGAGTGCTCAGGAATCCACAGGTGGGCCCACCGGGTGGGGCGGTGGAGGTGCTGGGGTAGAGCCACACCCTGACTCACCCCTGCCTCCTCACCGTCCAGGAGCCTGGGTGTCCACTGCTCCAAGGTGCGGTCCCTGACTCTGGACTCCTGGGAGCCGGAGCTGCTGAAGGTGTGTATGTATGAGGCCGTCACAGGCCGCCAGCCACCAGCAGAGGATGGTGGCCGTGGCAGGAGCCAGGTTTGCAAGCTTGTTGGGGGGGTGCTGGCCTGTGAGCTGGGGCTGATGCCTGCACATACTGTCTCCTGCTAGCTGATGTGTGAGCTCGGAAACAGCACCGTGAACCAGATCTACGAGGCTCAGTGCGAGGGGCCAGGTAGCAGGAAGCCCACAGCCAGCAGCCCCAGGTGAGGCTGGGGGGGCAGTCTAGACAGGGCCAGCGGAGCCCCCGTGCATGAGTGCGGCCTCATGTCCACCCCTGGTCCAGGCAGGACAAGGAGGCCTGGATCAAGGACAAGTATGTGGAAAGGAAATTCCTGCGGAAGCCGCCCTCAGCACCAGCCCGAGAGGCCCCTCGGCACTGGCGGGCGCAGAAGTGCCAGCGCCACCACAGCTCCCCCCGAGCCCCCACTGCCCGCCGCAAGGTCCGGCTGGAGCCTGTCCTGCCCTCTGTGGCCGCTCTGTCCTCAGGTACCAGCAGGCTGTACCCTCGGCTTGCATATGTGCGCAGGGGTGGGAAGCAGCCTCCAGCAGGGGGGCTGAGCCACCAGACCTCAGGCCCCAGGAAGATCAGGGTGGGGGCAGGGCAGGCGGGAGGCAGGGACTCCCCGCAGGAATTGGGCCCCTGCTTTGCTTTGGGCCTTAGTTTCCCCCATCTCCCTGCAGCAGGTGCTGTGGAGCGCAAGTTCCGGAGGGACTCTCTCTTCTGCCCGGATGAGCTGGACTCCCTCTTCTCCTACTTCGATGCAGGAGCTGCTGCAGCCGGTCCACGTAGTAAGTGCTCGGAGGGCCCTAGTCCCCTGCTGCCCACTCCCCTTGGCTGAGTCAGGACAGCAGAGCAGGGGCCAGGCATGGCTCACCTGAAGATTAAGATGGGTGAGTGTGGACAGCCACAGCCACTTGCTTGGAGACTGGAGGGACAGGTGTTCCTTGCAGGAAGGGGTGGGTGGGGGCTGGGGAGAATTTGGGGGTCAAACAGGGCTAAGGCTGGGATAGCATCTGGAGGGTCTGGGGTTACTTGGCCACGGAGCTGGAGGCTGAGGCCATGACCCTCAGAACAGTGTGTGCGAATTGCGTGTGTGGTATGCACGCTGGGAGAAGTATGTGTATGTGCGTGCACGTGGGCGTGGACAGGTATGTGGCTGAATGCATACAGGTGTACATGTAGGTGTGTGTGCACGTCTTCCTGCGCGCTGAGGGCCGTGTGCCGAAGCCAGCCCGCGACAGACAGCTGTGCATCTCTCCCAGCTCCTCTTGGAGTTAGGGGCCAAATGCTCCAAGCAGGGTTTCCCACCAGGGGCTTCCTGTTAATGATTTGTGGGCACCAGTGGTCTGAGGCACCTGTAGAGAGCCTTTCTGGGCAGCGTAGGCAGAAGGCATGGCCCCGGGCCAAGAACTGACGGGGCTGGGGGCGGTGACCAGGGGGGCCTCCGGCAGCAGAGGGCGCTGCTTCCCCATGCTAAGTCTGGGGCTGCCCTTGGGTAAGCCGTATGAGATTTCGCTCAGTGTTGGGGGAGGGGCGGGGGTGTCCCCAGCCCTTGGCCACAACCTCGCCACTGCGTAGTGGGCCGCAGCGTGCACTGGCCACAAACCCACCGACTGCACGTGGGTTGTTTCGGCCCACCCATCCTGCTAGGGCCGACCTGCCACAGGGTGGGCTTCCCCGGGACTGTGCCCTTGCCAGTGCTGCTGTGGCTCCTCTGAGCTGTTTTCTCCCCTTTCCCCCCATCCTAAGCAGGCTCCCCTTCCCTAGTGGGGGCTGATCCTGTCCCTGGGCATTCCCTGGAGGATGGATGGGAGTTCTAGCCTTCCCGCTGGGCTCTGGCAGGAGTCAGGGACTCTAAGGCCCCCCCTGTCTGTCCCCGGACCCCGCAGGTCTGAGCAGCGACAGTGGCTTAGGGGGCAGCTCTGACGGCAGCTCGGACGTTCTGGCCTTCGGCGCAGGCTCCGTGGTGGACAGCGTCACTGAGGAGGGTGGGTGCGCGCCTCCCTGCCTCCGCCGCAGCCCAGCCCCCGCCCTCCCCCACCCCACTCCAGGCCCGGTCGTGGCCCCTGACCGTACCCCTCCCCATAGAGGGTGCGGAGTCTGAGGACTCCAGCGGCGAGGCCGACGACGGAGAGGCTGAGGCCTGGGGTCTGGCAGACGTGCGTGAGCTGCACCCCGGGCTCCTGGCTCACCGGGCGGCGCGCACCCGAGACCTCCCTGCGCTGGCCACGGCGCTGGCGCACGGGGCGGAGGTCAACTGGGCCGACGCGGAGGACGAGGGCAAGACGCCGTTGGTGCAGGCCGTGCTAGGGGTGAGCAGGCGCGGGGGTGGCGGGGGGAGCTGCGCGGGACACAGGTGCCTCTTCAGAGCTCCTTTTCTTATGGCACGAACACGAGCACCTCTTGGATCCTCCTGGAGACCCAGGAGGGGCCATTTCCAGGTGAGTCTGAACTGTCCTTGGCTCCCCAGGGCTCCTTGATTGTCTGTGAATTCCTTCTGCAAAACGGAGCGGACGTGAACCAAAGAGACAGCCGGGGCCGGGCGCCCCTGCATCACGCCACACTCCTGGGACGGACGGGGTGAGTCTCCTGCGCCCCTCCTGCCCGCGGCGGCGCGGGGTCGGGGGCCGGGGGTCGCCTTGGCCCGCCCCGGGCCAGCCCCGACTTGTCCCCTCCACCCTTCAGTCAGGTCTGCCTGTTCTTGAAGCGGGGAGCTGACCAGCATGCCTTGGACCACGAGCAGCAGGACCCGCTGAGCATCGCGATCCAGGAGGCAAACGCAGACATCGTCACTCTGTGAGCGCGGGCGGGGGCCCTGGGGGTGGGGCTCGGGGGGCGGGAGGCGCTGGGGGAAGGGGCACGTCTCATCGCGCACCTCCCCCAGGCTCCGTCTGGCGCGCATGGCGGAGGAGATGCGAGAGGCGGAGGCGCCCCCGGGCCAACCTGGCCCCCTGGCGGGCAGCAGCCCCACGGAGCTCCAGTACCGCAGGTGCATGCAGGAGTTCATCAGCCTCCACCTGGAGGAGAGCTAGGGCGGGCGGGCTGTCGGGACCGCAGCAGCGGGAGCCGCCCTGTCCCCCTGCCCGCCCCGCCTGTGGTGGCCATGAGAGCCCCAGTGCCTGGGCTGCCCTCCTCGGAGCTGCCCCGGCCCCTCGGGCTGCAGAGACCCCAGCGCTGAGTCTTAAGCCCCACATTTCCCCCTGGGAGGTGCTGCGTTATCTGGTGCCCCTCACCACACCTGGGGACCCTGTGTCTTCAGGTGATCCCTTTCCTGGGGACCTGGGTTTGCTCCTGTCACAAACCACTCGGAAGGCCTTGTGTCACCTTGTGCCCCTCAGACGCCCCTCTCCCGGGGCCTGTGTCACTTCGTGCCCCTCTGTCCATCCTGGGACCTGTGTCACTTCATGTCCCTCTCTGCCTTCAGGGCCCGTGCCTCCTCGTGCCCCCACCTTTACTGCCGCAGAACACTGACCTGCTAGTTGGGTCCCTCCTACACACCCCCAGAGCCCCTCTGCTAGGCCCTGGGGCTGGTGGCTGGCCACCAGCGCCTTTTGAGGGCCGAAGGGGCAGCCCATCCAGGGAATCAACCCGTGTACCTCACTTAGTGACCGGCATCCAGGCTGGGCTTCTTGGGTGCTGGGGGTGGGCTGTGGCCTGGGGCCTCAGCCCTGGCTGGACGCAGGCGTCCCAAGGCCATGTGGCTGGCCACACGCAGGCCCCAGGCCTGGGTGGCCGGAGACCTGTCCCCGCCTCCTCCAGAGGCACTTGGCCCCAAGCCGGTGCATAAAGGACTTTGGCACTTTCCACCCCTGCATCCGACGTTCTTTGTCACAGACTGAGCAGAGTTTCTACACGACCTCTTTCTCACTTTGTCTTGCGTCTTTTCTCTGTGGACGCTCGAGGACCAGCTTGACACACCTGGCTCTGCCTGCGGCCGGCCAGGGAGGCTCCTGCAGCTCTGCCCTGCCCCGCACCTGCCTCACCCCTTGAGCTGGGCCCTTGGATGGGTCCAGGGGTCCCTCAGCCCCCTCCCCAGGGCCCACCAAGGCGTTCATTCTGCATTCCCCTTTCCTGGAGCCCCGGGGCAGTGGCTGAGCCTCTCCCCAACTTTCGTCCTTGGTCTGGCCAAGGCCAGTTGGCTGGTCACTATGCAAAAGCTGTCCAGGGAGGCTCCATGGGCGGCAAGGTGGGTGCTGACTGAGCCCCCCAACTTCCTTGCCTGTTGGCTGTGACCCCTAAAGAGCAGAATTCACTCCCTCCTTTCTCCTGCTTGAGCTCTGCCCCCACCTCCCACCCCACTGCCTGCATCAGGGCCTCGGGCTGGCAGGACCCGCCCCTGCTCCAGACCACAGTTAATAAACTGCTGCTTGCACCCGCCGACTCCACTCTCTCAGCTGGGGAGGGGTGTCTCTGGGTCCTTTGCCTTCCCTGAGGGGTGGCCCTGAGTGGGGTAGCACCAGTGCCTCGAAAGAATGCGGTGAGCCAGAACCCAGTCCCTGACTGCCGGGGGCGTGCTGGGGGCCCTGCGGCTTCTTCGATGGAAACTGACTCCCTACACCCCCAGCCCCCCTTCCCTGGCCCCTCCGCCTTTCTCGGGCCTGGACCGTGCCCCCTGGAGGGAGCAGTAGGGGTGGATGCTAACCAGGGAGGGTGGTCTGGGGCTGGTCCTGTCTCTCGGGCAAGTCCTGACCCTGCAAGCTGGCCATGGGCACGGTGTCCTGTCCCCCGGCCCCCACAGTATGTCTGCGGCTCCAAGGAGTGTGGAGTGCAGCCTGGGGTTTTCAGGAAGGGTAGGGAAGGGTAACTGGGCACACGCACTGTAGCCACCAGGTGGAATCACTGATTTTATTACAAAGCAGCCCAAGGTCACCAGGTGCCTTGGCCCGGCCCTACCCTTCTTCCCACCTGCCCTGAGCTGAAGAAGGTCTGCCTGCATACACCTGCACGCAGGTGTAGACAGATATGTTGACACACTTGGAAACGCACATACATTAACATGACACTGACCAAACACGGGCATGCTCCCATGTGGAGGGCCCCCCCTTGCATGCACACACACTCACAGCTATGCACAGACCAGACGTGGGAATCCAGAGTGGTAGGGACACTCTGCTCCCCCCTGCCCTGGGTGCTGAGTGAGGCCACCACTGGGCAGGGTGCCTGGGCTGATGAGAGAGCGCCCAGTGGGCTGGGCGCCTTGGTGCCTCCCTTCCTGCCTGCCTGCAGGCCCCAGTGCTGCTTCCTGGGCCCTGGGTTTGGCTTGGCTGGCTGGGAGTGGCTCTGTGGGGCTGGTCTGGCTCACCCTGGGCAGCCAGGTGTCCCCTGCTTCCATATCCCTCAGGATCAGAACACGTTCCGGCAGGTTCAGGTGCGGGGGGCCGGGTCCTCACGTGGCCTGACCCTTCAGCAGAGACTCCCGCCAGAGCTCCGGGAAGTGCCGTGGGAGATGAGGCCAGCAGGGCCCCCCAGATGGTTAGTGTCATCCCTGCAGTCAGTGGGCAACCGGTTGGCTTCTGGCTTAGCGTGGGATGCCCCCGTGGTTGCCCCTGGCTGGGACCCCGGAGCTCTGTGGAGCCATCGGCAGCCCAGGAGCAGCGTGAGGGCGACGGCATCAAGCAGCAGCTCCAGCAGTTCCAGAACAGACAGAACAGAGGAACCAAACCACAGGCTCCAGAGGCTGCCCATGGCTGAAAGCAGCTGGGGCACCTGCGGGCATCAGCGGGCAGTGAGCAGGTGCGCAGGGCTGGGCCCCAGGGGGGTCTGGCCTGCCGCTGGTCCTGCCCCCACCACAGCTCTTGGCTCCCGGCTGGCTCACCGAGTAAACGGGTGTCTCGTCCACCGTACGGTAGTTGAGCTCCTGGTAGAAGATGTTCACCTTGGCCACGTTGCTCCTGGGGCAAGGCAGAGGTGTGAGGGGCTGGGCCCTCCTTGGGGTACTGAGGACCAGGCTGGCAGAGGGAGGGCCCAGGACGTGCCCTCTGGAGGGGAGTGCACCCACCTGAGGCTTGGGCTCTGGCTCAGGCTCCTGTGGCTTCGCTTGCCCAGCACGGCCAGGATCCAGTCCTGCACACACAAGGCTCGCTGGGGCTGCAGCTTCTCCCAGCCCTCAGGGCGCTGTGGGGCAGGTGTTAAGAGTGGGGACTGCAGGGGCACAGGCTGGTCTAGGGTGAGCCCTTTGGGACCTGTGAGACCCACCTGCTTGTCCGCCCCTTACCCACCCCTTCAGGGCACTCACAGCTGACTTGGAGGAAGGCCACCTGGAGGTCCCGGCAGAGAGCTTATAGGAAGACTCCCTAGGAGAGACAGACCCCCGTTACACTCCTGCTGGGGTGCTCTGGTCGTAACCCTTGACCCTGAACCCCCACACTTGCCACTCACCTGCAGGGCCTGGGGCAGCGGGAGGCACAAGGAAGCCGGTGGGTCCCCAGGTCCCTGTAGAGCCGGTAGAAGCAGTGACCTGTGTGTGTGGGGGGTGGTTCACAGATGAACCCACTAGGGTCGACCCGGGGTGTGGAGAGGTTTGCAGGTTAACAGGGCCGGACCGCACTCCACCCGCAGTGGCAGGGGGTGGGGGGTCTCACCCCAGGCTGGGTGCCTGGCGTAGCTGCAGTACTCGGCCCCTGACGGCAGCGGGTAGAAGTAGTAGCCACAGGAGCAAGTCTCCACCATCAGCTGCTGAAAGCAGGACACCAGGCAGGCCTGGGGAGACAGCAGGGGACATGAGCCGAAGGTCCTGGAGGCGGTCATCCCTCCCCCAGGGCCTGCAACAGGGCCTGGTTCACCTCCCTCTCAGCAGTGCACCTGTCCTCCCTGTACCCTCTCCCACTCCCCTCCCCCTTGGCCACCGCTTCCCCTGGGCCCCTCCTCTGAAACCACTCCCCTGGCCTCCTGCATTCCTGCCCCCCCCCACTCCCCATCTCCCCCTCCGCTGGCCTCCACCTCCCCTGGGCCCTCCCCCAAACCTACCCTGGCTTCCCTCTCCCAGGGCCCACCCCAGACTCGAGATCTCCCTCCCCTGACCACCCTCTCTCCTGGCTTCCCCGGCCCCTTCCAAGATGCTCCCTTTCTCCCCGCCATGGCCCCAGACTCACCTGCAGGGTGTACGAGGCCTTGTACAGCAGCTGCACGTCCACACCTTCCACACCCTTGGTGCAGTGACCATAGGGGCTCCCGAGCCGGTGCACCTCATCCTGAGGGGAGGGCCATGCTTCAGTTCCACTGTCCCTGAGGCCCCAGGGTTGGGTAGAAAGGGGGGAGTGGGAGGGTTGGGGCCTACCCACCTCTCGGATGCCGATGGTGGTCTCGGTCCCTGGCCGGATGCTGAACCCCTGGTGCTCCAGGAAGGGCGTGTGGTCATGCCCATGAATCATGACCTTGATGCCAGCCTCCGTGGACAGCAGAGGGAGGTGGTCCTGCTGCTCAGCCCTGAGGACCAGGCTGATCCCTGGGACAGGAACGGGGGTGAGGCCAGGCTAGCCTGGATGCCCCCTGCCCCACTCAGCCTGGGGCTGGCACTCACCATGGGAGATGCCCGGGTGCTGTGCTGCTGAGACGCCATTGAAGGTATAGCAGCTGCCATAGGTGGGGTGGTGGAACGTCTGGAAGTGCCTGGAACCAGGAGCCACACTCACACCAGCACACACCGTGGCCCAGGACCCCAGCCTGGAACCGGGAGCCACACTCACACCAGCACACACCGTGGCCCAGGACCCGAGCCTGGAACCGGGAGCCACACTCACACCAGCACACAGCGTGGCCCAGGACCCCAGCCTGGAACCAGGAGCCACACGCGCACCAGCCTACGCCCGTGGCCCAGGACCCCATTGCGTGTGGCCTGAGGGACTACGGCCTGCCTTATCTCTGGGGGAAGCAGTTCGAAGCCAGCTGGACCCCAGGGTTGGCACCCATGTCCGCAGGGTGGGGGGAGGCGAGCAGCCAGCTGCCCTGCCCCCACTCACCGGGCCTGGCAGTCCTGGCCGTCGAATCGGCAGGAGAAGACAAAGTGGCCTCCGTGGCTTTGGTGGCTGTCCTCGCGGGCGGTGGGCATCAGGGCCAAGATGTTCACGTAGTGGAAGCGGTACCATTCTCGGGCGGCTGTCACAGCGGACGAGTAGGCCCGGTAGAAGCAGTCACCACCTGTGCTGTTACACTGCAGGGTGTGGGCTCGGTTCGGCTCGGCCTCCTCGTCTGCCCACGCCCCGCTCAGAGTCCTGCAGGGTGACCGCATGCCAGGACCTTTCAGGGCGAGGGACACTCACCAGTCTGAAACCCACTCTGTTCTGGCCACCTGGTCGGCCCAGCCTCTGGAGGCGGATCCCGCGGTCCAGGTAGAAGGCGGGCTGGGGGGCCCGGTCATTGGCAGAGAGGACATCCCTGTTCTCGCTGAAGTTGAATTTATAGAGAGAGCGGATGTTCTCCTGGGCAAACTCATCGAGTACTTGCAGATGGTGCCGGGCTGAGTGTGGCCTGGGGGGTGGCAGGGCGAGGGGAAGGGTGAGGTGAGTCCCGAGGTATTGCTGGGGAGAGCAGTGCCTGCCCCCCGGTGCCGACCCCACAGTCAGCCTGGCAAGCCTAGAAGCACCCCCGTCCCCACCCCGTGGGCTCCGCCAGCCTCCTGGCTCAGGCCACAGCTCCTCCTGTCTTTGCTCCTGCTGCCACCCCACCAATGTTGCCCGGCTCCTGCCCCCCCCCCCAAGCCTAGCTCCAGGCTGCCCCTCTAGAAAGCTCCCTCTCACCTCCCCTCACCCTTCCCAGGCTTTCCAGCACCTGGTGTCTGGGTGGTACTGGCCACTCCAAGCTCCAACTGGCTCTTCCTTGTCCCTGAACACCTCCCCCACCCAGCGCCGGGGCCCAGAGCAGAGGTCTCAGAGTTCCTCACTGGGCACAGAGGTGGAGTGAGGTGGGGTCATCAGTGACCCGGGCTGTGTGAGCCAGTGGGCCTTCCACGGTGACCACGCGCGGGGCGATGCCCCAGGCTGCGGAGCTGGGGAGTCAGGACCCCTCACCTGTGTGGGTTCATGTCGCACAGAGTGACAGCTGGGAAGAGCTTCTGCTCTGAGTGCACGGACACCGTCATGATGACAGGGTAGCGCCAGTACTGCTCGAAGAGGAGCCCAAACTGCCAGTAGAGGGCCCCCAGGGCGCCCACAAACAGCAGCCCCCAGGACGCCGTCTTGAGGCGGTTCTGGCTGGAGCAGACCAGCCGGATGGCTCCGTGGATGGTGGCGTGGGTGCAGAAGAAGGTGAACAGCTCCCTGAAGGAGGTGTGCAGCTCCACCAGCCTCTCCCTCCGCCTGTCCTCGCGCACCTGTGGCAGTGGCTGCTGGGCCTCGTGGAACGTCGGGGAACCACTGGTGGCGTGGGCCATGGCTCCTACCTGCGTCCAAGAAGCAAGCCGTAGTGTGGCCCCAGCCTGTTGCCAGGCCCGACTCCCACTCAGGCCTCCTCACCTGGGGCTGCTAGGAAGTCCATTCTCTGTCCCTGGGAACTTCAGGGACAGCCGTGACCTCGGCCACCAGTGGCACTGCCCAGCCTGATGAGGCTCAAAAGAGGCCGTCAGAGGCTTGGGACCAGCCCTGCAGCCACCCCTACCAAACCGGGCCCCAGGCAGCCTCTGTAGGTATGTCTTACTGCAGCCAGAGCTGAGTCTGCCGGTGGGGACAGGGACAGCAGAGAATATGGTGTCCAAGCCCTGCCTGGTACTGTTTGTACTCAGGCTTGAGGCTGGGTGGGTCCCTGCCACCGTCCATCCAAGTGGGGCAGGGGCCTCTAGGGAGGGGTAGGCCAGGTGATCTGCTTGGGGTGGGGACTGTATTGTGTCCTGGGGCTCTACAAAGACTAGACTCTGGGCTTCAATGGTCTCTACCAACCCTTAGTGGCCAGCATGGCCACGTTTGGTTGGGACTGATGGAACCAGACTGCTCTGGCCATGTCTGCACCAAGGGTCAAGCCTGAGGATTGCTCAGTGCTATGGGCCTCTGAGCATCATCTGCTGAGCTTGTCCCCGGGGAAGCCCAGTTTGTGGACCTTGGGCTTCAGGAAAAGTGGGCAGGGGGCCAGTGGGCTAGCCAGTGGTGGGGACCTGAGGGCCCTAGAGAAGTAGAGCCACAGACCCAGGGCCCCCAGACTCCCAGTTCCTCCAGCACACAGAGACATGCCACCCAGACTAGGCCAGGCCTGCTCGCCCCGAGCACATGTGGAGTCACCGCACAGGCTTCCTGGGGACTTCCCACACTGTCCGCCTCTTGGTCTGAATCACTAGGCCTTCCTGCACCCAGGGTAGACCCTCCTGAGCTCTGGCCCCTCCTGAGGCGCCTGGGGCGGGGGCTGAGCCGGGGGGCGCATCTAAGCACGTGCCGCGTCTCAGCCAGCATGTGCCCGGCCTGGTGCGCCCCAGCAGGCTGCTCCGGGGTGCTCTGGGGAACCGTGTGTGGGAGCAGGCCGGCCGGCGGTGCGGGGCCATGGGCACAAGGTGGAGGCGGCTTGGCCTTCCTTCCCAGCTTCAGGTCTGTGGGCTCCCGCACGCCTGGCCAGGAGCACGTGCCCGCACGGGGTGCTCACGCTGGGTCTCACGTTGCACAGAGCTCTGCCCACAGGTGTGTCCCCCAGGACCACACTGGGCCTTCAAGGTGAGACAGGATCCTCAGCTGTGTGTTACAGGTTGGGGGAAGGAAGCCCACACCAGGTGCCCCTGGTACCTTGCCGCTGGGGCCTCCTTCTGCAGGGGCCTCCGTTCTCCCGTGCTGGGTGGCCTCAGTGATGGCGGCTCTGGTAGGTGACAAGACAAGGCGGGATGTGGCTGGCCAGGCAGCCTCGTATTTATAACAGGCTGGCTGGACGTGGGATGAGGCAGGGAGGGGCCTGGCTGGCAGGGGCAGACACACCCACTCTGGACCGGGAAGGGGAAGCCAGGAGGGCAGGGATGGGGATCCTTCCCCTGGGTGAGCTTTTCTTGCGCAGAGCCCTGGATGCGAGGCCTGGGGATGAGGGGTTCCTGGTTTCTAGAGGGAGAGGAGAGGCCCCTGTTGGCTGAGACCCCCTTGCATGGCTCAGCTGCCTCTCGTTGAGCAGACCCTCCCCTCTCCCAGCTCCCGAAGCTCAGATCTGTCTTGGGTCAGACACCCACTCTTCCTGCTCCCAGCAGACCCTGGTGTGCCCTGGCAGCTCAGCTCTCTGCCTGCTCTCCACTGACAGGCCAGGAGGGATGCCTGCCCTCCCTTGCCTGCCCGGCTCATGCTGCCAGCACTGACCCCAGGTGTTTGTGACCAAGGGACGCCGGGCAGGGGCCTCCACTCCCAGAACCCAGGTGTCTAGGGCCAGCCACTGGGCCTGGCTCGAATTGTGGGCACAACCCAGGGCCTGGGTGTGGAGATGACACCTGGCGCCCTGTGGCACACAGTTCACCCTTCCCAGCAGACGCGAAGGCCACCACTGACCACACCATATACTGAGACGACACACCACATGTCCTGGCCACATACACACTAAGACCACATGCCGCACGCTAAGAGCACAGCACACTCAGGGTCCAGATCACACTGCCAGTGTGGCTGTGTGAGGCCTGATGGTCTGCTGATGGCGGGACACTCAGTACCCCCCAGGCCTAGGATGACCCACCACCTCTGGCCCCAGTGTGGATCCAGCATGTCCCCAGCAGGACCCAGAGGTCTCACCATCCCAAATAACCAGACCCTCAGCCTGGTCCCAGGTTTGCCCACCCCCCACCCCAGGGCAAGCTGTAGGTTTCGGACACCCCACCCCGAATCAGTGCCGAGGACCCAGACCGGGATGAGGGAGGGAGCCTCACTTCCAATAGGCCCTGCCGGTGGGGCCCTTGGCTCTTAGGAGGGGTGAGGTCATCAGCTTTGTGGCTTTGGAAGGAGGTGGATGGCCACTGGTCATGTCTGGGAGAAGGAAGTCATGCCTGGGGAAGAGCAGGCCTGGGACTCACCTGGGTGTGGACGCGAATCACCGCTCTGTCACATACCGTATGACCCTGCCCAAATTAATCAAGCTCTCAGAGCCCACTTCCTCAAGTGCACATGGGGCCTTAGTTTCCTCTTCCTTCTCAAGGGGGACCAGCTGGTATCACTGGTGTGGATACCCCCTCCCCAAGCCCCACATCAGAGCCTCCAGACTCAGCACAGGCCTGGGGTTTCTCAGGCCCTCTGTCACTGAGCAATTTTCCTTTGTGGGATAGGCTATGTTATTGAGGGAATGGGGGGCACACTGTCCTGGGGAGGCCTCTTAGCAGCAGAGGAGGGGTCCAGGTGCTCCGGATAGTTAGGAGTGACCCATGGCTCTGAGCTCAGGAGGTTGAAGAAGGGAGCTGCCAGGAAGGAGGGGCCTGGACATCCTGGCCTTGGGGAGCTCAGGTCTGGCCCTTGTCCCTGCCAGCCAACTGCAGTTTATAGGGAACAGGAGCCCTTCCTTCCCGTGGGAGAGGGAGCCCTGGCCAGGGTCAGACGCATGCCTGTGATGATGACTGTGCCTGAGGGGCTCGAGTCAGAGATCATCCAGGCAGAAGGCACAACCCTTCCTTCCCTCCTCCTGGGGAAACAGCTTGAGAACTGCCAAGGGGCCAGCATAAGGTGCCCAGGCCAAGGGTCAGTGACCAGTGGGGAGGGGAGGAGGTCACCCCAGAGCGAACCTCTAGGAGGACAGAGAGGTCAGCCCCTCCTTCCTTCCTGGTGTGTCCCCTCTCCTTCCTCCCCAGGCCTCACCAGCCCTAGAAGGAGCAGGAGTGCAGGCTGGGGCCGGACAGGGTGACCCCAGTTCCTGGCACAGTGTAGGCCCATGTGGTCCCTCCTCGGTAGCTGTATTGAGGGAATGTGAGGACGCCTCAGAGAAGGGGCAGGTGGGTGGTCCCACGTCCTCTCCCCTCTCCCCGGAAGGACAGTAGGATGGCTGGCCCCAACCTCCTGAGTACAACCCCCTTCGGGACTTTGAGCGGTAGCCTTCACTGAGGCTGGGCCTAGGGGTGCCAAGGCATCCCCTTCCAGGCTGGGGCCATCCTGGAGACTGTTGGTGCCTGGTGTTTCATGGGGCCCCCAGGCTCTGCTTACTCACCCGTGGGTGTCCCCACCCTCAGGGGCAGCTTAGAGTTGGTCCTAGGGGATTCTGGTGTGACAGAAGTAAACTCCTGGTGGATGTGGGCGGGTAGGGGTCATCCTGCCTGGGCCTGGGGGCTGCTTCCAGGAGGGTGAGGGGCCTTCTTGGTGTAAATGTGGAACTTCCCCAACCTTCCAAACACTGACCACAGTGTTAAGCAGCGGCTCCAGCGAGTTCAGAGGGGGCTCCCTGAGGTGACTCCAGCCAGCTGGGGGTGGGTGGGGCTCAGGGTCTGGCCAGGTGTCTCCCGCTGGAAGAAGTGGGGTGTGTGCACGCTTCCTGCCTGGTCACCTCCAGGCTGGCTCTTTGGTTCCCTCTCTCGAGCCCTGGCCATCCTGGTCAGATGTGATCGAAGCCTTCAAGTCCTGCCCTGGGTAGGGGGTAGCAGCAACTGGTATGAGGGGTGTTTTCTTGATTCTAACCCTCTTGGTTTCCTGGCAGCTCCTCTGACACAGACCCGTGCCCCCTCCCCCAAGATGCTCAGGAGTGAATACAGCCATCCTCTTCCTGCAACTTGGCCATTGGCAGAAGGGGCAGGGTTGGAAGGAAGTCTGGGAGAAAGGGCCAGCTCCAGCTTCTGCTCCAAAAGGGTGTCTTTGGGGTTTGAGAAGGTCTCAGTTGTCATTTGTGGCCAGCCTCGCTGCCCACTCCTGTCTCGACTGCTGAGGCCATCGGCTCTATGGCCAGAGGGCTGGGCAGCTTGGGCCTTGCTGACCTGGAAGGCAGCATATGCGGGGCTGGTAGGGTGAAGGTCTTGGCAGGACCTGCTGGCCACATCTGTCTTGGGCACCTTCTCCCTTAGGTGTGACTCAGGGGTGCTTGGTGATCAAGAGGTTGGGGGCTGAAGCGGAGCGGTTCTGAGTCTTCCCATCAAGATGCTCCCACCTAAGTCAGCACCCCCATTTTACACAGGGACAAACTGAGGCAGGAGAGGGCCTCTACCTGCCTGAGGCCCCAGCCCCACACTGTCACTGCCTGTGCTCTGCAGGTGTGTGTGGGTGTGTGCCAGACACACCTGTGCTTGAACCCCAGGTGCCCTGGAGTGGCCTCTCTTACATAACTTTCCATGTGCTAAAAACAGTTGGGCCTACCCTGTGTGGGGATGGTGGAGCCCCTGGAGGAGGCGGAGGAGGGAAGGCGCTATGCTGAGTGCGCGAGCAGGAGGCCGAGCTCTGGAAACTGCCAGCTTCCCCAGAAGGAAGGAAGGCCAGGGATGGGCGATGTGGTAGGAGGCAGAAGGAGGCCGCATTCCCACGGGTTGACTTGCCTGGCTGCGGACTGAGGGACGGTGAGGACTCCTTCTGGGTTCCGCCCAGGGCCTGGGGCCAGATCTGCAGCCGCTGCTCAGGTCCTGCCTGCGATGCCCTGGGTGGGCCAGACTCAAGGGTAAGCATGGTGCCTGTCCTCTGTCAGTGGCCACGGCTGGACCTGTCGGTGCTTGGTGTCCACTGTCAATGGTCGTGTGATCAGTCATCTCACTGACTCGTGGCCCACGTCAAGAAGTAGTCAGGGGCATGGTGAAGGGTTTGGAACCCCAGCTCTGTCCCACAGAGCCATACAGTCCAACACGGCAATGGCCTCTCTAGTTCTGTCGGGGCTGATGACCACCACCTGGCTCATAGTTAATACGCAGCGTTTCCCCTGACACAACCTATGAGGGGAAACCCCAGGCCCCCACTTGGCCGCGTCCTGGATTTTCTCTCCAGGGAGGGCAGTAGGCAGTATCCTGGCTTGCTCAGCCGCCCCACCCACCCCACATTCAGACACCAACTCTCCTACCTCCTGGGTGTCAGCCTCATATCCCTCCAAAACTTCCCTCATGGCAGACTTGAGGAGGAGAGGACCAGCTCCAGGCCTCTGCAATCGGGGTCCTTTCCAGGGACGCTGGCCCTTGAAACAGTATCCCCACCTGCCTGCTTCAGGCACCCTCCCATGGACGGGTGGCCAGCTCTGCTTCCCCCTCCCCCAGGCAGGGAGGGGACCGTGGGAGCAGAAAGCAAGCCTCAGTGCAGTGTCCACTGTTGCATAATGACCCTATTCATGGGCTGGGTGGAAAATTCAGTTGGGGAAACAGTGGAACTATTTTTATGAGGCTGGCTCTCCCCATGGGCAGGGGCTGGACAGGCTTGCCCACGGCAGACCCCACCTGGCACAGGTTCTGGCAGGGCTCCCCATCCCCGAGCCTCACTGGTGGCCAGACAAGGCCAATCGGGACGTGACCCTCAGGGGCCCGAGCGGGTTCAGTCACTGATGGGGCCGGGGTCCCTAGTGCCTTGGGCGCTCTCCTGTTACCTGGCCCAAGGACTGGCCCCCTAGGCCGGATTGGCCCCATCCTTTGGAAGGTAGCCCGTGGGAGAGTCGGGGTCCCAGTGAACTCCAAGCGGAGTTCACGCCGGCACCTCGGGGGTCACCCTTTGCCTGGGCTTGTCTGTCTTCCCCAGAATTGCGCGCCCCGCTCTCAGACCGACCCCGTCGGCCGGGGTTCTTGCGGAGGGAGAAACTGTGGAGGGTGAGGGGGTCCGGGATCCCTGCGGCTGCTGACAACCCCTGGGGGCGCCCGCCGGAGAGCGTTAGGGCGGAAGGACGCTTCGCTGTGCCCTGGCCGCCAGACCAGATCTCCTGCGAGACCAGGGGTCCAACCCCGCCCCGCACCCCCTGCGGAGCTGCCCGCCAGTGCGCACGCGCCGACCGTCCGCCCTTGGGCCCCGCCCCACGGAGCTGCCCCTCAGTGCGCACGCGCGGACGCTCCCGGCCGTGAGGGGCGGGAGGTGGCAGCGAGACGCAGGCGACGTCCGCCCGGCCGGCTAGAGCGGCCGCCCCAGAGCGCGGCGCACCGGAATCGGAAGCGGGGATGAGCCTCCCCCGCCCCGCGAACGGCCATCTTGCAAGCTGAGGCGGCGGCGGCGCTGCGGCGGTTCGGTGGCCTCGGTCCCGGCGCGGTGAGGCTGTCCGGCGCGGGCCACGCTCTTCCTTCCCTGCTCCGGCCTCGACCACGGCGAGCCTGAGCGCGGCGGCGGCCCACACGCGGCGACGGGGAGAGGTGAGAGCGCGGCGCGGGCTTGAGCCGGGGCTTTGGCCGCGCGTCCGCCCCTCCGGAGCCGGCCCGCGCGGAGGGCACGGGGCCGTCGCAAGGCTTGTCCCCGCCCGATCCGCCGCTCGAGGGACCCCGACCTGGAGCTTCCGTGCGCGGAACCTGAGGTCGGTTACGGCCTGGCGCCCGGGGCTCCGGGCCGGGGTGCTCCTCCGGCCAGCTTGGGGGTTTGGTTGGCCCCGCGGCTGGGGCTCCTGCGGAAAGGCCTCCTGTTAGTGGCGCGCTTAAGGGCACCTCCAGGACTAGCGGCATAGATCTTGGTTTGTAAATGTCTCTGGGATTCGGGGTTGGGGGTGGCTGCCATTGAGCCTGCCGCCGCTTCACCCCTAGACAGTACCCCAAGCTGTTCATGCATCCCAGCAGGAATGAGTGCGCTTGGGGTTATGCCTGTTGAGGTAATAACCGAGAGAAAATTCAGGCGGTAAGAGTGGGAAGCCGCAGTGGGGTGGCTCCACTTGGGCCCCGGGCCAGTTCCTCATGTGTGCCTGCCCACTTTGCACGTCTGCCAGTTACCTGCAGCCTCTCAGCGTCTAGCCAGATGTAGACTTCTAGCCCCTTTTTCAGTCGATCCTACCTAGCTCGTCTGTGTTTAATTCAAATCCAGTTCCCGACCTCTTTCCGGGCCCAGGCATGGAACAGCTGAAGAGAGGTAAGGCTGCAGCCTAGTGGGAGTAGCGCTAGTAAGTGCATAGGATCACACCCCAGCAGTGGGAGGGTGGGTGCTCTGTCCGTTCCAGGTGAGGGAAACTTGGTGTAATCTAGCTTTGGTAGAAAGAGGTGCAATTGTAACTGGCTGTGTCTGTCGATCAGGCATGGTTGGATCTGGGTGCCTAGAACTTTCAGTTCTTCATCTGTAATGTTTTGAAGGGTTGACCTCTGGGGTAGCTCCCAGCCCAGGCAGGTGAATGAGTGGTAACGGGGCTGCCTCCATCAGCCCTGGGCTTCTCTCCAGCCTGTGAAGCAATCCTGGTGGAGAAAGGAGAAACTTCCGTGAAAGTCTGGGGCTTGGGTGTGTCACGTGCCCAGCGGGTCAGTCAGGCCAAGGTCTCTTGCCACACTATCACCTGAGTTATGCTTACAGTGAGTGGAAGAGATGTGGGAGAAAAAAAGAACGGGAAGGGGCACCTGGGTGGCTCCGTCGTTAAGCGTCTTCCTTCGGCTCAGGGCGTGATCCCAGAGTCCCGGGATCGAGCCCCACATCAGGCTCCCCCGCTGCGAGCCTGCTTCTTCCTCTCCCACTCCTCCTGCTTGTGTTCCCTCTCTCGCTGGCTGTCTCTCTGTCAAATAAATAAATAAGATCTTAAAAAAAAAAAAAAAAAGGAAAAAAGAACGGGGGAGTGGATGCTGGGCAGGTGGCAAGCTGTGTCCATATGAGGCTGAAGGGACTTATGCCCGTGATACTGGTTCAGGCTGCTTTCCTTCAGCTTCTGTATGTAATAATTTTTATTCATGTCATTTTTTTTAAATGTCTGCACACTGTTTTTTTCAGCATAATGCACTTTTATGTGCCCCGTCTGTGGAATTTGCAGGGAACTTGGGACATGCTTTATAGTGTATAGGTGCTGTAGACTAGAGGGGCCATGAGAGCACTGATTGGCACTGGAGGGGTCAGTTGGGAGCCCTTCCTTTTCATGAACTGCGTAGTTGAGTCATAAATGTGGCTTTAAAGATTATGCCTTTGGGAGCAAGAATGAGAGAGACGTTTGTGACTGATCAGGCAGGATCCATTTATTTTGTGTGGCTGTCCATTAACCTTCATTAAGCATCCAGCCTGGCCACATAATTAAGTGCAAACACAGTGGTATTTGAATTATCCAGTGGATTGTTTTATATATGGCAGAGTGCTAACTTTATGTGAACATTTAAAAGAAACCGAACAAGTCCAGTGTGATGGTTCTGCCTTTGGGTTGTTGCTGTTTGTTACTAGGTGTTGATCCCAGGTGAGCCACCTGGTCCACTTGGCTAGGCCAGGAGCTTGGGGGCAGTGCTGTGCGCGAAAGCATCCCTTCCCAGGCTGTTCTGTAGCCTTCTCCTGCTGTGGGTTCACCAGCATCACTGCTGGGGCCTGGCAGGCGCACCTGCGTGGTTTGGAGCTGGGTCGAAGGGAGGCTGGCGGAGGCATTTGACTAGGGAAATCAGGGAGGCTTTTTCGGGACTTAGCTTTTGAGCTAGGCCGGGAAGGGCCTAGGTGAGTTTTCTGCCAGTAGAGACCAGGCTGAGAAACAGCCATCTGGTTAGGTCCTGGAGGGGATTTGGGAGTGGGAAACTAGGAGGGCTAGCTGGGGCTTCTTTATCAAGGGCTTGGCAGGCAGGGGGGGGTGTTCAAGTTTATTTGCTTGGCTCTGGGGGAATCTTGAAACGCTGTGATCAGAACTGTGGGTGGAGAAAGTTAATCTGACTTAAGTGTCCAGGGTGGACTGAAACGGGGTGAGACCAGAAGCTGGGAGGCCGGTTTGGAGGCTGTTGTGGTGGTTAATGGGAACAGTAGTGAGACCCTGTATTAGGGTGAGTGGAGTGGGGATGGGAGGAGGAGGGGAACAGAGACCTTGAAGTTTAGGGGCCCCAGAGAAGTGCGGTGGGCAGTGGTGTGCGGAGGACGGCTCTGCAGGCCTTGGGGTGTAGAGTGAGCACGCTGAGCCCTGGCTGTCGTCTAGGGGTTTAGTGGTCTGAGGGGAATTCAACCTGCAGAGGGGCAGGAGTCCGCAGACCTCGGACCCGATGGAGCTGTCGCTAGGGAAATGAGCACACAGAGGCCCTGAGCTGAAGATGAGGAGGGGCAGGTGCCGTGGCGGGGGGGGGGGGGGGGGGTGACTTCAGGTTCATACAGGCCAGAGGTCAGGGCGGTGATCCTGGCCACTGATTCCAGTGCTGTGGCAGGAGGGGCTGAGCTCGCTGAGTGGCGGCGATAGTGGCACGGAGGAGAGCAGGGCAGGGGTGGCTCCAATTTGCCACCGCTGTCGCCTGGAAGCCCCTTTCTCATTTCCATTTCTGCGTACCCCTATGTGTCCTCCGTCTCTATCGAATTTTACATCCGCAGCTTTCACATTGTATTTTTAGCAGCAGAACTTTTTTGCCTTGCCGTCTTATGGGAAACTTCAGTGTATATAGCAGTTCGAGTTGGAGCTGTTCTGATGTCTGTGAGGGTGGGGAGCTCTGTGTCTTCTCTCACCATCCCTCCCCTCTGCCTCCGAGCGTAGCTGAAGTGTCCCAGGGCCCCCTAAGCCAGGCCATGTTTCTTCTCTTGAATGATGGCTGTGACCTCGCTCCTGGTCCTTAGCCTTCAGTGCTGTCCTGTCCCTCCCATGCCATCTCATCTGTCCCATTCGACCTTTGCTGAACTGTTCAAGTGATCTTTCTTTCCTTCTTTCTTTCTCTTTCTTTTTCTTTTCTTTTCTTTCTCTAAGATGTTATTTATTTATTTGAGAAGAGAGTGCCTACACACACAAGCGGTGGTGGGGGGCTGCAGAGAGGGAGGGAGAAGCTGACTCCCCGCTGAGTAGGGAGCCCGATGTGGGACTCGATTCCAGGACCCTGGGATCATGACCTGAACCGAAGACAGATGGTTAACCGACTGAGCCACCCAGGCCCCCCATGTCCAAGTGATCTTTCTAACAGAAAATCTGATCTCCCTTAAGGCTTGGACCTAAAACCTTTCTGCTGTGCTGCTTGGCCTCCTGGCCTTGCCTCCCTGGCCAGCCTTGTCAGTCTCCATTTACTGTGCTGTGGCTCCTTACACAGTGGCCCAGTACTCTTCCCTGGACCCCTGATGCTGCCCATGTCCCTGTAGCTCCTTCTGTCTGGAGGGCACCCCTTTTCCCTCTTCCCAGCACGCGTGTCAGACTTTCAAGGGTCCCCGTCTCTGCAGTCGCAGAGAGAGGCCCTTTCTCTGCTCCCTTGTTCCACCCACTCTTGACCAGTGGCAGATGTGTTGGAGAATGTTTAACAACAGGCTTTCGGTGGGGGCTGGTTTGGGGTGCATCCTGATTTCCATGGTATAAACATTTCATTAGCAGAGTTGGAGAGAGATGCTTAGTCGCTCAGGAGCGCTGCTCCAGGCTGGCTTCAGCACACCTCTACTTAGGACCCTTTAAATTACATGTTTTTCTTCCCATTTAGGTTCTTTGAGGACAGGAGTGAGGCTTTGGGTTTTTTTCCTTAATCTTTGCATCTGATATTACATAAATGAAGGTTGTGGCAGGGCAGGCGGAAAAGGAGAATCTGCAAGTCCTGCAGGCGTCTGAGTGGGTGGGCAAGTCAGGACAGCCCACAGGCCTGGGTTCCGGGGGGCTGGGCTTAACTGCACGATGGCGGGCTGCGGAGCCGGAAGCGAGGTACGGGCCTGCGGAAGCGTCTGGGTGAGGAAGGCAGTGGCGTGCCTCTCCCCCTTTGTCAGCAGAAGTGTTTGTTCCGCACAGATGAGCAGCAACAGCAGTAAAAGAGCTCCGACAACAGCAACCCAGCGGCTGAAGCAGGACTATCTTCGAATCAAGAAGGACCCGGTGCCTTACATCTGTGCTGAGCCCCTCCCTTCCAATATTCTTGAATGGTAAGGCTCTGCATGGCCGTTCACCTCACACTGACCATCCCCCGGGTTCTCTGCTGGCTTGGCTGGGTGGCCTTGTGCTCCCATCGTGGCATTGGGAAGGGTGCGTCTACACCTTTTTAGATGTAAGTAGACGGAGGCCTACACATGTGCCCTGGTTGTCTTCTTAATGAGTGGCAGCCGGGGCCGTGATGGGGTCTTCCTTAACCCCTGCATGTTGAGGCTGGAGAAAAAGAGTGCTGTAGAGCACCTTTGGGGTGGTGCTGGGTTTGTGGGATGCATAGGGGAGGCTGGGGGGTGTGTAGGTCTCACAGTTGTTGGTGGAGAAGCTGCACTTCTAGACTCTCCTTCTCTGCTCTTTGCTTCTTGGTCCTGTGAAGTAGCTTGTCCTGCCTTGGAGAGTTTGCTACAAAGGGTCGGGGGTCTGATACGTAAGCAGCTGGCACTGGCCTGGGAAGCCCTTGGGCTGAGGAGAGGCTCTGTACCTCATGGACGCTTGTTTCGTAGTGACTCTCTGGCCGTGTTCAAGCGTGGCCTTCGAAGGCTACATGCTTCTACAGAGATGCTGCCCTTACCAGCTTCATGGCTGATTTTGTGGCAAGTAACGCATAGGGCTCCGATAGTAAGCGTTTTCTGTTCGGAAGGTATTTCTCTTTTAAAAGATTTTATTTATTTGTTTGTTTGAGAGAGAGCGTGCATGCACACACACATGCAAGTGGGGAGAGAGGGAGAGGGAAGAATCTCAGACAGACTCTGCAGTGAGCATGGAGCCCAGTGGCGGCACTGGATCCCACAACCCCGAGATCATGACCTGAGCTGAAACCAAGAGTCACATGGTCAACTGACTGAGCCACCCAGACACCCCCGTTTGAAAGGTATTTTGTGTTTTGATCTTAAAAAATGTTTTCCAGGGGACACCTGGATTGCTCAGTCAGTTAAGTGTCTGACTCTTAATCTCAGCTCAGGTCTGGATCTCAGGGTCGAGAGTTCAAGCTCCACGTTGGGCTCGATGCTGGGCGTGAAGCCTACTTAAAAAAAAAAGTGTTTTTTAAGTTTTTAAATCCGGAGAAAACGGATTCAACTGAGTTAAAAAGAAATACTTTTTTTTTTTTTTTAAGATTTTATTTATTTATTTAACACAGATAGGGACAGCCAGCGAGAGAGGGAACACAAGCAGGGGGAGTGGGAGAGGAAGAAGCAGGCTCATAGCAGAGGAGCCTGACGTGGGGCTCGATCCCATAACGCCGGGATCACGCCCTGAGCTGAAGGCAGACGCTTCACCGCTGTGCCCCCCAGGCGCCCCAAGAAATACTTTTCTGATTGGGCAGGTGTTCACGGGTTCTGGATCCACCTTCCTCAGCTTAGAGAGAAGGGCCTGCTCTGATCGGTGAGGGAAGGGTTCTGAGGGTGAGGTGGGCCTCGTGTGAGTGAGGCTTCAGGGTTACAGCAGAGCTCTCCTTGCCCCCAGGCAACAAAAACCAAGTGTGGCCGCCCACAGAATTGGCAGATGGAGGGACAGGTTCCATGGCAGTTGCAGGGGTGTCCTCTTTGTGTGGGGAGCCTCTCTCTGCCTGTGAGTTCAGGTCCCCAGGTTCAGTCATTCATGAGGAGGATCTGCCGCTAACGTTTATTACAGAGAAAAAAGAGCAAAATCAGCAAACAGAGAAGGCACTGGAGGCAGAGTCCCTAGGAGACCAGGCACAAGCTTCCCATCCCTTTGGGCTGTCACAGGACTTGCTGTGACGACACGTGTGAGGCCCTGTCCAGCAGGGAAGCCTGTTAGAGACCCAGGGCGTGGGATTTGCAGCGGGAGCAGGTCGCGTGGGCACTTCTGCCTGGCACCCCCAGTGCTCCAGACGCCCAGCTGGAAGGCAGGCTTTCTCTCGGCATGAATCGTATTTTGAGCATGAATAACGTGGTTGGGGCGGTGAGACCCTCTCCCCACTCTGGAACCCAGTTCCTGGAGCTGGCTGAGGACGGCCGTGTCAGGCCTGCTGGATGAGCGCTCCTGCTTGGCTGTGGGTGTCCTCTGAGTGCTGTGGTGCCCGTCCCTTGCTCTGCTTCTCAGGCTGCTGGGCTCTCCGCACCCGCTCACCACCCTACCCAGTGTTCTCACATTGGGCACCGGAATTGGGAGCAGTGACAAATTAAGGCCATGTTCCTGGGTGTGTCACGTGCTTAGCTCTGAGGGTTGTTCCTGGTCTGCCAACATAGGATGACAGCGTTTTTGGAGTAAAACATACCAGATAGCAGATAGCGGATGTCACGTGGTCCACAGCGTGAAGATGGTGTTTGTGGGAAGGGAGGGTTGTGAGGGGTTAATAGTCGTGTCTGGTCTTGAATTCTGGTTGGTTCTACTTTCTCCTTTGTGCTTTTCTGTTTTGTGTGAAAATCCTTAAGTCCAAACACCTCTGGACGTACAGCTGAAGCTTTTTGTTTGTGTGGGAGAGTGGAGTCTGTGGGTGCTGCTGCCTGTGGTCCGAGGCCTGTGGGTACAACCTGGGCTTGCCCTGTTCCTCCTGCTGCAGGACAGCTGCTCTGAGGTCGTGTCTCCTTCTCCCAGAACATCCAACACTGGGGGACACAGAGCCACCTCGTGTCACCAGCTGTTCCCTGTCTGGTCTGCTTCATAATATTTGGGCACACTGACACTGAAAACTGCAAGTTTCCAAGTACACCCCAAGAATGTGTGTGAAATGAACATTGAAAACTTTGTCATTTGGCTACAATGGTTAGAGAGGATTCCTTTCTTTCATATTGTGAACACAAAAATACTTAGTGGAAAACTCACAAGATTCAGTTTGTAAGATTCTGTTACAAAGTGACTAAACCCTCTACAGCACAAGTTCACCTATTGAATATTCGTGAGTATCTAGTTTTGGCTGGACCCTACAAACCCCAGCCTCGGAGTGACTCCGAATTTGGAGAATTTGCCATCCCCAGAGCCAGCTGATTTTCTTCTCTCCCTCAGGCACTATGTGGTCCGAGGCCCAGAGATGACCCCTTATGAAGGTAAGTCTTTGATCTGAGTGAGAGGAACAAGAGGCCGCTTTACCTTCTGAATAGACCTCACCTGTCAAACACTTTACATTTGTGAATCACGCCCTATTTTGGATGTGCGTTAGTGAGATCGGACTTCCTTGGAGTCCATCCCAGTGTTTCTCCAGGTCCGAGAAGTGTTTGGTTTTGCCGTTGTGTTCAGTCCTTGGGGTCTATCTGTAAGTCGCAGGGTTTAGCCAGCCTCTGATACCAGTGGGATCAGAGCCGGAAGACAGACCTGGTGAGCAGGACAGTGTGGCCAGTTTCTCCTGGGGTTTGTTCAGACCAGCATGGATATTGTTGGAGGAAGGAAAGGTGTATTTATGGAGCACTCCCTCTGCTGAGCCCTCTGAGCTAAGGGATGGGCCCCTTTGTGGATGGGGCACTGAGGTTTAGGGAGGATCCGCTCTGGGTCAGCTGGGCATCTCTGTTCTCCTAACTGCTGTGGAGGCTGATCCGGTGATGCCACCAGGGTCCTCTGGTGTCATTTACGAAGTAGACCTGGGATTATTTGGTGCGTCGCGGGGGCCGCGGGAGCCTGGCATCAGCTTCAGGGTTTGGGGGGGGGGTGAGAGATGAGCCATGGCAGGGCAAGCCCAGGGCAGAGATGTGGCCAGGTGGGCAGTACCTGCCACTCTCTAGCCACTGGGGCCTCACTTCATGTGACGTATACCTGCACATGGGACTTTTGTGTAAGATTTCACTAGAAAAGAGTCTGGCTGCTGGAGGAGAATGTTCGGCATATGTCACTCGCCTTATGAGGACTCTCCTTTGATGCAGGAGTCCCTGTTATGGGAAGATGTGTCCTAGGGAGACAGGTGCAGAAGCTCTCTGTAGGGCGGGTGGGAACTGCTTGAATGCCCAACAGCGGTGTGGGGGCTTGATGGGCTTGCAGTGGGTTTCCTAGAAATGCAGCAAAAGACGGGCTTCAGAGCTGTCTGGACAGATCACGTTAGAAGGCTTGTTAAATACGTGTTTCTAACACACAAGAACTGAGCGTGTTCTCTCTCTCACAAGGGGCATTGTGCCTGGTTTTTAAGGGGGGTTTTTTGTAGTTTTTTTTTTTTTTAATGTTAGTCACCATACGGTACATCATTAGTTTTTGATGTAGTGTTCCAGGATTCATTGTTTGCTTATAACACCCAGTGCTCCATGCAATACGTGCCCTCCTTAGTACCCATCACCGGGCTAACCCATCCCCCCATATTTTTTTGTAGTTTTAGTATTTTCTTTCTTTCTTTTTTTTTTTTTTTTAAAGATTTTATTTATTTATTCGACAGAGATAGAGACAGCCAGCGAGAGAGGGAACACAGCAGGGGGAGTGGGAGAGGAAGAAGCAGGCTCATAGGGGAAGAGCCTGATGTGGGGCTCGATCCCAGAACGCCGGGATCACTCCCTGAGCCGAAGGCAGACGCTCAACCGCTGTGCCACCCAGGCGCCCCTGTAGTTTTAGTATTTTCTGATTAAATAGTGGACATTTATTAATTTTGTATCTAGGCCTGTTCCTGCTGGAAATGAGCCTGGACAGGGGTGGAGGCAGTGGGGAAAGGAGAAGGCAGGCCCCGAGTGAAAGCATGCAGGCTGGGACTGCAGGACACCCCCATACCCCCAGGCCTTGCCTAGCATGGGGTGTCCTGACTCTGCAGAAAGAGGCACCCTCTTTCCGGACCCAGCCCTGTCAGGAATGTTTCCTTGTGTCTGGTACTCCCCTGTGTATTACCTGCTGGTTTTGACTCTCAGGCTGCCAGCAAGATTCCCTTCAGAGACAGCTTTTCTTACTGCTCTTCCTCCCCCTTCTTTCTTCCTCCTCCTTCCCCTCCTCTGCCTCCTCTCCCTTCACTGCCCACCTCAGCACCTACTCCCATCCCCTCCCCTGCTGCCCATGCCCTCCTCAGCTCAGGGCTACACTCTGCAGCCTGCAGCCCTTCCTTCGCTGACCGCTTTCATCTGGGTCGATAAGGGACACCTCTGAATTGCCGGTCTCCAAGGGACAGATCTCAGGCCTCAGTGTCTGGGGTTCCGTGAACTTTTGGTGTTGTTGACTCTGGCTTCCTCCTCACTTGCTCCTCCTCTGACTTCTGGATGTCCTGACCCTTCCTTCTCAGTCTCTCATGGCTCTTCTCCCTGTCCATGTTTGCTTGGCTCGGCGCTGGCTGGCCTCTGGGTTCCACGGCTCTGCTGGTCCTGGCGTGGCAGCCCTGACAGTTCAGAAGTGGCCTCCTGCTAGTGCACACGTGGCTTAAGATTCTTCCGGAATTGATCGTAGATTTTACGCAGCCCTGTAGTCGTAATAAAAGTCTGTTGTAGGCATACACAAATTTATTCTGAGGTTTTTATTCTAAAATGTACATGGAAGGGCCGAGGATCAAGAGTAGCTAAAACAAGAATAAAGTGGGAGGAGTCAGTCTGCTTGATTTTAAGACTTGGGTGCCTTCAGTGAGCGGGCTGTGGGGGGAGTGCAGAAATGCGGGTCAGCCGAACAGCGTAGAGAACCCAGGAACGGTCCGGCACAGCTGGCCAGTGGAGTTTTTTTTCTTTTTTCCCCACTTAGTCATAAAAGCAGTCCAGTGGAGGAAGGGCAGCGTTGAAGTGTGGCATCGTGCTGCACGCGCTCCCTGGCCTCCTTCCAGGGCCACAGCGCTCTCTGTAGTTTCTGTCCGCAGGGCTTGGCCAAGGCTGTGCTCCTCACTCTGTCCCCTGTGGACACTTGGAATGAAGGGTGTGGGAGCTGCTGGCCTGGCACTGCTTCCCTAACACTCCCTGTGGGCTTGACCTCTGGGTGAAGCTCTGTCCTCCCATGTCCCCTGCTGTGACTCTTCACCTCTCAGAATGAGCCCTCCTGGGCCCCCCTCCAGTACAGATCCTCCCAGAGTTCATCGTCTGCACCGTAAGGTGCACGCCGAGACGGGGAGAATTGCAGCGTCCCTGGTTCCGCATGCGCTGCCTGCTGTGTGTCTTGAAACTTGAGTTTGCTTCTCCAGTTTGCTCCCTGGGCCTGGGTCCTGCATGGAGCCTTTCCCTTGGCAGAAGGTTTTCACCTAGCATTTCTCCAGTAGATCACAGGACGTAGAGCTGCCGGGTCAGCGTGGGTATTGAGAATTCCGTGTTCCTGGCCGGTGTATACTCCTGCCGCGAGGCAGTGTCTGTCTTCCCACTCCCCTCCGCTAAGCTACACAGGGCAGCCATTTCCTGTGTAGCCCTGAGCCAAACCGTGTCAGACGTGCATTGGCTCTTCCTGCGTCCTCTTAGGAAGAACCCCTGTTTGTATCACTTGCCTGTTTTCCACTTTGGTTTTCCGTAGTGATTTTGAGTGAGTGTGCTCTGCGTGTCATCTGTAGTGTTAGTTTCTCACTGGTGGACTTGGCTGCCTCTTGGGTTGGCCTTACGAGGGGCACTTGCCCATGTCATCCCTCCACCACTGGCAGAGCTTGGAGTAGAAGACAGCACTCACGTGAGGTGGCCAGGGCTCTGGTGGGGAGCCCAAATGAGGTAGTGGGGAGGCACTACTCAACAGTGGCATTGGAGCACAGAGAGATGTGTGGCTCTTTGGGACTAGTGTACCCCGGTCCTCCAGGTGGGACCACACCCAGGGTGCCGGGGACAGCAGGGAGCCCAGGTGGAAGTCAGGGCAGCTCGTGAAGCCTCACTGTGCCAGCATTCATGTGCACGCACACAGACATCACCAGATATCCTGTCCCTGCACGTTCCACTCCTCCTGCCTGTGGTGTGCTCAAGGCTCTGCATTTCCCAAAGGCTCCCAGGTGAGGCCCTGAGACGAGGGTGTGAGGCCTCAGGTAGGCATGGGCCAGTGGGACTGGGAGCTGAGCAGGCAGGGGTGAAGGCCATGAGACTAGGCCTGATGCTGGGCTAACCATGTCACCCAGAGTGTTGGTCTGGGTCAGTTTGAAGGTGTGACCAACAGGATTTGTTGATGGAATAGGCATGAAATGGCGGCGGGGACGGGGTGGGGGTGGCAATGGGGCCTCCCAGATTTTAGTCTGAATGGCTAAGAGGATGGAGCTGCTGTTTGGGGGAGATAGCTGCAATTCTCTCTTGGACCCATCTGGGCAGTGTTGCCTAGATGGTCAGTCCGTGGTCTGGAGTCCGGGGTGGAGGCCCAGAGGCCCAGGTGAAGGTGCTGGTTGGAGAGGAATTATCATACCCTCACGTCGCGTGAGACTGTGAGACCCCAGAAGCGTGAGTGATCAGGGAGACCACCGGAGGAGCCAGTGGCCAGTGCTTCGGAGGTGGGGTGGGAATGGGGAGCCAGGCCAGGGTGGGCTCTAGAACGCAGGGTCAGGCGTGGTGGTGAGGTGTGAGGGGAGGTCTGGTGACCTCGATGTCAGGTTTGGGGGACCATGGTGGGGGCAGGAGCCTCGTCAGGGTGGACTTAGACGTAGCTCTCGGGGGGTTTTAGAGAAAAGAGAGCGAGCGACTGGCAGGAGTTGGAGGGGGGTGGCAGCCAGAGCTTTTGTGTGTGTTTTTACAGTGGAAGAAATGATGGCAGTTTTGCTGCTGCTGCGTGTAGTTTGGTGGGGAAGGAGAAATGAGTAGTGCGGGAGGGAGGGGATCTGAGTAAGGGTGACCTCAGCTGGCATGCTGGGGAGGAGGGCAGGAGGGGGCCGTCGAGGAGCCCAGTGCAGCTTCTCTTCCGATGCTCTGCTCTGAGTGAGAGAGGGGGCACAGGAAGACTGAGCAGGGTTGTGTGGTGGTCATGTGGGAAGACTCTTGTGTTCCAGGTGTGGTCAGCTGGTGTGCAGAGAGATGACGGGGAGTTGGTGGGGTGGGATGGGGTGGGAAGCCAAAGGTTGTGGCGCCAGCCTGAGGGCTGGAATGGGGCTGGATGCGACCCCAACAGGAGTTGCATCGTGGACCGTGACCAGGCTCTTTCTCTGTTTTGATATAGGTGGCTATTATCATGGAAAACTAGTTTTTCCCAGAGAATTTCCTTTTAAACCTCCTAGTATTTATATGATAACACCCAATGGAAGATTTAAGTGCAATACAAGGTAAGGCATTTCTGCTTCTCAAGTGTTGAGTGTGGTCAGGATTGGGGTGAGCTCTGTTGAGCGGGTCCCTGTTTTGCAGGCTGTGTCTTTCCATCACGGATTTCCACCCAGACACGTGGAACCCGGCCTGGTCCGTCTCCACCATCCTGACGGGGCTCCTTAGCTTCATGGTGGAGAAGGGCCCCACCCTGGGCAGCATAGAGACGTCGGACTTCACGGTGAGGGGTGGAGAGCATGGTCACGTGATGGGGGCTCCCACTCATGTCCTTGCTCCCCAGGCACCATGTGGAGACTCCCTGTTGTGGGGTTCCTTGTTCTCCTCAGCAGCGGGAAGAACAGGCCAAGCTCCCTAGAGGTCTTGGGTGGGGTGGGCAGCACCACAGCCCCTCCACGGGTAGCAGGGTGCCTAGTCCTTGTTAACTGGTTATATTTTTCTGTTGTTTAAGTAGGAATCAAGTTTAATGTTATTGATAATGGAAAGTTAAATAAGCCTTGTTGTGAAGAGTGAGGTCACAGAGTGCTTTAATAACATGAAGACAACAGCCTTTGAGGATAAAATAGTCTTTAGAATTTGAACGAATTGAAATTAATCGGGCTGATATTTCCCTTCTCTTTCTTCCTAGAAAAGACAACTGGCTGCACAAAGTTTAGCATTTAATTTGAAAGACAAAGTCTTCTGTGAATTATTCCCTGAAGTCGTGGAGGTAAGGGACAGAGGCTGGCGGTCAGTTTTGCTCCCCCCTTGTCAGGAGCACTTTCAGATTTGATTCTTTGAAAGAGAAGACGGTGCTGCCGTGGTCCCTGTGCCGCAGGTGCGCAGCACGGAGGGTCCCCGTCCGCACACACCTTCTCCTGAAGGTGCCTAGGGACCAGGGGGCTTGGGCGGTGTGGTTGGAGCTGGGGAGGCCAGGGAACGGGAACTGGATGACAGGGCATGGAGCTCCTCAGGTGGGCTGCTGAGCTGCAGGGAGGGCCGTTGGCCAGGAGGGGCAGGGTGAGCTGCACTAAGGTCGAGGCCGCGGTGAATCTGTATTGCTTGGACCTGCTCGGTCTAGGCCCTGAGGGGTGCAGGCTGGGTGGTTTTGACAAGTGTCCCCCCCCATCTGTAAAACAGGGTTAGCCACAGCCCCCAGCTCCGAGGGTGGGTATCAGGATTGAATACGTGCGGCTGGCGACTGCTGGCCCCACAGGTCTTCATGGTGGGTCTTAGAATCCTCCCTAGTCCTGAAGGAACTCAATTGTTTAGACCAACCCTTGTTTCTTTTTGTTTTTATCTTAGGAAATTAAACAAAAGCAGAAAGCCCAAGACGAACTCAGTAGCCGACCCCAGGCTCTCCCCTTACCAGATGTGGTTCCAGATGGGGAAACACACCATGGTCAGAATGGGCTTCAGCTCCTCAATGGGCACGCGCCAGGGGCTGGGCCGCACCTCGCGGGGCTCCAGCAGGCCAACCGGCACCACGGACTCCTGGGCGGCGCCCTGGCGAACTTGTTTGTTATAGTTGGGTTTGCGGCTTTTGCCTACACGGTCAAGTACGTGCTGAGAAGCATAGCGCAGGAGTGAGCCACATGCCACGGCCGGCAGAGGTGGTCACAAACGAGGGACACGGCCCGAGCTTGCTGTGGGCTGGCTGGACGTGCTGCCGAGCGCAGGGTGCACCTGCCTGACTCCGGGTTAGCTTTTTAAAAACCTTGAAAAGGAAAACAGAAACCAAAGTGTGTCACTTGGATTTAGAGGCGATGCAAGGTTCTCAGCTCCCCGTCCTCGCGCTGGGGTCGGTTGGGGACCATGGAGCTTGGGTGTCGAGGAGGGGCCTCACGCTTTGGTTTTATAGCTTATCTCCTGTATCGTCTTTTGGACCTGTTTTAGTAAACCTGTTTTTCATTTTATTAGATTTGGTCACTTAAAAATACAAAACTCGATTATCAAATACTTTGCGTGCGTTCTTGGTCCAGTGGAGCCCTCCCTGGCTCACCAGGTGGGAGAAGTTCCCACAGCTGCGCCCGGCTGGCAGGGGCAGGGGGCCTGGCCAAGGACGGCCACAGATGGGGTCCAGGAGACGTGGGGTTTGGCCCCAGCATTTGAAATGTGCTT
Organism: Ursus maritimus; assembly: GCF_017311325.1. Lineage (NCBI taxonomy): Eukaryota > Metazoa > Chordata > Mammalia > Carnivora > Ursidae > Ursus > Ursus maritimus. Next base: position 389,903 of record NW_024425786.1, on the reverse strand, counting down.
GTGTTCACCTGGAAGGAAGCTGTCCCCCTAGGAAAGTGGGCTCTTTGTTTTGCTGAAGTTGAAATTCAGCATCCGCTTGCTGTGTGACCACAAGGTGGCACCCTTTACTCGAAGAGCCATGGTGTCCTGTGTGGTCCCTTAGGCCGCTTTCACCTTACCCCCCACCCCCTTGCCTCCACACCCAGGCTGGGCCCCCCACTGCCACCTCCAGGTTCCCGGATGCTGCAGGGGTGGCCCTTGGTGCCTGCAGGACATTTCCTCTGACCCCAACAGCCCGCTGGGGGTCTGCACCTGACAGCCGGCTTCTGTGCACCTCGGGGTCTCCTCACACTTGGTCCAGGTCTTTGTTTTACCCTGAAGATAGGCTCCCATGTTCCTTTTCGCAGCTGATCCGTGTCTGGTATGGGCTCTGCTCTGGAAGACCACACAGGGACTGGGCATCACAGGACGTGACGGCTGCCCAGGAAGGGCAGGGCCGGTGGGGGGAGATGGCTCCCTGGCTGCTGACATCTTCCATCCAGCGCCTGTGTGGTGATTTCACTTGGCGTCATTTGAAAGCACTGTGTCTGCGGGTCCCGGGCTGAGGTGCCCCGATCCCACTCCAGGGGCCACAGGGGCCTCAAGGGAAGCCACGCACTTGCGCATCTTCGACAGTCTTTGGTTTTTGATCCGTTTATTTAAAATTCCTCTATGATTTACCACGTGTGTGTATTTAACCTGCTCTTGTGAAGAAAATCTCTGATTATATCTTTGTTCCTAAATGTTGTGCTGTTTGAGTCTCTGTTGGCGGAAGTGCAAGTCCATCTCAGCCCAGCGCCAGGCTAGCCCACAGGCAGGCCAGCGGCTGGGCCCGTGGGGGCACTGGCGCTACTGTGTCTGCAGCGTGGCAGTGTCCCGTGGCTCGCCGTGGGCCCTGGTGGCAGCGCCACGCGGCTGGGCCTGGACCCCTGCGTGCAGTGGTAGGCAGGGGCCCGCTCCGCCGGGCATCCTCCGCACGGCCGGCTCGAGGGTGTGTCTGTGGAGTTTAGCGTCTGATCCAAGCACTTAATATTTCCTGAGGTTTTGAGGAGGCATCGTAGCAACTATTTTCCTTAACGTGGGTTATTTCTTCGCCCTGTGTGAAATCTCGACTATTAAAAACCCTTGTCAGCGGTAGAAATAGATCCGTGCTGAACAGAGCCTTCACCCAGTGTCCAAGGTGGCAGGCTGTCTGCAGTCACCCGAAGTAAAAGATGGCCTTGGGGAGCCTGGCCGGCCCCGTTGGAAGAGCAGGTGACCCTTGCATTCATGGTCGTGAGTTCGAGCCCCACGTTGGGTGTAGAGATTGCTTACAATAAATAAATAAAAAATTTTTAAAAAAGATGAACTTGTCCTGTGGGTCTACACGTCTGACCCCGTGTACGTGTTGCTCTCCCTCGGAGGGGTCAGCGGCCCCTCTCTCTTGTGTGGAGTCCCTGGGGGAGGGCAGTTGGGCGTCCCCAGTAGTTGGCCCAGCTGAACGGCTGAATGCAAGCTGTGTTTGGTGTCTCTTAATCCAGGGAGAAAGCCCCTGCCCAGACTCAGTGCTGCACGGACGCAGGTGAAGGGGTCCTGGAGGTGTGGGGAGTGGTCTTGCGAGGGGTGTTCTCAGCATCTGTCCCCCAAGAAGCTTCCCCAGGCCCGAGTTTGAGATCTGAAGCTGCAGGTGCTGCCGCGTGGTCTGGGTCTGAGGCTGGAGCGGCCCTCGGTGTGCCAAGGGCATCATGGGGGGCAGGCTGCTGTGGGGACGATGCCCAGTGTCTGGGTTGTGCCGGTGTGGGTACGGAGAAGGGCAGCTGGCCTGGGCCTCCCCTCCAGGGCAGTGGGTGTCTGGGGCGATAGGGTATGGAGGACTGGAGAGCAGGGTTCCTTTGGTGCTTTTCCAGGCAGATCCTGTGCTCACTGGGGAGCTGGGCCCCTGGGAAGACCCATGGGTTGCTGGGGAGAGGGGGAGGGGCACTGGAAAGCAGAGAGCTGCTTCCCCGACACTGGACCCAAGCCCGGGGAGCCGTGTCCCTCTGCAGAGTGCGGCTCGGTTGAGACTCACGAAACAGTGGGCCAGGGAAGTGGCTCCTGCTTCCTGTCGAGGTGCCTGGGGCTGGGAGCAGAACCCATGGTTCAGGCACGGTCGGACCTGTTCCAGGCCCATTGCCGTGTGGCTCCCCCATCCAGCTTCAGAGGTGGTCTGCTGTAGGTCGGCCTGCCTGTAGGACTGCTGGAGCCTGGCCAGTTGGCAGTGTGCACACAGCAGCCAGTCAGAGATGGTGCATTGCGCCCGGCACTTTCCGGAACACTTTCAAGCCTTGAAGGATCGGGCCGTCAGGATGCAGTTGGTAGAAAAACAGGTGCCAGCCTGTGAGGAAGGCGTCTAGCAGCTCAGTGGGAGTCTCCAGGGCTACCTTCCTGACCTGGTGTTGGGTGCAGGTCACATCTGGGGTTCCGGCCGGGCAGGGCACAAGGGGATCTTCTGCAGCGTGCCCCCCTTCAAGACCCCGGCGTTGGGAGCTGGCTCACCAGCTGGACACCCGAAAGAGCTGTGGCTCCAACAGCGATCTCGGAGTTCACCACAACCGCCCGCTGTTGTCCCTGGAGCTGACCACCTCTGCCTGAAACAGGAGGGGGGACAGATGACCCCGGGCAGACATTCCTCGTATCTTCACCACCAGGCTTGTCTCGGGCGGCTCTGCCTGTAGCTGCTGCCAACCATGGACATGGTCTGGGGCTGGGGTCTGCCTTCCTCATTCCTGGTAGACATCTAGAAATTGAGGAGTGCCTGGAGGAGGACTCACGCTGTCCAGCAGGGCCAGTGTGCCCCACCTTCATCTAGGCTGGACTGCAAGCAGCAGCTCCTTTGGGGGCTAGCCCTGGCTCTGACCATTCCTCGTCTTGGTGCACCGAGGGGCAGCTGTCATGGGCCCTGTCACGTGACGACTGAATCTGCAAGGCTTTGTTGACTTGAGCTGGCCCCGGTCGGTCGTTCTGTTGCCCACAGCCTGCAGGTGGTTAAGGAAGGGCCCTAACTCTCCTTGAGGACCCACCCACTGTTTTTCAGGTCCAGCTGTGGAGGAAGTAGGCTCCTCTGCTGTGCGCAGCCACCCAGGGCTCACCCTTGTGCTGACCTCCAGATGGCAAATGCCTGGGGACTCCTCTCCCTTTCCCCTGCTGGCTCGGGACAGCAGGAAGCCGAGAGGCTTGGTTGGGTGAGGGCAACCCCTCAGGCAATAAGGGTTGGCCTTGTGTCCCAAAAAGAGGAAGGGGTAGGACTCAGGGGCAGCCTCAGCCAGGCCACCCACCATGCCTTTCTCTGAGGTCAATCAGTCCCTCCCCTTGCCAGCCATGCTCGCCCCCAGTGGAGGGCCAACGCCCAGGGTCACCTAGGCCAGGACAAGGGTGGGAGCCCAGTAGGTCAGCTGTCTATCCTGGGTCCTGCCTTTCTCAGGAGCAGGGTCTGATCCAGGCTTCCGAGCATCACCAGGACCCTGGCATGGGGGGACCTCTGTCAGAGGGCCTGGAGGGGGCCTGTGGCAGGGCTGGAAGGATCCGGAGGGCCTGAGGGAGGTGGGTCATATGTAGGAAGTGCAGATGGGGCTCTTCGTCCTGAGGGAGTTTGTCCCCACCCTCGGACCTCCTGGGCCACCTCCCTGAAGGGGCTGGATGTGAGGTGCAAGCAGCGTCCCTGGGAGGCGGCTGGGGTGAATTCGTGTTTACAGTTTCCAGGGTGATTTGGCCCTCCTGGGGAAGGGTGGGGGCTGTTTCCAAACGCAGGGAGCGCCTGGGGAAGTGCAGCCCCGTGCAGCAGCCTAACGCCCCCGTCCACGCCCCCGGGCTGGCAGAGCGGCAGAGCGTGAGCCCTCCCCCTCGGAGCTTGGGGGAGGAGGGGAGGGTTTATTTGGCGGCGTGCTGGGGCAGCCAGGGCACTGCCTGTGAGGGGAGGCCGGCGCCGGCCCAGCCCGCGGGATCCGGAGCGCGTCTGCATCTGCCCCGTGTCTTGTGTCGTCTGCGTACCGTGGTGCCGGTCGTGCTGCTGCTCCAGGCTCGCCCTGCCTGCACATGCGTGGGCGCTGGCTAGACGCCCCCTGGGGCTGTGTCTCCGCACGGGGGCCCTGAGTGCCTGCTGCACTGCTGCCCCCATGAGCGCACCTGGGTGTCCCCGCTCACCACGCTGAGCCACCACCACGGTCTGGAGCCGCAGGGCGCCATGCGCTGGGTTTGGGCCGCCGCTGCCGTGGCCCTCTGGCTGCAGCTCACGCTCCTCAGGGGTGTCGGGGCGCGACGGGAGCCCAAGAGGCCACGGCTGCCCAGCCAGCGCACGGAGCCCCCCACCGCCACCACGTCCAACAGCGAGGGGCTGCTGGGCTCCCCCGAGGTACGCACGGGCCGGTTGCACGTGGGCGGGGGTGTGTGCACTTGTAGGCTTCGGCCGCCCCCCTGGCTCCCAGCTGCCCTCCTCCTTGCAGGCTCTGCCCTGCCCGGCCCTCCAGCCTCCCCACCCTTTCTCAGTGGAGTGGAGCCTTGGGCAGGACTTGCTCTTGGGGCAGCCGCTGGGTTCCCGGGCCCAGGGGAAGGGCGGGGGGAGGGGAGGGGCTTCCCAGAGGGGCTGCAGTGAACCCTTGGAAGCCTCAGGTCCCACATGCCTCTAGCAGCCCGCTGCCATTTGGTGTAGTTGCCAATTCAGGGGTGGGTCGGGGGGAGCTCTAGACCCCTTGTTGGGAAGCCGGGTAACCCACAACTTGAGTGGCTGGAGAGGCTAAGGCTAGCCCGGACTCTGCTTCCTGGAGGTCCTTGCCGGGACCCCCCCACTGTAGAGCCAGCTCCCCCTGTGGCCTCTGGCACAGGCTGTGTTCTGGTCACTGGAGTCCCTCTGGCCTCACTCTGCCCCTGGGGTCCCCTCTGAGACAAAGGATCCCTGTACCCACCTCAGCCCTGGTCCTCTACCCTCGTGGGCCGAGTATCTCCAGAGGGGGTCTTGGAGCTAACCCCAGCAGCACAGGCCTGGTGGCTTCGAGCAGCTGCCCACAGGCCTGGAAAGGGAGAGGGAGTTGCTGGGGCAGGCCCCCCACCCCCCAAGCCCTCATGCCTTTGATCCTGGCCTCCCGCCTCCCAAGGGCGTCTCTGCGGCGGCCAGCCAGGCTGCTCTCAGCCCACGCGGCCTGTTGGAGCCTGAGGCCCCATTTTCCAGATGGGCAGGCTGAAGAGAGTGAGTCCTTGGGCCTGCCAGCCAGAGAAGAGTAGGCTACCGGCAGCTCCTGGGGGTAGGCACAGGTCCGTCTGGGGGACAAACAGGCACATCTCTATTCCAGGGGTGGTTTCCACGGTGGGGGGGCTGCCGTGTGACACATACCCCAGGACGGCCCTCCCCAGACATTCGGACCTCTGCTCTTCCTGCTAGGGGTGGGCTCCTCTTCCACCTGCCCCGAAATCCTGTAGCCCTTGGCCCCTAGACACCACTGATGGACTTGTCTCTCAAGGCTCCTGAGTCCCTCAAGCATGGTGAGGGTGGACAGCAGCCAGGGGATCAGGCAGATAGCAGATATGCGAGGAACCAGGACGTTCAAATATTCTTGGCTTCTCTCTCTTCCCTGGGTGGGGCCCAGATCAGGGGTGGGAGGCACCCCACCCTCCCTGCCCCACCCATCCCCCAGGATAGAGCCCTGTCTGGTCTACTGAGAAGCCCTGGCCCTCCTGTGTTAGGAGGCAGCACCAGCCCCGGAACTTGGCTCTTGCCATGTTTGGGACTGGGGGCTGACTGCCGGACTGGACCCTGCCTGAGTCAGGACCTCTCAGCTTGCCCTGCCGGGAACAGTTCTCTGAGAGCGGCCAGGGCTGTGCTAGCCCTGTGGTGGTGACTCTCCCAGCCAGGCCAACATCTGCTGTGTTTCTGCCCATTTTACGAGCTTCCTGTTGGAGCCTGGCATGCAGACTTCCTCAGAGACGGGCAGACACTCTCCGCGGCCCACGCCCCCTTACCTAGCGTGATACGCTCCTTCCTTGACTCTGCGGCTTGGGGTGCTCCTGCCTCCCCTGCCTGTCCTGGTGCAGAAACTGGGCTTAGCAGGGGGTGGCTGGAGGGTGGAGGGGGGCATGGTCTCGGGCAGCTCTGCTCTGCCCCTCCCAGCCCTTGCTCGAACAGTAAGGTGGGCTGGCCAGCTGTGGCCTGGGTCCGAGCCTGAGGAGCGGGGCCGCAGGAGCGCCACGGCTGCCGGCTCACACACCTGATGCCCAGCACAAAGCAGGGCCTGTGCCCATCCTCTCCCCAGCTTTGCGTGGGTCTGAAGCTCTTGGAACCCCCGCCCCCACCCAGAACTTGCTCCTGCTCTTTACTGCCCACCTCAGCCAGGGCCAGGCCCCTGTTGGGACGGGTGGGGCTGGCTCCATGCGTATGCGGGTGTGCCTGTCTGCTTGGGGACCCAGTGCAGCGGGAGGGGACACGGTCGCTCCAACACAGAACCAGAATCAGGTGCCTGGACATCAGGTCCTGGCTTCCACAAAGGCCCCAAGCCCTTGCCCTGTGTGTCCTGGTCTGGATCCCCAGGGGTGGCCTGCGGTGCCCCATGGCCATGTTCCTTGTGTGTGCCCTGAGTCCTGCCCAAGGTGGCCTGGGCCTGAGTTTCCCCACTTTCCACTGGGGCAATAGGGCAGGACTCAGGGAGGCCTGGTGGCCTGCACACTGGCCCTGTCCCCTGGCCCTGCAGCCACCTGAGGCCCTGGGGTCTGAGTTCTCAGACGCCCACACAACATGGCTGAACTTCGTCCGGCGGCCAGATGAGGGGGCCTCGAAGAAACGGTGCCGGGGCCGGGACAAGAAGTCGGTGAGCCCCGGGGTCTGAACCCAGGGCAGGGGTGGCTGTGGCTCCCACTGGAACCCTCACTTTCTCCTGCCTCCCCCCAGCGAGGCCTCTCTGGCCCCCCTGGGCCCCCCGGGCCCCCGGGGCCCCCCGGACCCCCCGGTGCTGTAGTCACCCAGGAGACCCTGCTGCGAGAGTTTCAGGAAATGCTGAAAGGTGAGGCCCCTGTCCCAGACTCTTCCCGCCTGGGCCCTGTGGGTGACCCCGCTCTGACCCCAAGATGCTGCCCTCACCTTTTCCCTGCAGAGGCCACCGAGCGACGGTTCTTGGGGCTGCTGGGCCCATGGCTGTCTGAGGGGACAGGTAGGCGGCTGGTGGCCGAGGCCTTCCACTGTGCACTGAAGGGCCCCATGGTGGTGGACGAGAAGACGCTGGTGGAGCTGCATGGCTTCCAGGCTGTGAGTGCGTGTGGGGGCGAGTCCTGGCCCTCTCGGGGCATCTGCTGAAGGCCCTCCCCGTGTGCCAGCAGGGGCCAGCGGTGGCGGGGGGCAGGGTGCTGGGTCGTCCCCCACTGCTGGGCAGGGCTCACAGCCAGCCTGGGACAGTCATCCAGCACATACATGCAGGGGGCACCTGGGGGAGCCAGGCGCGGGGGGTTGGGGGGAAGGAGGTGACCTGGGTCAGGGTTAGCGGGTCCCGTGTGGCAGGACTTTGGGTGGGGTCCAAGGTGGCCAGGAGCCAGGGATGCCCTCCCTGGTGGGGGGTCTTGAGGGTTCATCCATCCCTTGGGGCCCGGAGCCTGTGCCCAGAGGCTCGGGTGGGCGCACACAGGTCACCCCCCATCCTGCCCACCTGGGCCTGTGGGGGGGGGCAGCTGTTGGTCACAGGCGCCTCCCCCAGGCTGGATGTGCAAGATGAGGGCCCAGGCCCTGCAGCCGGCTGTTCACCTGCTATCCCTCCAGCCCACGGCCCAGGGCGCCTTCCTGCGGGGGTCTGGCTTGAGCCTGGCCTCGGGCCGGTTCACAGCCCCAGTGACCGCCATCTTCCAGTTTTCTGCCAGCCTGCATGTGGGTGAGTGGGGGCCGGCCCCCAGGCCTGGGTCCCATCGAAGAGGTGACCCTGCTCCAACCCCACCTCCCCCTGGGGGGGGTCTTGCTCAGGGCCCACGGTCCCCCAGCCCTCAGCCGCTCCTGGGCCAGCACCTGGCCATCTAGCCCCCGTCCCTCTCTGCTCCATCCTCGCTGGGGCTGCTGCAGGCTGGGCCTGTCTCCACAGACCACAGGGGGCTGCAGGGCAGGGCGCGGCCACGGGCGCGGGACACAGTGCGGGTGCTCGTCTGCATTGAGTCCCTGTGTCATCGACACACGTGAGTGGGCCTTCCTTGGGGGCACTCTTGATGCCGTGGGGGCCGCAGGGGTGGTGCCCAAGCCTGGACTGTCCTGCCCGTGGAGAGGGAAGGGGCTGCTCCAGACTGTACCCGGGCAGGGTCCTGGCCCCACAGCCAGCCGTGCCCTCACTGTCGCCCCGCGGTGCCGCGTCCAGGTCCCTGGAGGCCATCTCAGGCCTGGAGAGCCGAGGCAGGGTCTTCACCGTGCACGTGGAGGGGCTGCTGCAGCTGCAGGTGAGGCTGGAGGAACGGATGGGTGGGGAGGGGGCCTAGGCCTGGCACTGCTGCACCCAGCGAGGGCACGGACATCGGCCACGTGACCCCTGGGGTGGGTGCTGCCTGGTGGGGCTCGAGTTTCATTCCTGGGCAGGCCACGGATGGTGATGCCCACTGTGGGTGTCTGCAGGCTGGACAGTATGCCTCCGTCTTTGTGGACAACGGTTCCGGGACAACCCTCACCATCCAGAGTGGCTCGAGCTTCTCCGGCCTGCTCCTGGGCACGTGAGGGCCAGACCGGCCAGGAGCAGCTGCTGGCCCACCCACCCCCCGCTGTCCGCTGTTAAACCTGTGGTCACAGCAATAAAGAGCTCTCAGCCCTCCCTGTCGCCTGGTTACTGTGTCGTCATGGAGGTGGGGTGGGGGGGCAGCCCTAGAAGGACATGAGGTCTCCTGTCCAGTCTTGGAGGCAGCAGCCGATGGACACCTGCAGGGCCAGAGTTGGTGAGTCAGATGGTAGCTGGGTGCCATGTGCTGTCCCTGTCTTGGGTGCAGAGGGCAAGGAGGGGAGCTCTTGGGAGGCCCTTGTCGGCGGGGGCAGGCGCAGGGAGCACGCAGGTGGGGGCCCTGCACAGGGCTGCGCAGGTGAACCTGGGGGGCGGGCCTGCTCACCCCGGGGTGCTGAGTGCGCATGCGTTAGGGGGCGGGACCAAGGGCACCCCAGGCTGGGTCTCGGTGGCTGCCACCGGCTGGCGGACACAAAGCCCGGGTCGGGTGGCCAAGGCCCTGCCTGTGGGTCCTGTGGATCCGGGGCCCTCTACCCCCACCCCGTTCTGGCTCCAGCAAACCCAGACCAAAGAATGTAAATTGGTCTTGGGATGTCGGGCCTCTGCAGAGCTGCTGAGATACGATCTCTGGTTGGCACCCGGGCCCTCGGCAGTCAGCCCCACCTGGAGGGCCGAGGCCAGGCCCCTGGCCCCTCCACAGGTCCCTGGGGGGCTGGCGGCAGGGTCCGAAGCCCCCTTTCCAAGGCAGAGCGGGGAAGGGCCTCCTTGGGCCGGTGGATGGGCAGGGGGAGGGGGAGGGAAGCGCTCTGGGGTCTGCCTGCCGGCTCAAGGGGCAGGGGTGGGAGGCAGGCAGGAGGAGACTGGAGCCTGAGGGCCATTATCCAGCCCCTCCCCCGGGGACCCTCCCTGCAGCCCGCTGAGTAATGAGGCAGGAGAGGGCTGGTGCCGCGCTGGAGCCAGCGCCGGCAGCCACGGGCTTGGCCGGTGACCCGTCCTCACCTCTCTCCCTGCTTGTCCCCCGGTGGCGTCAAGGGCTGGGGGGGAGGTGGGGTGTCTGCTTCACAGCGGCTGCAGGCGCCAGCCTGGTCTGAGCGGGATACTCGGCAGCTTGCAGGGGTGGGGGACGGGCCCTTCTGGGGAGGTTGGGAGAGGAGGGGCACACCGGGGAGGCAGAAGCTCAGGAGGGGGCACTGTCTCCCACTTCCCATTGCTGAGGTCCTGTGCTGGGCTTGGCCGTGGGCACTGTCCATCCCTGACACCCGTTTACAGAGGGGAAACACGGGGCGGGGAGGCTGAGAGATAATGGCCAGCACCCAGCCAGACTCTGGGCTGCGCCTGGGGCCTCATGGCATCTGGGGGCTCCCCACTCCCCTGCAGGTCCTTCAACGCCAGCCAGTGCCCTACCTGGTCAGGTCCAGGAGGGGACAGGTCTCACCATACCCAGACATGCTTTGGGGGCTGTGATGACAGAGATGGAGACCCAGACCCAGAGATGGGGCCCAGGGTCCACAGAGAGTGACAGACAGGGGATGACAGATGAGAGGCGAGGACAAGAAGCACGAACCAGGCCAGCCCCTCAGAGCCCACGGTGGGCAGGTGGCCAAGGCCCGGGCCTGCCGCCCGACTGCACCTGCCTGACGGTCTGTCTGGGCTCCGTCCCTGTTTCTGCCACCCATCATCGGAGGTCGCCAGCCACTTTGCTGTAATTCTCCTGGAATGTGCCATCTGGCTGAGGGTGTGGGGGCAAAGGCGTGGGGGGCTGGGGTGGGCTATGGTGGCCCAGGCTTCAGGCCCCCAAGGACACAGGCTGGACGCCCAGGGTGAGCACGGGGCCGGTGCAGAGCGAGGCTCCCAAGGCGTGGCCTGCCTTCCAGAGCCCAGGTGCCGGTCCCCCAGAGAGAAGGGACAGCAGTCTTCTGTCACATGGAGAAGACGAATGTGTAGCTGACTGTGGAACCTGCTTCAGTGCAAGCTCGCTGCCGTGTTGCCCGCAAGCCACGCCGTGGTGTTCGGAAATCTCCCCGGGGCCCGGGGAGGGGTCTGGAGCCCCCTAAGAGGCCCGGGGCCCTTGTGGTGATGAGCAGCCTGAGCAAGGGCTCCAGGGAGTGGGAGAGCCTGGGAGACGGGGTTCTTTTCCTGGCCTGGCCTCTCTGGTTGTGTAGCTGGGTTTTGGGGTGGCCTGAGCGTCTGGGGCCAGAGCCAGAGTGGCCACACAGCTCTGTATGGCCTTGGGTTGACCCTTGACCTTGACCCCCGCCCTGGAGCAGCGGGAAGTAATGGGCTGACCTCACTGACCTCCCTTAGGGCTCACTTCCCAGAACCTCTGTCTGACCCCGGGGCTTGCTAGGCAGGGGCTCCTGGGAGGGGGCATGCTTCCTCTGGTAACCCCAGCCCTGCGCTGCCAGAGCCCTGGTCTTGGGGCCATGGCCTAGCTGCAACTGACTGGCCCCTCTTGGCCCCAAAGGAGGCCTTGGGACCCTGGGGGTGGGGGTGTCTCGGTGTGGGGCCCTAGCCTGGCCTTCCAGCGCCCTGGGCGTGCTGTCTGGTGAGTGCAGACAGGAATGCGGGTGTCGGCTCAGGACAGCGGGAAAGTGCTCGTGGGGGGGCCAGGAGCACAGCACAGCCAGCAACCAGGCCCCACCCTGGGTCTGCGGCAGAAGTCTGGAGGGGCAGGGAGGGGGGTCCCAGCTAGGAGCGCGAAGGCCGCCTGCTCCCTCTCCCCGTGATTCTCTCTGGGGGTGAGGGGTGGGACAGGGTAGGGGTGAGGCTTGCAGAAGAGGCCCCCCCACCCCCAGCCTGGGCTCTGGGGTACCTGGAAGAAGTGTGGATGTTAGCACACAGCCAGGTCAGGCGGGCCGTTTACGGCCAGGGCCCAGCTTTGGGTCTGACTTCAGGTTGGGCCCAGGCTGGTAAGGGGGGGCTGTTCCAGGGGCCGCTACTTATCCCCAGCCAGGTTCCTCCGTTCTCACTCCCAGACCAGGGGTCCTGACTCCTGTGACCTGGGCCAGGGACTGAGATTTGGCCTCGGGGTGTGGGGGTCTGGGTGGCAGTTTCTGTGCTTCTCTCTTTGGGTGTGTGTCCCTGGGCTCCCCGCGCTGACCAGCTGTCCTCGCCGTGGCTGGGACAGTGTCTCTGACCTGGCATGGTAGAGCCGCGGAGCGCTCCTGAGTGTCTGTGTATGTGGTGTGTGTGGGGTGGGGTCTCCGCACTTTCTTTGTGCAGCTGGAATTGCCAGGACCCCTGGCAGCAAACACAGGCCAGGTGCCCAGGACCTAGTGGCTAGAGCCCCTGGCCAGCCAGTCGCTGAGCTTGGGAATGACTGTGCTTGGGCCCTTGGCGTCAGGGAGGCCAGTTGGCTGGACCATGCTGGTGATCACAAAACTGCTGGACCCTGAGGTGGGGAAGTGCTGCTGTGAGGTCCTCAAGCTGGGCTCACTGTGATGGCTGGGGACTCTGGGTGATGGCGGCAAGGGGCAGGGATTCCTCACCCCCAAGGAGAAACTCCGAGCACTCTGTCCTGGGGCAGAAGGTCACTGCGGGCAGCAGGGAGCCTTATCTCCCCTGAGGTCTCTATCCTGCACAAAGAGCACTGTTCTAAGGCCAGGTGGCCCTCTTCAGACGAGCTGGGGAGCGGGGGGGCGGGGCACTGCCTCCTTCTCGCTCACTGCCTGGGCTTGGCCAGTGCACCCCATGGGCTCTGAAGGCTCCATGACCTGAGGGTCCTGCCCCAGGGTCAGCCAGCTGCTGGGGCTCCAGCCCCGGGCACCTGAGCAGGCCCAAGAGTTGAGGACTTCAGCATCTCAGGGTCTCCCAGAGCCCAGACCCTGCAGCTGGGTCCAGGAGGGCTGGGGAGCATGTCCAGGTGTCGAGAACACAGCCCTGACCTGTGCCTGCCTGCTGCTGCCATCGGCATGTCTGGCGGCTTGTGAGTCTGATGGTGTGCACAGCCGGGCCTGGCCTGGGGATGGGGATGGGGTGGGGGCATGGTGCTTGGGGACAAAAGGCCTTTGTTCAGGAGGGTTTGGGGTGCAGCCCCTGCCCCGGGGCAGTGACTCATGTGTTCCTCTGATGTGATAATGTCAGTTTTGCAATAGCCTGCGTGTTGTACCCAGACCCAGGAGGCTTTGAGGGTAGGAGGGACCCCCGCCTGCCCTTGCGGCCCCTCCGGGCTGCTCTGTTGGAACCTGGGTATGTGAGGGGGTGGCAGCGAGAACAGGAGCGAACAGGAAGGATGTCAGAGGGCCAAGCAAAACTCTATTTCTGAAGTACAGCAGCTCCAGAAGCAGCCACTCAACCTCCTTAGAGCCCCTTGCCCGCCCCCGGCCCCTGCTGCCCCCCTGCTGTAGGCCTGGATCCCTCCCACCCGTGCCCGGCCCCAGCAGCCAGACAGCATGGGTCCCTCAGGGCACGATGCGCCAGGGCCAGGCCCGAGGAGGCAGGACTGGGCCTCCCTGTGGGGTTGTCTGATCCCTCCTCCCGTGGCTCGCTGTGGCGGGCTTGAGCCTGGCTCTGGCCATCTAGCCGTCACTCCCTTTGCAGGATCCAGTGGGCGCCTGTGTTAGGGTGCAGGGGCCCCTTGGCGGCCGGGCCGCGGCAAGGAGGGGGCAGGGCTTGGATTTCCTTCTCCTCGGGTCACCAGGCTGGGTCAGGCCCTGGGTCAGTGGGAGGCGTGATCTGGGTGCAGGTCTTTGCAGGGTTCCTGTCCAGCTGGCTGCTGCCTGTACTGTTTCCTCTGGAGGACAGAGCAGTCCACTGTCCAGGCCTCTCTGTGGCCCTGGCTTCTCCCTAGCCGTGAGCATCACCCAGTGCCGCAGACCCTGCTGGCTAGCAGAAGGGGCTCTAGGGCCATGTACAGGGGAGTGCAGGGACCTGGGGCCGGGGCGACAGGGGCACCGGCGCACGGAGGCCGGTCTGGGCACCACCACCACAGGCGGCTGGCCACAGAGGTGTGTGGGAGGGCCCCTGACCGTCCTGCTGGGTGGCCAGCCAAGCTGCTGCCCCTTGCTTTCCCCACTTGCCTCCCCCACCTCTCCCACCTGCCCAGGCCTCCCCAGGTTCTAGTCTGGTGGTGCACCCGGCTGCCAGGGTCCCCTTCCTGCGCTCTGGGGTGGCTTTCCTCTCCAAGCTCAAGCGGAGACCGCTCTGTAGAGACCCCGACCCTCAAGACTTCCAGGGTGCCCCCACCCCCACTCCCAAGATGGCCCAGGTGTAGCCTTCAGGTCTATGTTAAGGGGGAGGGGCAGAAGCTACTCTCCCCATCGCTAGTCGCTAGTCCCTCAGAGGCCGGGTCTCCTGAGAGCAGCTTGGCTGACGCCCCTGCCTCCCCCTGCCTCTGAGGCTCAGTACTGTCTCCGGGACCCCACCCCTTGGATGGGGCTGGATGGACCCCTGGGCACTTGCTGGTGCTCAGACCGGGGGCCACACCTCTGCTCAGTCTTCGGATTTGGGCAGCTGAGGCTGGCATCCAGAATGGCGTTCTGAATCCCTGGGATCTCCCAGAAGAGGTCCCCCTGGCCCTGGTGCCCTGCCCTAGCCTCGCAGAGCTGCAGATCTTTCCTGTTTTCACTCATTTCCCATGTCCTGTTCTGGGCCCCTCAAGGGTCTAGGGCAAGGTCAGGAGCTCCGAGTGGCTGCCCAGCACCGAGGGCCATCAGCCTCCGTGATCCCCACCAGCCCCAGGCCGTGGGCTGAGCGGGATGCATTTCCAGAGGACATTCCCCGGGCATGCGGCATGCGGGCCCCAGGACACACGCGGGGGTGGGGTGGGGTGGGTGGGTGGTTCTGTTTGCTTTGGGAGATCTCTGAAGCCGTCAGTGCAGTGGGGAGGGTCAGCTGGCTGCAGTGTGGCCATGGAGGGCAGTGCTGGGGCTTCTCTGAAAGGGGGAATGGGGTGGGAGGGGGAGCCAACAGCACCATCCACAGGGGAGGTGGGGGTCAGGAAGGGCTGGGATTGGGGCTGGGTCAGAGGAGAGTGTTGGGGGCGAGGTGGAGGAGCTCTGGGGGCAGCCCAGGCTGGCAGTGAGCCCACCCTGGCCCTGAAGAAGGGGGGGTGGGTGCCCATAGAGCCAGGTGACAGGTGAAGGGTTATTTCAGCTCCCAAAGCTGTGGGGAGGGTCCTCTGGGTGGGGGCTGCGAGGTGTGGCCCCTGGGGGAGACCCAAGAGTGGAGGACCATAGGGTCTTAGGAATGAGGAGACCCCCAGGGCCTAGACTGAGACCCCTCAAGAGCCTATTGTTTGTTCTGAGGCCAGGTCGTGGCGTTAGGACAGACCCAGGAGGCCCTCCACGGCTCCTTGGACTCAGGGCAGGGGAGAGGCAGCAGCTCCTCCCGGAGCATACTTACTCAGAGGAAGAACAACCCAAGCTTCTCTCCAAGGCCCTGGGATCAGAGTGCAAGCACGAAGGAGCAAATCAGGTGTCATGCCATCTCCACTGGGCTCCCTGCTGCCCGGGTGCCTCATGGCTCTCCACGGTTCCTTCGGTGGTCCTGAGCAGGGCCGGACGCTTGGCCTGCGGTCTGGGGCCAGTGGCCATGTGCTCCCTTGGTCCCATACGGCGAAAGGCAGTGGTCTCACAATGGGGACCAGGCACCTGGGTCAGGTGGGGGCTGAGAGGCGCACTGGCCATCCCTGTCAGACCCTGCAGATTCTGGCCATGACCCAGCCAGCCCCTTCCTCTCACTGCAGGACCCTGTCCCCCAGCCCAGATGCTGGATGGAGGGAGGCCCACCCCTGTGAGGCAGGGTCTGTGCTGAGCTCTGGGAGGCCCGCCCAGCCAGAGGTGAGGGGTCTGTGCTACGCACGCAGCTGGGAGGGATGAGGGCCGGTGGGCATCGGGAGCTGTGCTAGTCTAGGGCTCAACCATGAGCCTGTAGCCCTGTTGGCACACGATCTCCTCCAGAAGGTGTGTGTGCAGGCAGAGCACCCCCCCTTCAGTCCCTACCGCGTCCCTGATGCTTCTCAGCTCTTGCCAACTCTGCTACATCTGGTGGACACAGGCTTTTTGGGGGGTGGTACG
Source organism: Ursus maritimus (assembly GCF_017311325.1). Taxonomy (NCBI): domain Eukaryota; kingdom Metazoa; phylum Chordata; class Mammalia; order Carnivora; family Ursidae; genus Ursus; species Ursus maritimus. The sequence continues at coordinate 374,194 of NW_024425786.1, read as the reverse complement.
AGGGGGCTGGGGGTTCTTGGCTCAGATCCAGGGGAACAGGGCAGATGGTGGGGTACCGCACCAACTCCCGTTCACCACAGGGCTCATGGCTCACCTCTGGGAGCCGCGCGACCCTCCCCAGCATGACTGTGTGGTCCCTTCCTGGCGCTCGGCCACCCTAGGGCACCCTGCCTCCTCGAGTCTCTCTTGGGTCCCACGTTTCTCTCTTTTGTATTAGAATTAGTTATGTAATATGTATTTTTTTTTAAAGCTTTTATTTATTTGACAGAGATAGAGAGACGGCCAGCGAGAGGGGGAACACAGGCAGGGGGAGTGGGAGAGGAAGAAGCAGGCCCCTAGCGGAGAAGCCTGATGTGGGGCTCTATCCCAGGACTCTGGGATCACGCCCTGAGCCGAAGGCAGACGCTTAACGACTGAGCCACCCAGGTGCCCCTGTAATATGTATTTTTGTATTAATCTTTAAATTTTGAGATGATTGCAAATTCAATGCAGTTGTGACAAATAGAGGTGCTGTGCCCTTCACGCAGTCTCCCCCAGTGGTAGAGTCTTGCAAAACTACTGGACGATATCGCAAACAGGATGTGGACATTCAAACCAGATGTGGGGCAGTTCCATTCCCAGGAGAACCCACCTCCATCTCCCTTCTACTTCCCCTCCTTGATCCCTGGTAGCACTGACCTGTCCTCCACGTCTAGAACCAGGACCGTCCAAGAATGTCATGGAAATGGAGGCACCCAGTGTGCGACCTTTTGGGATGGGCTTTTCTCGCTTGACATAATTCTTGAGAGAGTCATCCTGTTACTGCCAGTATTTCTGAAGTTTCTCCCATTTTCTAGCCCTGGGACCTTGGCCAAGGCGCTCAGGCTCTATGCTCCTGTCTCTTCCTCCCTTCTCAGGAACACGAAGGGGCTGTTGCCGGGGCTCTCCACATTGGCCTTGGGGGGAGGGAGGGGCAGGATCCAGGGTCACACAAGGACAGGTGTACCCCTTGAGGTGGTGGATGCCCCATGCCCATCTGGCCCCGATGCCTTGCAAGGGTGGGCTCTGACAGCCACTTGAAGAGAGATACTAGTGTGGCTGGGAGAAGAGTTAGTGGTCCTGTATCCTAAATCCCCCATAAAAACCAGTTTGGTGGTCTGACTCCCCAGCTCCCAAGGGCCTACTGTCTCCTGGGCCCTTGGCCAGTGCTGGGTTCAGAGAGCCTGAGCTCAGTCCCTGGTCTATAGGGCACACATGTCCAGGTGTTGTGGAGGCCACAGTGTGTGCCGCAGGGGGTGGGAGGTACAGTCTGGGGAGGGGTACCCCGACCTGGAGAACATGGCAGCCAGACTAGAGGAGGGCAGGCTCTATCCACAGGCCCCGGGCCCACAGATAAGGTGATGGCTGAGGGTCACTGTAGGAATGGGCCCCTGGCCTTTTGCTCCAACGTGTGGGCTGAATGCTGACATCACAGCTGCAGTAACGATGGACAGCCAGCCCAGTATCTGGTTTGTTCTGTTTTGAAATTTAATGATTTAGGTTGAACAATATGAAGTTTCCATTTTTGCCAAACCTGAGTGCATACTGGCACTTTCACGTGACCCAACTGAATGCTAACGCTCAGGGACCCCCCCAACTCCTCCAAAGAGACATGCCTAGATTTTTAGATTTTTTACTAGGTCTTGGACATTGGTGCCTTGCTCTCCACGGGGTCCACTCTGGAGAAACCCGGAAGCTACAGCAGGACTGCCGATGTTGGGCAGGGATCTGGAAGTCCAGCCTTCAGCTCGGATGCTGGCTCTGCCACTGGCATGTTGCCCCAACAAGCTGTCTGTCCAAGCACTGTCTCCTTGTCTGAGAAAAGGAGACGTGCACATGCCAACTCTTCCAATGATCCCGAGGTTCAGACGAGACATCAAGATGAAAATGGCTGGCAGGAACCAGGTCCCACTGTTCCCAGCGTCCCCTGGGAACCCGCCCCCAGCTGGCAGGGTCCCATTCTGCTCACCCCAGTGTCCCCAAACCTGGACACTCTCATGAATCCTTGTCCTGGAAACGTGTTCACAGGGGCAGTCAGGCCCTCAAGGCAGCCAATCAGAAACCCCACACTCCCCTTATATTCAGAACTTTGTCCCATCTTGGGACCTCCCTGGCCCAGCTTCTACCTTCTACAGGCAGGAGAACTGCAACCACAAGACCATCCCCCCTCCTTCTGGCCCAAGACTCCAAATTCTGGATATTCTACCTTTATTTATTTATTTTTTTAAAGATTTTATTTATTTACGTGACAGAGAGACAGCCAGCGAGAGAGGGAACACAGCAGGGGAGTGAGAGAGGAAGAAGCAGGCTCCCAGTGGAGGAGCCCGATGTGGGACTCGATCCCGGAACGCCGGGATCACGCCCTGAGCCGAAGGCAGACGCTTAACGACTGCGCTACCCAGGCGCCCCTGGATATTCTACCTTTAAACACAAATAACCCAAACCTGCCGCTAGGACTGACTGTATCCCCCAAAACTTAGATTGAAGCTTTAAGCCCCAATGTGATAGTATTTGGAGCTGGTGTTAGGTGAGGTCATGAGGGTGGGCCCACTGGTGGGATCAGTGTCCTTGTAAAAAGGGACACCAGAGAGCTAGCTCTGGCTCTCTCTTGCCATAAGGACGGAGCGAGAGGGTGGCCACCTGCACACCAGGAAGACGGCCCTCGACAGAACTCAGCCCTGCAAGCATTCTGATCTGACTGCCAGCCTCCAGAACCGTGAGGAGTACACGTCTGCTGCTTAAGCCAGCTTGTCTTCGGGGCTGTTAGGGCAGCCCAAGAGCACCAAGACACCTGCTCTTAAAATCCATGGCCTGACAACACAAAGAAAGGCAATGAAAAGGCAAGTCAGAGATTTGCTCCCTGCGTCTGCATTGCCCCGGAGTGGACTACAGACGCCAGCAGCACCGCCAGGGGACCCAACCCAGATCCCAGGGTAAGAATGTGCAGCATCACACACCACTGGGCTGACGGAAGGGCTCACGGCTGTCCTGGAGCCTCTTTATTCTACTTTTGTGATGACCACAGCACTCGCTTTTCACATTTAATGGGGAAAAAAGAAACCCTGATCTTCTGAGGATGTGTTACAGTGCGAGGGGCGATCAGCCAGGGGGGTGCACGTGAATGCTTTCTGTCTCCAAAAGGACACGCCGCCGGCAGAGCCTGTTTTCTTAAGACAGACTCACCGATGCTTCCAAGGGTTCAGATTCTGGAACTTGGGGCGAGAGTCTAACGTAACAGATACTTGTGTGAGAAACACTTGCCCCTGCATGGCCGCGAGGAAGCCTTAAAAGGAAAGTCTTTTCCGAAAGAGACAATGGGACTGACTTTTGTGTAAACTGGAAAGAAAAATGGACAGGTTTAGAATTCTTCCACATTTAAACACACAGGCAGTAACGGGTCTACAACTCAAGCCATAAAAACAGATTAATCCACAAAGCCCAGGTTCTGATAGAAAAGTCTTCCGTTAAATAATTTAAAAAATACTGAGACCCACACACTCCTAACTTAAACTCTTATCTACACAAATTTACAATATTTATAAGTCACAGACTAGCGCTGTTACATTTATCACGAATTCACTCTAAAGCAACACAGACCAAAACACCACTGAAGCTAATTAACAGTTAAATCCTAGACTGCCACACGACAAATGACACCAACATAGAACATAAAAGAAGGCAACCCAACCCAACAATCTACAGCGATTTTGATAAAAGCCACTGAACGCAACACACAGTTAAGTGCCAACATGCAAGGGCCCTCAGGTCAGTTCCCTGCGGCCACAGCTCTCGGTGTGGTGATTTCCTAGGTGGACGGTCAACACAGGATGCAGGACGTGACACAGTCCCCACCCCTGAACAAGTCCAGATTCTTTCTTTGAGGTCAGGGTCTGCAAGTGCCTGTCGGCTCCAGCCTCTGGCTGCTCTCCTCTACCTTGGGAGAAGCCAGCAAGTGCACCAGCTGGGGCGGGGCTGCAAGCCACTGCAGCCTGCGTCACACTCAAAGCTGGGCACCTTCCCAGTCTAGGCCCATGCTGGCTGAAGTCCAGGGACAGGACATTTCTACCTGGACACATCATGTGTTGCCCTGGCAAGACCCACGGGTCTCCCAGACCCAGAATAAGATGGTCTGGAGTGAGGCCCCACGGTGGTCACTGGGGTGCACAGGCCTGGGTGCCCACCAGGGCTGGGACCTAGGAGCTGTCCACCGCCGCTTGGCATCTGCCTGAAAACCCCACTGGTTGCCACATACACCTGGCCCCCTTGAGGGCTGGACTCATTCCGGGTAACTAGCCAGAACCTGCCAGCTTTGCCTGTGTAAGGCCAGTGGGAGGCCCCCTCAGCAGCTGCCTCACAGGACCCCGAATGACTCTGGCTGCGGTGGCCACCTCCTGAGGCATGTCCTGGCCTCCCTCCAGCGCCATGTGGCGTGCAGTAGGTCAGCCGCGGCTGTGGCTCAGGGGATGCCCTCCTTCCTCTGACAGCACTGGGAGGGAGGCGCGGACCAGTCGTAGACGTAGGAGAGGCGCACCTGCACCTCCTGCTTGCACAGGCGGCCCTCTCGCGTCAGGGTCTGGTGCTTCTCCAGCATGTCCTCCAGGCTCTGCTTGTGCGTCACCAGGTACTGGTTGTTGCAGCCGCGGGACTTGTACTCGGTGTCGAAGCGCGGGTCGTGCTCGCGCTGGACGTCCACCGGTGCCAGCCAGGCGCCCAGGGACACGTCCTCGCTGTGCCACGCGCGCAGGTACTCCCGGCTGAGGCGCAGGTAGTGCACCAGGTCGGCCGAGAGCACGTAGCCGCCGCCCAGTGCGTACGGGAGGTAGTAGTCACAGAGCTGCCAGGCGGCCTCGCGCCAGCGGCCCCCAGGCTTGACGCGGCCGCGGCCCGAAAAGAAGCCCCAGTAGAGGCGGCGGCGACGCGCGGGGTCGCGCGCGCGCAGCTCCGCCAGCAGCGCGTCCAGCCGAGCGAACGAGTCGTCGTCTGCCTTGAGCACGAACTCGAAGGCCACGTGCTCGTCTAGCCAGGCCAGCATGGCCAGCACCTTGGCCGTGAGGTTCTCGTACGCGTCGCGCAGCGCGGGCAGCAGCAGCAGGTCGCCGTGCCGCGCCTGCTCGCGCTCCAGCGCGCGCCGCTCCTCGGCGCCCAGGCCGCCCGTGCCCACCGCGAAGCGCGCCCACACGTCGCCCGGGCCGCCGCGCCGCGCTGCCGCCAGCCACGTGCCGCGGACCACGCTGCGCCGTTCGGCCGCCCGCGGCGCGCTGGCCACCAGCACAGCTAGGAAGGCGGCGGCGCGCGCGGGCTCGGCGGGCAGGGGGCTGCGGCCGGGAGGCGGGCGGGGGCCGTCGGCGGCGCAGCGGGCCAGGTACAGCAGCCCAGCGCCGCAGAGCGCCAGGCCGCCCAGGCCCAGCGCCGTCCGGTGCCGCCACGCGCGCCGCAGCAGCTTCATGGCCCGCGCGCGCGCGGAGAGCGCCCCAGAGGTCCCGAAGCCGGCGCGCAGGCCGCGTCCAGCCGCGGCGGAGGCGGAGGGCCAGGCGCTGCCCGTCACGTGTCCGCCCGTCACGTGGGCGCGCGTGCCCTGCTCATTGGTTGTCCGGGAGGGGCCGCGCGGCCACTTCCGCCCAGAGGAAAGATGGCGGCGCCAGCGTCGTCGCGGTGAGGTCGCGCCCGCCGTTCCTGGTCCGCCTCTTCCCGGAAGAAAGATGGCCGCGGCCTAGGCGAGTCCGGTCGGAGGCGTCACGGGCGCTCGGGCCCCGCTCGGCGGATCCTGGGCGAGGGGAGGGAGACTGGTGAGTGAGGGCCCGGAGGCAGGGGGCGTCGGGAGGCCTGCAGACGCTCCCTCGGGCCACTGGACCCTGGGCTCATGTCCTCTGCCCTCACCGACGGCTGCCGCCGGGAAACTGAGGCTGAGGGGGACCGGTGGGCAGGGGAGTCGGCTGGACCCCGGTGTTTGCCAGCGAGGTGACCTCCCCCGTCCGTAAAAGGTGCCCTAGTTGGTGGGACTTGGTGAAGTTTTGAAATCGTGTGTGTAAAGCCCCTGGTTTCCGGCTCAGTCGGTGGCAGTTGTTACCAACGCCCTGAGCGCGACTCCTAAGAGCGGTGACAGAGCTTTTAGATGAAGCGTTCGCCTCTTCAACGGCCAGAGATCTAGGCTCGCCAGACCGGACGCCCCGGGATGGCCAAGACATGTCACCTGCACTTGAGCTGGGCCCCCGGGGTGGTGTTGCCGCCCTCCTTTGGCGTCGCTTCTGGAGGATGGGGATTCCCTGGTCAGCCAGCCAAGCCCCTGCCTGTGAGATCGCGGTGGGGGGAGGGGTGCGGGCCGGCCGAGGGTGACGAACCGCGCCGCTGAGATAAATAACTGTTGAAAAGGGAGAGGAGGAAGTCTCACTTGACCTCCTGATGGCTGTGTGGTTTATTTGGGGTTACTTTTGTGCAGAACCCAGCGTCCTACCCGTGAAGATAAGTAAGGAATTGCCTTTGTTTTTTCAGGGAGCAAAGTACAGTGTGTTTGGACATGGGATGTGTTTTTATGGCCACAGTCACTGAGGGCGATACTAATGTCAGGGGAGGTCATCTTGGTTTGCACAACACTTTCCTAGGCCGGAGAGCTGGGGCGCAGGAGTGGAATTCCACTCTGGCAGGAAAGGAACCCTTGGTGACCGCAGGCTTGTGCAAGTCCTGGCTTACGGCAGGTGCCTTTCCCCCTGGGCCCACCTTAGGGACAGCCCCATGGCATCTCCACTCAGTTTAATACCCCCAAGCTGCTTGCTGGGGCTGCGGGTGCCTGACCAGACCCCACTTACTGGTTTCCTCCTGGTCTGTTTACATCGAGTTGTGTTGGTCTTGAGACGCGTGCCCTGTGTTGTTCCCACGGGCCCTGTACTTTTCACTGTGCGCTTGTGCAGAGCACTGACGTTTTCAGGAACACGCATGTTGCGGTGTGGCAGAAACCCCTGTACGTGTTCACTCACTTGTGTGGACAGTGTGACAGCTGCTGGGACAGTGCAGGGGGGAGGGTGTGGCGTCCCAGTAGATGTGATTCAGCGCAGTGCCAGCACAGAACGCCGTGGGGCAGCTGGCAGGCTCGAGCGCCTGTGGGGATATCGCAGGCTCCACAGACCTGGAAAGAGGGATGTACGCTGCCCTGTGAGGGTTACTCCCTCAAAGGAACGAGACAGGAGAGTTCAGAGAGCAGTCTTGTCGAAGGGTCCAGGTAGTGCATAGGTTCAGAAGACTAATGCATAAAGGTGTCACCTGGCAGGTGAATAATGCCCTTCCAGAGCAGGTAGGTTCAAAAGGAAGCATCAAATAAGCAAGGGGTGGCATCTGCTAGTGCCACCAGACCAGCCAGCCGGAGCCCCTTGGCCGGCGCTGTGTGCCCTCGGGCTGTGGTGCGGTGGCTGTGCTGCTGGCCGGCATAGACGTCTGCTGTGCCTCATGGAAGGCCCTGTGCTTCCTGCCATGCCCCAGCTTGGCTGAAGATGGCACCCTGGCCTGCGGCGAGTGCGTCCAGGGCCACCACCCCTGGACCCTGGGTACCAGTGGGCTTCCCTCTGCTGCTCCTCCCTGTATAGACTGCCAGAGGAGGGCCTCCGCTGCACCTGAAAGGACCACCAGGTGTTTGCCAGGTGGACAGACTATGAGAGGAACAGGTTAAGGTCAAGAAGGAGCTGGAGTTCTTTTTGGGGAGTGTGGAGCGTGAAGGCCCATGAGAAGCTGAGCAGGGAACTGGGCGGGCAACTGGGCCCTGTTCTGGCGCCAGCCAGAAGGGAATTCCAGGCCATTCCAGAAGGGAATCTGGAGGAACCTGGAAGGCGTGAGGGAAAGCAGGTTAGGCCTGGGTGGCAGGAGCCGGATGCGGGAGAAGGCGGGGATGGCCGAGTGCTTGTGGCCCTGGGATCCTTACTGTGGCGGAGTGGACAGAAGGGTGGCGTTGTTTCCTCATTGCCGGGCCCAGGCATACCAAGGATGACAGACTTCCTGTTGCTCCTGGGTGAAGACAAGCAAGGGTGTGTGTGTGTGCACACCTGTATATATGTGGGTATACACGTGTAGGTGTGTGCGTGTGCACGCTTTTGTGTGCATGTGTGTACCTGTCGAGTGTGTGTGTGTGCGCGCATCTGCAGAGGTCATTGAGATGGGAAGGTCGAAGGTGCTGGTGCCCTGCTGGGCGGGTTTGGGATTTGCTGGCACCAGGCCCAGTCCTCACAAAGCCTTGGGGTGGGGGAGGGGGCTTCCTGTTTCAGGGTGGAAACTGAGGCTGGGGAGGCCAGGTGACTTAGCCAAGGTCACAGAGGTCCCAAATGCTGAGTTGGGATTTGGAGAATGAGTTACCATGACTCTGGGGTCCTTCTTGATGCCAGGAGGGATGGAGAGAGAGTGTTCTGGGAATGCCAGCTGTGGGCATTGAAAAGGGGTAGGTTTAGTGGTGCTAGGCAGCCCTTGAGGTGGGCGTCCTTGGAAAAGGAGAAAGTGGTATGTCCAGTATGTATCATGTAGACCAAGCACTTCCATTTCATGTCAAGTAAATGCCTCTTTAGTGGAGTCTTTGCTGATGCTCCAGTGAACGATGGCTGTGTCCTCTTTATAGACCTTTAATTGCATGCTGGGGTCTGGCAGCCATGGGCTTTGACCTTCTGCAGTGTTTGGGGTGGTGGGAAGGCTGTGACCCCAGGCCTCACTTCCTCACCTGCCCTGTCCCTCTCTTCCCAGCTTCTGGCCACACTTGCGGACCATCCCGCAGTCCGGACCCAGGTGGCCATGGCGTCCAGGCAGGCTCCCCTCTGTGGCCTGGCTCCTCACTGCCTCTGGCTCTTGGGGGTCATCCTTCTGATGGACGTGTCTGCCCGGCCTGCCAACCACTCATCTGCTCGGGAGAGAGCCGGCAACAAGGAGGAGCCTGAGATCCTGCCCCCGGACCACCTGAATGGGGTGAAGCTGGAGATGGATGGGCACCTCAACAAAGACTTCCACCAGGAGGTCTTCCTGGGGAAGGACATGGACGGCTTTGAGGAGGACGCGGAGCCACGGAGGAGCAGGAGGAAGCTAATGGTCATCTTCTCCAAGTAGGTGCCCAGGTCTGGGGGGCTGCTAGAATCTAACTAGTTCGCTCACCTGTGGCCGAAGCTCATGCAGGCCATGTGCTGGGGCTGGGCAGGGTCCACAGGTCTCAGGGGGCCCATGCCTTAGGAGGCTCTCTGCCCAGCACGGGCCTGGTGGAGTCAGGCTCCCAGGGTACTGGTGACATGGCGGCCCAGTCATGTGTCAGGACCCGGGATTCATGGCTCTCAGTTCCAGGAAGGAGACTGAGAGGAGCTCGTTCGTGGGGCTGACTTTCCTGTGGGAGCCACTCTGAGTGCACACAGGTGTCACATAGGCTTGGACACACGCACAGGTCATGTGTGCTGGCTGGGAGCACACACAGAGGTCACATGGCCTGGTGGCTTTGGAGCCTCCGAGGGAGGTGAGGGGCTTCGTGGCCAGGACATGGGTTCAGGAGAAGGCCCTTGGCAGTTGGATCTGGCCTCTGTTCCCTGAGCCCGCCAGCCTCCTCCTCATCTGTGAAAGTGGGTATTGAGAGCCCTGCTTCTTGGGCGTGGTAAGAACGAAGTGAGCTGCGTGCTGTCCACCCATAGGACCAGGGTGGGATGAGGATGGAGAACAGACTAAGGGCAGCGGGGCTGAGGGGGCCGTGCAGTAATGTGGGAGAGGGTGGGGTGTGCTGAAGGGCATGGCAGGTTTTGCCAGTGGGTGGGTGGGAGGAGACCAAGCATCCGCAGGTGGAGGTGAGGGAGGGTGGGGTAGGCGTGAGGCTCCCGCGAGCAGAGCGGAGACATTGGGTAGCCCAGTTACTGAGTGGAGTTGAGGGGAGCATCTGGCAGGTGTGCACACGTCCTAGGGATGGAAGGCCAAGTCTGGGCACGGGATGAGAGGTCTGGAGAGAGGACCATGGGCCTGTGGGGTTCCGAGGTCAGGAGAAAGGAGGAGCCACCAGGAGGCTGTGGCAGGAGAGGGAGTGCTTCCCCGGACAGCTCATTCTGAGGCCGCGTTGGAGAAACTGGTGACTGTGGTCTGATGAAGTGCACTAAAGCCTTGCCCAGCATCCAGGTGTCACTGTCATTTGGAGGGAAGCTTGCTGTTTCTGGTGAGCGGAGGAAAACTGGGGACCACGGTGGCTCCTTCTCGGTGGTCGGATGAAGGCAGACCCACAAAAAGCATGAACTTGGGATACCTGTTCTTTCATCTCCACGATGCCCTAATGGGGTTTCCCTGGATCGGTGTTGGTGAGACAGGGGGATCCCAGGGGCCTGCCTGATGGAGGTGCTGTGTGCACTGGGTGCTGGGGGGCAGGGTGGGGTAGCAGATGGGCTACCAGCTGGAGGCAGGAGGGTCTGCAGATGGTGGGCTGAATGAGACCGAGTGAGGAGACAGGTGGCGCTAGCAGAAGGCTGTCCGCGCCGACACCGGACTGGGTAATCTGCTCATGATTGGGCCGGCTAACCTAGAGGGCACCGGGCTCTCCCCGGGGCTGTTGGGAGCAGCCATCCCCACACCGAGAGCCACCTTCCCGGCAGCCCGCAGAGGGTGGTCTGCACCACTCACTGGGCCAGGGGCGAGGTGTGTGCCCACGGGCAGCCTTTGGGTAAATCCAGGCAAGAGGATCTACCCAGGCCTGCCCTGGGCACCCTTGGGAGAGAGAGTGGCTTCACCCTGGGCCCCAAGGTACCTGTGGAACTTTGAACCTGGGAATATCTTACCTGTTAGAAGATCTTCCCATCAAACAGATTGAAACGACTGTTGAGCCAACAGCGGGGTCTTCCTGGAGTTAGTCTGTGCCTTAGAGCCCTTGGCACTTCGGTGTGTTGCAGAGTCTGGAGGGTCCAGCGGACGAGCCCAGGGCTCTAGGAGGAAGGGGTCACCAGAGGGGCCGGCACTGTGGAAGGGAAGGGACCAGGCAGGGACCCTTGGACCCCTTGGATGGGAATGGGGCAGAATCCAGAGAGGGTGGGACGTGGCCTAGAGACTCAGGGCCGGGAGCAGGTGCATGCCGCTGGAGCAAGGGGGGTGGTGGGGAGGCGCGATGCCTTCCTGCTGTGCTTTCATCTTCACTGTCGAAGGTCAGCTCTGTACCCGGTTAGAACACAGCTGGGTGTCATGACAGAGCATGGAGCCAGAAATTCAGCAGCGAGACTGGGACCTTGGGGGCTGGGGGTGTGGCTCAGAGACCCTTCTAGGTCGAGCCCCACCTGAATCTCCCACCTGGCGGGGCTCTGAGGGCTGGATGTGCAGATGTCTGTGCGTGGGCAGGGAGGAGGGTTGAATTCCGGACTGCACCCGGGCCTCCTCTTCCTGGGCACCTGTCAGCCTACGTGCAGTGCGGAGAGGGGGGCGCTTGCTCAGAGGGGCTGTGATGCGAAGAGCGCGTCAGCTGGAGTGCAGAAGATGGGGCCCGGGGGCGTGTGGCCGGCGGGAGGACGGGGGCTGGCTTGTAGGCTGCTTGCTCTTCGGTCTCTCGGGTGTGGCCGTGTCTGTCCACGGGAGGTGCTGTTGTTACGCATCTCCCATCTTGCGTGGTCACAGGTGGGGGCACCGAAACCCCGCGCGGTGCCCCTTGCCGCACTGGTTGCCACGCCGGTCTCTGCCTACAGCCGCGCCTCCTTCAAGACGCCGCAGCACGACTGCCGCCTCACCGGCCCTGCCCCAGTCACAGGTGGTCTCAGGACCTGGTTTTGATTAAAGTAATGCTGTCACGACATTTCTTTCTTTTTAAAAAAATCATTCATTTTTTAGAAAAAGAGAAAGAGCACGCGTGTACGTGCCTGTGCCTATTGGGGGAGAGGGAGACGGAGAGGGTGAGGGAGACGGAGAGGGAGAGGGAGAATCTCCCTGCTGAGTGCAGAGCCCGACGTGGGACTCGATCCCACGACCCTGAAATCATGACCTGAGCTGAAATGGAGTTGGGTGCTTAACTGACTGAGCCACCCAGGTGCCCCCCCCCCGGACATTTGTTAAATAAACTTTTCGTTTTGGAGTGGTTTTAGATTTACAGGAAAATGTTCAAGATAGCCAGTTTTCCCTCGTATCGACATTAGGTAACCACGGTGCATTTGTGGAAACTGAGAAACAGGAGTGCTATGTTCCTGTTGTCTACACCGCAGACTTGAGATTTCACTCGGTTCCCCAACATCCCCGTCCAGGTCCCACACTGAACTGAGTGTCACAGCTCCTTTGTCCCCTCTGGGCTGGGCTGGTGTCTCAGACTCTCTTACTTTTTCAGGACCGTGGCCGTTTTGAGGAGGACTGCACAGGCGTTGTGTCGAATGTCCCTCATTTTGGGTTTGTCTGCTGCGTTTTCTGGTGGTTAGAGTGGGGTTGTGGGTTTGGGGGAGAACACCGCAGCGGTGAGGCGGCCCTCTCGTCACATGCTTTCAGGGGGTCGCTGGCGTCCGTAGGGCAGCATGGGGCACGTTGGCCTGGTCACCCGGTCCAGGCGGTGCCTGCCAGGTGTCTCCTCTCCCCCTCCTGTCTTCTCTGGCGGCCACTCAGTGAGGCAGTCGCCCTCCAGGGGGTGGGAATGAGCCAGGCCCCCTGCGGTGTGGGGGTGGCAGGGGAGATCCACGGAGGAGGCCTCCTGCCGTGGGAGGCTTTCCTGTGCCCCACATGTGGAATTCGCCATCATTTCCCTGCGTCGGCTGGGGCTCCGGGAAGTCTGTCGGGCGCTCTGGGCACGAGCCAGCACTGCGGGGCTTTGCTGCCCACAGTGTTGCAGCCGTGGCCGTTGGGAGCAAGCGCTTTCATCGTTCGTGTTGGCGGCACTCTCTCACTTGCTGGTGCTCCCAGATGCTCCTCGTGTGCCTGCCTCAGCCCTAGAATCAGCCATTTCTCCGGGGAGCCCTGGTTTCTTTTGTGGAGGGGGTGTCGAGAAGCCCCTGCCTGAGGGCCTCCCGGTGGGCGGGGCTCGATGCCGTGTGGGTGCGCACAAACGGTGTGTACGTAGGTGTGTTAACTCATGCACACACGTAGTAGTCCGCACACGTGTGCGTGTGAGCCGTTGCATCCACAGAGCACTGCTAGCTCAGGTGTGCACACGCGTGTGCACACTTGCATCTGCACTTGCTTCTCCGTCTAGCCGTCTGTGCCCACGTATGAAACGTGACTCTGCTCTGGCTTCGCAGCTCTGGTCCTGTCCCAGGTGTCGGGGTGTGTGGGTTTGGGTTGACGAGGCTGAGTGTCACGAGCAAGGGCCGAGTCCGTCCCCCGTCGGCGGCCCCCAGACGGCTGGGGGAGTGGCACTAAGCTGCCGCCGCAGAGCAAACCGCCAGCCTTCCCCGCCACCCCGACGTCCCCTGCCACCTCCAGCCTCACTGTTGGGTAGAGTGTCCCTGTCCGTGGTGGTGGAGCCCTGCCGGCTACCCTTTGGTCTGTCAGTCCTGTCCCGGGTTCTAAAGGCCTCGTCTGATGTCACTCACCTGCCCGCAGGGTGGACGTGAACACCGACCGGAGGATCAGTGCTAAGGAGATGCAGCGATGGATCATGGAGAAGACGGCGGAGCACTTCCAGGAGGCCATCGCGGAGAGCAAGGTGCACTTCCACGCTGTGGACCCCGATGGCGACGGTATGGCCTGCCTCACCCTCACCTGGTGGGCCCGGGGCTGCCAGGAGGAGGGCGGTGTGTGCAGAGGGCAAAGGACGTGCGGGGCCGGGGGGCGGGCTGGGCTGCGGGGCTGGGCTGAGGCCACTACTCCAGTGCTTGTTGCTTCTGCACTGGCCCGTAGTGCAGCATTATGACAGATGTCTGAAAACAACGACATCTCTCTTCCTAAAACCATCCGTTGTGAAACAGCCTAGCAGGTCCGTCTTCTCTTCCAGGTCGTGTGTCGTGGGACGAGTATAAGGTGAAGTTTTTGGTGAGCAAAGGCCACAACGAGCAAGAAGTTGTGGAGAAGATCAGGAACGGCGAGGAGCTGAAAGTCGACGAGGAGAGTGAGCGCCTGGGCCTCGCCGCGAGGGGCCCGTAGCCCGGGTGGGCCGTGGGGGCAACAGGTGGCCTCCTGTGGGCTCGAGCTGGGGGGGTAGGCTGGTCTGTGGGCTGGGACAGGGTCCTGGGGGCGATGCGGTGAGGCAGGTGGGGCATCTGGAGAGAGGGGCGTGGAGGTGGGGCGGGGCCGGCCAGCGAGCGGGCAGAGCTCCTCTCTCCCCTTAGCCTGTAAAGCCTCGCGGGTGCAGGTGTGCTGGGGTGTTGCTAGCTTCTAGAGGGTACTCACACCCTTCACTGGATCCCGCCTGGGTGTCCCTGCCAAGCCGGGCGTCAGGTTTGGTGTGCCACCTGTCGTGTCCTGTCCTTCCTCCACACGGTGGGTCACCATCCCCACGCTTGTCCCGTCGTGTCTTCTCCTGGTGGTCGTGGGTGTGTGGGAGCTTCTCTGCGGCATCTTTGCATCGGGACATGTCCCTGTTTGTCATGTGTCTGCGTGGTGGGTGTGCTGGCACCCTCTCCTTCTCTGCGTCGTGGCCCCGGGCCGCAGGTGCTTCCTGCTGCTGGGCCTTCAGGTGGGCTCTGGGCACTCTTGTCTGTGCCAGCGCGTGTGTTTCAGGTCCCAGACCCTCTGTCCTCTGTCAGTTGCAGTCATTCCTTCTTTCTGTTTGTATTTTCCTGCTTGTCCTTAATCCTGATTCCCCACCTTCCTTGCTGGCATGCAGGGAAGTGATTGGCCTTTCTGTGCTAACCTTCTGGCCTGCGGTCTTGGTATGATTCAGATTTCCTACGCAGGCGATCATGACATCTGTGAACACGGACAGTTTCTCCTTCCCAGTCTGTGTGTCTCTGATTTTCTTATCTTACTGCATTGGCTGGGACTCCAGTACGGTGTCGGGGCGGGGGGTGCTTTTTCTTGTTCTGATCTTGGAGAAAGAGAGTGTCAGGTTTCTCACTATTAAGCTGATATAAGCTGTAGGTTTTTTTGTAGATGTTCTTTGTCCAGTGGTGGAAATTCTCCTCTGTTCCTAGTTTGTTCGGAGTTTGGATCACAAATGGCTGTTGGCTTTTATGTCATGCTGTTTCTGTGTCTGTTGATACAATCATGTGATTTTTCTTCGGCCTGATGTAATGCTCATGTGAAGTGATTTTCAGATGTTGAACCAGCCTGTGCACCTGGGGTGAGTCCCACTTGGTCGTGGTCTGGGATTCTTCTTACATGTTTTTGGATCTAATTGCTGATCTTTTGTGGGGCACGTTTGCAGGAGACACACTGGTCTGTAGTTCCCTTTTCTTGCAGCGTCCTGTAGTCTGAGTCCCCAGCCTTCCAGCGGTCCCCGTGGGGGCCGCCTATCACGGGCCCCTCGTCCATGCCTACACCTTTGTTTCTCCTGCTCAGTTTGTCTGTGGTGCATGTGTGACTTCGCAGCGCCGGACCCCTTTCCTGGGCAGCACGGGGGCTCGGATGCCCTCGGCCTTCCCCGGTTCCTGGGGTGCCATCCGGTCTTTCACTTCTGTCCTTTTTAAAGCCTGTGCCTTGGATGTGATTTTTTTTTTTTTTTCTGAAATGGTTGTTTGCCTTTTTCATATTTGTTTCTGTTTTGCGTTTCCATGGTTTGTCCTGTGGTTCTGACCGTCCCCTGAAGGTGGTATTTAGAGGCATCTGGGGGTCCTGGGGGGCCTCTGTCCTCCTGCCAACGTTGGCGATACGTCACCAGCATCTGAGGTGGCCGCTAGGGCGCGGGCTGCCGGCCCCCGTCCCTGCCTGCTCTCGGGAGCTGGTCAGTCTTCAGCACCTTTCCTTCGAGTGTGCCTGGGGTCAGGACCCGTCCTTTGGGAGTGTGAACTCTGTCGCCTCAGCCTGCCTGTCGACTCCTTCATCTCGGCATGTGTTCAAGGCCCCTCCTTCCCTTCTTTAGTTTGGGTGGGTGAGCAGGTCTGGGGCATTGGAAGTGAAGAGCAGTGTTCAGGGTCTGGGAAGCCAGGGGAGCGCAGGCGGGGGCTGAGAGGTGGGCCCGGGAGTCCCCACGTGGCAGTCTGCCTCCTCGGGGCTTGTGGGGCTGCCATCCCCAGGCAGCACAGATGGGGGCTTGCAGGGGTTGGTGGCAGGCCTCCCTCCAGCTTCTGGTGCCGCTGGCGTCCCTGCTTGTGTCTGTCTCTGTGTGCGGACATCCTGCTGTTGGCTTCAGTGCCACCTTAAATCTCCAGTGACTGCACGCTGAAGTCCTTGAGTAGTTTTTTTCCGTCAGGCGCTGTTCACAGGCTGGGTGGACGTAGCGAGTCTGCGCCTGTGCCCGTGCGTGGCGGGGGTGCGGCCACCCACTCCCACCTTCCTCTAAGCGGATTTGCCATTAGAAGTAGGTCAGCACTGCATCTTTTGTTCATCAGAAGGCACTGAGACTTGAGGTGGCGGGTACTGTGTGGGATGCGGCTGTGTCCCTGTCGCGATGTGCCGAGGCCTGGGCGTCCCTGTTCCAGTGACTGCAGTGAGGGTGTGGACGGATCTCCGTGCCTCAGCTCTTCCTGCTCGCCCGGCCTCGGCCGTTCTGCTGAAGACCCGGACGGTCTCTGAGCCTGCGAGGCTGTGGGGGCTAGCTCCGGGCCCTGCTCCCCATGCCGGGCCTTCCCACGGAGGGAGAGTGGGGGCTGCGGCGACAGTCTGTGGGGTGCTTGAGTCATATCTGGAAGCTGGGTTTTCCTCCAGAGCCCTGCCCTCCGCGTACGGTGCACGTGAAAGAGATGGAAAGGAGCAGGGTCGCGCCTTGTTCCCGTAGGTGCACGGTGAGGGTAGGTCCGCCTACACCGTGCTTTCCGTTTCTCCCGAGGAGCAAACAGCAGCAGTGAGCTGAGGGTGGGGGCTGCATGGGGGCGGGTGTCTGAGCCTGTGTGTGTGTGGGGGCTGTGTCCAAGGGGGGGAAAGCTGGGTCTCGGGGGGTCTGGGTTTGTATCTGAAGGGGGGTTGGCACCTGAATTTTGGGGGGGGGGTCTGTGTCCATAGGTGTCTGCGTCTTGTGGGATCTGTCTGCGTCCGAGGACAGTCTGTGCCTGTGTCTTGGGAAGGTCTGTGTCTGTCTGGGGGTCTCTGTACCATCTGCCTCCCTGAGGGCTGAGCTCTCCTTTGAGCGGCAGGGTCCTCGGCCTTACTCACCACAGTGTCCTGAGCCAGCCTTCCCATCCAGGTAGCACATTTCAGAACTTTTCCAGTGCATGCAGGTGCCCTGGGTCCTCATGGGTATGCCTCTCTCAGCACAGGAAGTCTTGGAGAACCTCAAGGACCGCTGGTATCAGGCGGACAACCCCCCCTCAGACCTTCTTCTGACTGAGGACGAGTTCCTGTCGTTCCTGCACCCCGAGCACAGCCGTGGCATGCTCAAGTTCATGGTCAAGGAGATTGTCCGGGACCTGGGTGAGGCCTGGCCTGTGACCCAGCCTCTGGGGGGCGGTGCCTCCCTGCTGGCAGCTGGGCTGGAGGGCAGGGCCCACTGTGCACCTGCAGCAGTCCTCCTGGCAGGGGTTGGCCTGGGGGTCTTGGAGGCTGTGCAGCCGCATAGTGGTGTGGTAAGGGAGGGTCAGACCGTGTCCTGGGCCATCTGGCCTCCACCGGGCTCTCGAGCAGGTCAGGTGAGATGCACCTGTTTTGCTTTAGGCAAAAATTTAACACAGCGAAAATTTGGCAGCAAACCTGTTTGGTTAACTTTCTTCTGGGTGAGCTTGGTTGGTCCCGCGTCTGCTTGAGGTCTGAGTGTCCACTCCCCTGTCCTGCAGACCAGGACGGTGACAAGCAGCTCTCGCTGCCCGAGTTCATCTCTCTGCCCGTGGGCACTGTGGAGAACCAGCAGGGCCAGGACATCGATGACAGTTGGGTCAGAGACCGAAAAAAAGAGTTTGAGGAACTGATTGATGCCAACCATGATGGGATCGTGACCATGGCGGAGCTGGAGGTGAGCGCAGGTGCCTGGGGGGCGTCCCCCCCACCCCCACCCCCGACCTGAGGTCAGGCCCAGGTCCCAGGCTTCCAGGTGCGCCTGAGGCAAGGGGCTGCGGTGGAAAGGAGGCTGTGGCTGGTCGCCGTGTCACTTCGTGGCACCTGGAGGTGGGCTCCCTGTGTGCAGGGGAGGGGGATTCACCTGACAGCGTGGTCACCTGTGGCACTCAGCCAAGATGAGCGGAAAAGTGGGCAGCCCAGTGAGGCGCCTGCCCCCTGGTCAGGGTGCCTAGGATGTCTCAGCCTCTCCTGGCTCCAAGCGGCCGCTCCCCAGTGGGCAGCTGTCTGGATGCTGGGCGCCGGGGGCTGCGGGCTGTGTTGGAATCCACCATCTTCCCCTGAGGTGTTTTTGCTGGTGCTGCGTGGGTGCTGTGTGGGCTTGTTTTTCCCCGTTGCTGGATGACTCATGCTCTTTACACCAGAATTCTCTGATCCCTGTTGATAGCTGGCAGACACATCTGGTTCAAGGATCGAAGGGCTGCTCGTTGAGTCCACGTCCGTGCCTGTGTCCAGTTGTCATGTGACAGGCAGGCAGGCCCCCAGCGGCCCCTCAAGGCTGTTTGCCCTCCGGCTGGCCCTTCCCTTCCATGAGGGGTGCCCCGAGGAGGATGGAAGGCAGCGAGTCTCAGGCGCCCACACAGGCGAAGGCTGTCTGGCCCTGAGCCACGTCCAGCCTGGTGTCTGCCTTCCAGAACATTCCAGAACGTGCCCATATCCCCTTCTTGCTGCTTCTGGATTGTCAGCCCATGGGGTATTTTAGATAATGTGTTGCCGTCTGTAGCTGGTGACAGGGTCAGAGCTGTGCAGCTGCTTCCCTGAGGCAGGAGGTGCTGACCTTGCTGACAGGGCATCCACGGGGGGCGGGTGCGTCTGCCCCGGGCTGGGGGTCTCATGGCCGTGTCACCAATGTGGACTTTTGGCGCTGTAGTGGAGACGGCACCCGAGGTCAGCGGGCCCCGGTGCTGCCGGGGAGCAGGCGCTCTGGGGAGGGCCGTGGTGGCCAGGGTCCATGCTGATGCAGTGCCTGGCACCGTTGTAGGACTACATGGACCCCATGAACGAATACAATGCTCTTAACGAGGCCAAGCAGATGATCGCCATTGCCGACGAGAACCAGAACCACCACCTGGAGCCCGAGGAGGTCCTCAAGTACAGTGAGTTCTTCACGGGCAGCAAACTGATGGACTATGCCCGCAACGTGCACGAGGAGTTCTGAGCCTGCGCCTCCTGCCGCCCGCCCCACGCGCCTCGGCCAGCCGGCCCCTCCAGGACGCCTCCCTCCCTCCCCCCCTCCCTCCCGTGGCCCCGACAGCCGTGGTCCAGGCTTATACATGGATGTGCTTGAGCGGGCCCGAGTCCCGGGGTGCAGTTGCGGGCTGGCTGCCCTCCGTGCGTGGGGGTCCCACGTGACTGCTGCGTCTCATTTCTGAGAACCGGGTACTGTTCCGTGAAGGCACTGACCGCATCAGGGCCCTGTGGGCTCACCACACCTGTGGGAAGTAACGCAGCTCCTGCCGTTTCCTTGAAAACCGAGATGTGAACGTAGGGTTAGAATGTGCTCTGCTGGGAGCCCGTCGCCGGCCGCTGGGGGGTGCCTGCCCCTTCCCGAGGCGCTGCGGAGGAGCTCCCGCAGCGTTCCGGTCTCCAAAACACAAACACTTGTGACGAGAATCTCCTTCATGTACTTTAAAATAGAGTTGCCTTTTCCTCCTAGCTTCATTTCTTTGTTGAAAAAACGCCCATAAAATGATTTTGGAACGTCTGTGGCTAGGTGGCTTCTGCGTAGTGCTTTTGAGGTGGGTGATTCGGTGAGAACAGAGGGTTTGGTCAGGCTCCTGCCGGGGCAGGTGCGGAAGGGACCGGGCCCCTGGGTGGGGCTGCATGTGAGGGATGTGTTCAGCGATGGGGAGGCCCGAGGGTACGTGGGAGAGGGCTGTCGCAGGGAGCTGAGGGTCTGGGCTGCGGATTCAAAGTCAGGAGCCTGGAGCCTGGGTGAGACCCCCTGGGAGGGGCTGGGTGGGGGGACAGGAGTTCCTGGTAGAGAGGGAAGATCTGAGGACAAGCCCTTGGGGCAGGGGCTGGGGGGAGAACGCAGGAGTCCACCAAGAGTCACCTCAGAGCCCCAGCCGGCCTGGCTGTGGAGGACGCAGCAGAGGTGGCCAGGGGACCTGGAGTCTCACTGAGCCTGTGGTCGGGCTGGGGGGGGCCTGAGAGCCTGGGGATGGGACACAGCTATTGGCGGAGGTCCCACCAGACCTGTTTTCTCATGCTTGCTGTCCCAGGCCCTTTCTGGGGGGTCAGCTGTGCCCAGTGCTTATGTGGTGTGTGGGGACAGAGGGCATTGAGCTGTGAGGAGTTTAACTGACTGAAGGTCCCTGACCTCACGTGCCTCCGAGCTGCCGCCTTCAGCGCCTGCCCCCTGCCCCCGCACCCCTCCGTGCTGGTCATCCCCTTCGCCCAGAGCCGTGGGCTATGGCGTCTCAGCGGACAGCTCCTCTAGCCAGTGGGTCCACTCAGGCCTTAGAGGGCCCTGCTCAGGTGGGGGCTCCAGCCGGGTGGGCAGAGGGGCTGCCCTGAGCTGCCCCTGTGACCCGCCCTTGCCACAGGGACCGGCTTCTGCACAGCGTGGGGTGGAGCCGCTGTAGGGAAACTGGGGTGCGGTAACACCTGCCCTGGTTTCCAGGCAGACAAAGACTTGAGAAGGGACAGGAGTGTGTGGCAGCAGGGGTCCCCATGGTGGCCAGGCCCACGTGGGTGTCGGCAGCAAGCAGCTGTGTGATGCTCGGCACAGGTGTGGGCTGAGCCCAGGGTCGGCTGGGCCCCCAGGATGGAAGCTGGGCAGGCGTCTGACGTGCTTAGTAAGTTGTTTGCTCTGTGGGTCAGCGTGACAGATGTCTGATACGTGGGCCAGGTGTGCAAGGCCTCGGGCCGTGGGGGCCAGTACCGCCAGAGGCCAGGCAGCTGCCACGTGCCCCCAGAGGAGGAGAGGGGCACGCTGGAGGGGGTGCTGCCCACCAGACTCCCAAGTTAGCTCAATGTCAGAGGCTACAGCTTGTCAACTTAAAAAAAAGATTTTTCTCACCATCTGCGGAAGACGGGGGCGCACACGCGCACACCAGGCTGCCTGATGCTGTGATCCCCTCCCCTGCGTGGCCCCCCCGCCGCTGGCAGAGCTTGCCTCTCCCTCCGCCCCAGCTGTTGTGGGCCGTGGCCTCGGCCGTGGCAGCCTTGCCCAGCACAGCCGGGGAGGAATTTCCCACAGGTGGGCCGGTGAGCTCAGCTTTCTTACCTGTTGTTGGGGAGTCGGGGAGGGGAATTTCCAGCTTCTACCCTGCTCTCCTCCCTGAGCGAGGCCCTCTGCCTGAAACTTTGTACATTAACTGGTGGATGGTTCATTTCATCTCAAGGTTACGGTGTGAAAGGTACAAAAACGACACAGTGTAGCCTCCCTGCCTCAAGGGCACCCAGTGATGTCGGAGCCGGTGTGGGCAGGCTTCCACACACCGCAGCCCTGCACACGGCCCTCCCGCCTGCCCTGGAACTGCCGCGCCCACGTCCGAGGCCGCCAGGTGCTCCGGGGGACCATCCGTGGGTCATCCCAGCCTTCACTGTTGCGCTGGAGCTGTTGGGACACCCTAAGCCCAGGGTGGGTATGTGGTGAGGCCGGCTTGGCCCGGCCCCCGGGGGGGACACAGCCGTCCTGCCGGCCCCCCGCCCAGCCAGGGAGTCAGAGTGGGTGCAGGTGGACCCCTCACCCCCACCGTCACAGGAGCAGCCGCACACACGTGCCTCACACACACACAGGTTCCTACATGCTCCCAGGCATACTTTGTACCCAGGGTACAGGGCAGGTGCCGTCCTAACAGTACCGTGGACGATTGTCTCCAGTCCTGGGGCCGGGCGTCTGAGAGCAAGTGTGGGCAGGGCTGCTTTCTCCTGAGGCCTCTGTCCTTGGTGGCTGACACCTCCTTCTCCTTTGTCCTCACGTGGCCTCCCTCTGCGCTCTCCTGGGGTCTCTCCCAGAAGGACGCCAGCCCTTTGGGATCAGGGCCCACCCCTCTGACCCCGTCTGAAGTTTACCACCACCCTAGAGGTCCCGTCTCCAAACGGCCAAACGTTGGAGGTCAGGGCTTCACCCCGTGAGTCTGGGGACACAGGCCAGCTCCTAACCCCTGCTTGTGCACTCGTATGCGCGCCACTCACGCCTGCGCCCCTGCACGCGCTCCCACACGCTTGCATGCTCCGCGTGTAGGCACAGGCCCCTCAAAGCTCTTGACCACTGCCTCAGTCTGAGTTTTGGACGCTCGGGCCAGGGAGCACGCTCTGGAGTCTGCGGACCGCTGCTCTTCCTCCTGAGCCAATGCCCCGTAGAGGGTCCAGAGCAGAGAGGCCTGTCTCCTGACCCAGTGTGCTGCCTGTGTACCCATGTGCCCCGTGCACCCCTTTGCTGAGGGAGCGGTGAGGATCGGCGCAAATGTAGCCTTTTGTGGGGGGCATCGTGGGAGTGGCCACCTGCTCCCCAGGGGTCTGCCCGGCCCTGTACAGGGAGAGTGGGTCCCCAGAGGAGCGAGCTTGTGGAGGGCTCCGGAGACTAGCCTCATCCAAACGGCTTGGTTGGGCTGGGCACAGCAGGAGGGTACCCAGTGTGCCCAGCCAAAGGGGCTCCACGTCCCTGGTGAGATGGGGGCAAGAGAGGTCCAGTGTGGGGGGGTGGGTGCAGACTAGATGTGCTGGCCCTGGCAGGGGTCAGGAGGCTGTGGGTCCTCACTTTGGCCCCAGGTCTGTGTGCCGGGTTGGTGCCCAGCTGCCAGCTGGCTGAGCCTGAGGTTAGTGGACGTAGTTGAGGGGATGAGGGCCCCGGGGCCCAGGGCAGGAGAGAAGCCACAGCCTGGAGGGTTGCTGCCCAGACTAGCTGCCTTCTTGCCACCAGCCCAGGTCAGGGGTCCCCAGCCCTTCCTGGGCCTCCCTCCTCCTGGTCCCCTCCTCCTCTCTCCCTCCCCACCCCTCCTCCGCAGCCCTTATAGCCACATCCTGCAAGGAAAAACCCCAGACTCCTGCACCGCCCGCGGAGATGAGGATGTTCGTGGAGCCTCAGCGGCCCAGCGGGCCTCACTCTGCCCTCCTACTCCTGGGGCTTGTGCTGGGCACTGCAGCCGGGCTCACCTGTGTGGAGAATGCCTACCCCAAAGACGGCAAGTGCTGTCATGACTGCCCACCAGGTGAGTGGCCTGGCCAGAGTTGGGGAGGGGTGCCTATGGGGACAAGGGGACCTGGGACATGGGGGTGGGAGACGTATGGGGACGGGGGTTGGGGAGAGGGGAACATGCAGGTGGGGTCCCAGGACACTAGTGGACTCGGGCTGATAGAGTGGGTAACCTGCAACCAGGCCCAGGACCGTGGGCCTCCAGGACTGGGGTCGGGGCTGCTGGGCCGTGCTGAGTCCTGTCTGCCTCCCGCTGCAGGTTATGGGATGGAGAGCCGCTGCAGTGGAGGCCAGGACACCCTGTGTCTCCCGTGTCCGCCTGGTTTCTACAATGAGGCTACAAACTATGAACCCTGCAAACCCTGCACACAGTGCAATCAGAGTGAGCGCCACCCCTGCCCGGATCCCGGGACCCCCACCTGAGTCCCTGTCGCCCCGCCCAGGCGCTCGCAGGAGGTCCCCACAGCCGCAGAAACAAACCCCAAACCACAGTGGGGCCTGCTGCACCACGGAGGCCCCCCAGAAGCCCCTCCCTCCTCCCAGGGGGCTGAGACCACGTGGAGTCGGGCAGGAGCACGTGCCTGCCAGCGGGCCTTTGGGGGCGGTGAGAGCCGGATGCCACCGCCACCGCCACCGCCACCGCCACCGAGGGTCCTGCTGCGGGCCCGGCCCGAGGTGGGAAGGGAGGCTGGAACCGCCACGGGGATGCGTCCCAGGGGCCACGTGGCCAGAAGGAATATGGCATCCAGGGACGGGAGAGAACCAGGAGCTGCCCGGCTGCGAGGGGGCTGCTGGTCTGGGAGCCCTTGGCCTCCGTCCTCCAGCCTGCCCTGCAGCCCTGGCAGCCCTGGCATTCCCGCCCACTGTGCCTGCCTCACCTGACCCCCCAGGAAGTGGGAGCGAAGCCAAGCGGAGATGTACAGCCACACAGGACACCGTCTGCAGCTGTAAGCCAGGCACGGAGCCCCAGGACGGCTTCAAGCGCGGAGTCGGTGAGCCTGGGGGTGGGGGTGGGGGTGGGCAGCGTGTGCATGAGAGGTCAGGGTCTGTGCCTGTGGGGGCCTCGGGAGCAGTGAAGGAAGCATGACTTCCACATCACATGCTCTCACTTCCCATTGCACCCCAACCCCAGGTCATCCCAAGTTCTCTCCCCCATCAAACAGGCTAAGCCAGGAAGGGGTGTGGGGTCACCTGGGTCAGGGCCAGTGGGTGGAGTGTGGCAGGGAGGAGGTTCTGGAGGCTGTGGGGGTGAGCGCCCAGCCCTGCAGGACTAGCCTGCAGCAGCTGCTGCGTCCAGGTCCCCGAGGTGGCAGTGGAGAGACTGTCCTGCTGTCTTTGTTGCAGACTGTGCCCCATGCCCACCGGGACAATTCTCCCCAGGTGACGACCGGGCCTGCAAGCCCTGGACCAAGTGAGTGACCTGGGGGGCCCCTGGCCCCTGCCCCCCCGAATGGCCCTTGTCCCCCCATGACCCTGGCCCCACCATGCTGCCCACCTGCTCAGCCCTGGTCCAGCCTCCTCCCACCAGCCTGGCTGGAGTGAGGAGTGTATGAGACTCTATCCCAGGCCCTGCAAGGATAGAGAGCACGGCTCATGCATGGCTGGGGACTCCGCGGTGGGGACAGGAAGAGAGCAGGGGGTGGTTTGAGAGGGTTAGGTGAGGCTGGAGCAGATTGGGAAGAGACAGTGTGGGGAGAAGAGCGAGGGGAAATGGGGAACGAGGGTGTGGGGCAGGCGGCCCCGGGTGTAGCCGAGTTTCCCTTGGGGGTATGGGGCCTGGGCAGGGTCCTTGGCCTGTCCCCTGGGTGGGAGTGTGATGCTGCCTGAGGTGATCGGGCGTGGATCTCCTGTTGCTCCCCACATCTCCCTGGTCCTATCTCAGTTCTGGGCCCATCCAGTCCGTCTGGGAGAAGTCGGCAGGAGTGGGGGGCCTCCGGCCTGATCAACACCCCTGCCTTCCTCAGCTGTACCTTGATGGGGAAGCGTACGGTGAGGCCAGCCAGCCAAAGCTCGGATGCTGTCTGCGAGGACAGGAGCCCCCCAGCCACACTGCCGTGGGAGACCCAGGGCCCCCCAGCCTGGCCCCCCACCACCCAGCCCACCACGGCTTGGACCAGGGCCTCACAGGGGCCCTTCACACCCCCTACGGAGCCCCCCAGGGGTAAGGGGGGCCTGGCCTCACCCCAGCAGGGCCCTCCCCCAACCCAAAAGAGAAGGGGGGTGGGGAGAGAGGGATGGGGTGGTGATGCCCTCTGCCCTCATTGAGGTCCTCCAGGGGTGGAGTCCTTCCTCTGGTGGACCCCCCCCACCAGCGGACCCTGCCTCCCCACAGGCCCCCAGCTGGCTGCTGTCTTGGGCCTGGGCCTGGGCCTGCTTGCCCCCGTGGCGGCCGCGCTGGCCCTGCTCCTGCACCACAGAGCCTGGCGGCTGCCCCCCAGTAAGTACCCAGTGTGGCCCCAGCCCAGACTGCCTCCCAAAGGGCTGAGACCCTTACCCACCTCCCACCTCTTGCTCGTTCCTCCTCCCCAGGTGGAAACAGCTTCCGGACCCCCATCCAAGAGGAGCACGCTGACGCCAACTCTACCCTGGCCAAGATCTGAGCAGCTTGCGCTCCCACCCCAGGCTGGGGGCCCAGAGGGTCTGCTAGACGTCGAGGGGCATTGGGGTGCCCCCAGGCACAGGCCGCCACGCCCCGTCTCCCCCCACCCCACCCTGCGCCGTTTTAGGTGCTCCTGGGCTGGCACCCAGGGCTCTGCTACGTATGCTGTGCATACTCCCTGCCCAGCGTGGTGCCCCCAATAAACGACCTTGACCTTGGCAACTGTGGGTCTCTGACTGGGCTAGTGGGCTGGGGGCCTCGCAGCCACAGTGCGAGGGCTGGGGCTGTGCCCGCTCTGGCGGCAGAGGGATCTGCAGTCTAGGCAGGGGTGTGGGGTCGGGGGCTCAAGCGGACCCCACTCAGAGACGCCAGGACCCCCGTCCTCACCCCTTCTCTGGGCACATCCCGGCACCTGCGGTGGGACGTGGAGGCCAAAATAAATATCCTGGGGGGATTAGACAACCCAGCAGCTGGTTGGGGGATTCCAGGAGCTGCTGCTCCGAGCCCCTAAACCTGGGTGAGTAGGTCCCAGGCACCCACCGCGAGCCCACAGCTCTGGCATTAGCGGGAGCAGGTAGGAGACCTGGGGCTCTGGCCCCAAAGGGCACGTTTGAGGGTGACCCTTCAGGCTCTGTGTGTCCTTCCAGAGCAGAGAGCTCAAGAGCCATTCCTCCTCAAGGCGCCGTGAGCCCCAGGCCCTGCCAGACCTGCCTGTGGGTCGCGGGTAGCGAGTGGTGAAGGTTGGGCATCACCACTTTGGGAAAGTAGAGATTTCCAATCAGGCTGAGCCTCGGTCTGCCCTGGGTGTGGACAAACGGCCCCAGTGCAGAAGAATCCCAATGCCCGTCGACAGGAGGGTCCCGCTGACTGTGACGTGCCGTCCACGGCCATGGCGCCTCTCCTGCTGGGTTGCCAAGCCAGATGGCAAATGTCCTTTGCGGCGGCCGGTGACCCGCAGCCACAGAGACTCTGGGCCCTGACTTCGGCAGAGCCCTGGCCACCAACCCTCCTTGTTTCCTGGGCCAGCTTTCTCCCCAAGGTCGCCCCAGAGGCCTGTCCTCTGAGCCCTCCACCCCGGCCCGAACACTGCACAGGAGGACAGAGCTGTCCGTGCTCACCCACACCGAGTCCCCACAGGCTTCTGGCTGGGACTCGGCAGTGAGCAGAGCAACGGAAGCCGTGCCCTCGACACAGGCAGCAAACCCGCACCCTTGATCTGGGAACAGTGGTCCCCAGGACCGCATGGAGCCTGTGGAGAGGTGCTGTGGGACGGGCTGGAGGGGGCAGGGTGGGGGCAGGGCTTCCTCCCCACGCCTCCCAGCTCTTCCCTCAGCCAGGACACCCTCCGCTTGCCTGGCTGCTCCATGCCTGCCCTGGGGTACAAAGATGGACGGAGTCACCTTCTCTTTGCTTCTACACCGACCCTAAGCACACTCTCTGGCCTCTCACTGCCTGCTGAAAACCGTCCCACTTTCTCCACCCCAGGCCCTGCCTGACCCCCAGGCCTGGGCCTCGAGCTGTGGCCCTGCCCAGGGCCCTGTCCCCCAGGCGCCTCTCCCACTGGGCCCTTCCTCCACTCCCCCTCCCGGTGCCCCATCCGGCCCTGCTGCCGTCAGATCCCCATCTCCACGGGCCACCACCCTTCTGGTTACTTCTTGGACTCCATGAGGGAGGGACCCTCTGCTAACAGGAACAGGGTTACGTGTGTGAAGCTGGAACAAGTGATGATACAGAGCTGTGGTGAGCGGCCCCGAGTGCTGGAAAGCACAGACAGCAGATAAGCTCACCTCCCCCTCGCTGCCCAGCTGTAGGGGCTCCTCTCATCCCCGCAGCCTGCGGCTAGGGGCGGTGGGGCGGGGGCTTCCGGAGGGGCTGGAACAACACGGCAGACGCAGGCGCTGACATTTGGCTGACGCCACGCCTGCCTCTGGAGGGGCCTCGCTCCTGAGCCGCTGTCTCTGTGGGCATTTGACCTTGGCCCTTTGATTTCTGCGCTGCCCTGGCGGCCACGGAAGAAACTTCCTCTCCCACTCGCCCCCGGGCCCTTCCAGCGGACCTTTTCTGCACAGAGCTCCTCCTTTCCAGCTCCCCTTCACCCGTCCCCACCACACACCGCTTCCAGAAGGACCAGCCGACACATGGCACGGTCTGACAAGCACTGGGTATCGATCATACTTTCCTGGGCCACGGCATGTCGCGCACTTACCAGAACCGGGGGGACTCTGTACTGCCACAGACCGGACGGACCCCTCGGGTCTTTGAAATGAGCAGTGGACGAAGGTCTAGAACTGCTGGTCTGTGTGAGCCCCTCTCTGTCCCAGTGCTCAGACTCATCGCCCGGTGTGGGAGCTGACCGGAGATCTCAGGGCTCTGCTGGGCTCGGGCCCCCTGGAGCTACGGCCCACCCTAGAGCCCCCCTTTCCCTGCACGACCAGGTTACCCCCTGCACAGGGGCTGTGCATCCTGGGGCTTGGAGAGCCGAGTCACAACGGGCTAATTCATTTTACCTCAGAAAAGGAGCCAGGTCTCAAAGGTCACTACCACAGCTGTCACCACACCTTCAGCCCGAGGGCATAAGCGAGGTCCCACTCCTGAGACCCTGGCCCCAGGGAGGCTTCCTGGAGGAGGCAGGGCCCCAGAAGCCCTCTGTGCCACATGCAGAAGCGGAAGCTCAGAGAGACAAGGGACAGTCTCACGGCGTGTTGGAGGCTGAATTTTCTGTGATTTGAGGGCTCAGTCAGGAGCTGGCCCGCCACACCCTCCAGGATGACCAGATTTGCCCGGAAAGGTCTGGGTGGGGACCAGCCCTGCAGTTAGAGCTGGGACCTGAGCAGGCCACCTCTGGGCCAGAGCTTCAAGAGACTGGAGGGTTTGGTCAATGCCCGGATCCCTCCTTACCAGCAACCTCGCCCAAGATCTGAGGAGGTCCTTGGGTTGGGAGGTGTGAGGGGCTCCCCTGGGGGCTCTAAGCCATGAGCATGTCTGCACAGCTGCAGCCCAAAGGAGCGGGTATGTATGTGTGTTGGGGAGCCGGAACCACCTGGAGCCTGGTCAGACCTTGTTGGCCAAGTGAGGGGGCTTGTCCTGATCCCCAGAAAGTAAGGGGGGTGTTGTCCCAGTGCCTGGAAAGCGGGAGGGCCCCTTCTGATCCCTGGCAAGTGGGGGGCCTCTTGGTGTGGGGCTCTGTGCTGAGAATCGGTGGCCAGGGCCATGATGCTGGCAGATGGCGGCTCTGGGGCCTGCAGGTTTCACTGAGGACGAGGGAGTTGGAGGAGATCTGTAAGAGCCCGTGGGGCCCTCCTGAGGAAGCTGGGGCAGGGGTAGGGGACCCAGCCAGACACCAAGGGGGGCACAGCGAGGGAGCAGTCCCCGGCCAGACCGTCCTGGGGGTCCCTGAACCAGCCCACCTGTGGGCACTACCCACCTCAGGGCGCCGTCTGCCACCTAGCAGCCAGCACCCACCCTTTCTGCAGGCAACCCTCACTTCAGACCTGACAGGTGGCAGGTTTTGAATAGAAAACATTTCTGACCCTCTCCCTTCCAGTCCTGCCCCAGACGTTGTTGGGGATGCGGGTTGTGTTCAGCGCACGACTCTCCCCCATACGCACACATGTGGGGCATGTTTAGTCTCTGGGCAGGAACACTTAGGAACCCCCAAGGTCACCCCCGACCCCGCCAGCGCGGGAGTCTCCTGGAGGCCCCCGGCCCCACCCTGTGTGGTTGCACTCTGCAGCCTGCGGAGACCGCCTCCCCGAGATACAGCTGCGCTCAGCCGACTTAAAAGAGTATTTATTATTTAGAGCAGCTTTGGGCTGCATTAGACTCGCGGGGAGCTGCAGAGGCTTCCCACGTGCTCCGCCCCCCCCATCGCCCTCCCCCCAGGGGCCGTTCGTGACAGCGGACGCTGGGCTTGGACCAGGGCGCGTGGTCTGCGGCGGGGTCCCGCGCGGCTGTGCGCTCTGTGGTTGGGACAAAACGCTAACGACGCGTCGTCACCACGGTGGTCACACGGAGTGGTTTCGCCGCCCCCGGGTCCCCGGTGCTCCGCCCGCCCCTGG
Organism: Ursus maritimus; assembly: GCF_017311325.1. Taxonomy (NCBI): domain Eukaryota; kingdom Metazoa; phylum Chordata; class Mammalia; order Carnivora; family Ursidae; genus Ursus; species Ursus maritimus. Next base: position 344,355 of record NW_024425786.1, on the reverse strand, counting down.
AACTGCGAGCTGCCGGGTGTCACAGCCGGTGCGGATGGGAACAACTTCTGTCCCCTCCCGGAGTCAGCCTGCGGGGCGGGGTCTGGGCGCGCCCGGATGGGGGCGTGGCGGGGCCGTCCCCTCAAATCTCCCAGCTCCGTCCCGCCATGGGTGCCATGGAGGCGAGGGGCGCGCGCGTGGCCCTGTGCGGCGTCACGCTGCTCTGCGCGGTGGGCCTGGGCCAGCGCCCCGCCGGGGGTCTGAGCTGCGGCCCCGGCCGCCTTCTGCGTGGAACCGGGACGGACGCGCGCTGCTGTCGCCTGTGCGCCCCGGGTAAGGCCCGCGCGGGGAGCCTGTCTCGGAGGGCAGCAGCGCGGCGCCCTCTCCCTGCCCTCAGACACCCAGGCCCGCTCCGGCCTCGACGGGCGGGGGGCAGACCTTCTGGGTCCAGAGCCCACCGTCCCAGGGGAATGGGTGAGGGGGCGTGGGGCAGAGAGCAGCTCAGCTCTGGCCGTGGCCCAAAGGGGGAGTCAGGGGCTAGGGGTGCGAGAACCTTCCCCAAGGCGGGTCTTGGGTCCCAAGGTGGAGGAAGGCTGTCCCAGCTCTTACTGAGTGGATAGTGAGCCCTTCGCCGTCACCTGGGCCACTTTCTGCACCACCCCCACCTCGGACCTGCCTCTATGGGTGAGGCACAAGTGGCATGTGCCAGCTTGGGGACACATATTGCTGGAAAACAGCCCAGAGTGTCACCCTGCTGGAGCCTGATGGTTGGAAGAGGGGGTCTCTGAGGGCCCAAAGTTTCTGTGTGGCAGGCAGGGACAGGCAGGAGGAAAAGGGGAGAGGGAGTAGGTCCCCCAGGTGGCCCCTTGTCCAGCAGGGACATGTTCTGGTCACATGCCAAGAGTCACAACCACCCTGGGTGGGAGCAGCTTCAGGGCAGTGGGGGACACAGCCGGGCCACATGGGTGGAGGAGCTCGGTGGCTGGCGGGGGAGACAGCTGGACCCCACTGGGGTCCTGGCTCCCAGACAGGTGCCCTCTGCCCCCTGGGGCTGCCTGAGGGTGGGGGTATGGACTGCCCTTCCCTATATCACCCCATTCCCTCTGGAGGGCCTGGGGGTGGGGTGGGGGGGGAGTCCTGAGGTGGGAGGGGCTTGGCCCAGCTGTTGAGAGGGCTGGCTTTTCTCTTGCTCAGCTGAGGTTTGTCCTGAGGAGGACTGCATGTGTGTTGAGCCAGGGTTCCACTGTGGCGACCCCCAGTGCAAGACCTGCAAGCACCACACTTGCCCGCCCGGCCAGGAGGCGCGGCCTCACGGTAAGTCACTGGCAGCTGCGACCTGAGCGGGCGGTGGGCTTGGCCAGGGCCCAGCCCGAGCTCACGGGAGCGGGTGTGTCGCGGGTGCCGTGAGGGTGTGGAAGGATGTGCGTGTGTGCGGAGGGTGCAGACATGTCCTCTGGGCAGGCAGGCACGGGCGTCTCGGGTCCTGAGAAGCCGGGTGGGTGGGGCCGTCAGCCGCTTATTGCCATAGCCCAGACAGGAGTCCTCGCACCCGAGCAGCTTTGGGGAGTCCTTCCCTCTCTTAGCCTGGGTTCCTCTTTCCAGCTCGAGGGTACTCCTCAGGGCTGGTTGTGGGGAGTAGTGGGGGTGTCCGGGGGCTGTCTAGCCCTCAGGCCCTGGCTCTGCCGATGCCCCAGTACTCCACGTACCCTGAGCATCTGCATGGGGACAGTCCTGATGAAGCTAGGCCTGTCCCCTGTTGCCCTGTCTGGGGATCAACCTTTTCCTGGAAGGAGCAGCTCAAATCCTCTTGGGGCCCGTTTACCTGATGGGAGGGGCATAGTGTAGACCGAGGGGTGTTGTGAGGAAGGGTAGGGCAGGGTCTAGGGTCAGCTGGGGCGCAAGCCTCACCTCCTGTCTCTGGGACCCTCACTGGCCTCTTGCCCTCCAGGCTACTGGACCAAGCATAAGGCCTGGCCTGATTCTTGCCTGGTTTCTACTTCCACCTTATCTGGGCTTCCTTACCCTCCCGCCTTAGGCCCCTGTACTCCCCTCTGGCCATGTGCCATACAGCTCTCCTCTCCCAGATCCCCCAGGGACGTCCACTCAGCTCAGGGTCACAGCCTTCAGGTCCCCTCCGGTCTGCCTGCCCCCAGATGCCTGCCCTGGAATGGGGCACACCTGGGCACTGATTTTTGCCAGGTTCCAGTCTTGCAGGCATCAGAGATCTCTGTCCAATGGATAAGGTGTGTGGGAGTCATTCTGCTGTGGACCCAGGCCCCAGATGGATCCCATCTCTTCTACCCCCGCAAATCCCGGCTGTCTGTCTGTCTCCAGGGAATTTCAATTTCGGCTTTGAGTGTGTCGACTGTGCCACAGGGACCTTCTCTGGAGGTCAAGAGGGTCGCTGCAAACCCTGGTCAGAGTGAGTCCTGGTGGGACCTTCAGGTGGCTAGCTAGTTCCTGAGGGAGGGGCCCCTCCTGTCCTTCTTGGTGCGGTGACCCACACGCAACTCAGAGTACAGCAGCCATGCGGAGGTTTGCTCGGGTGGCCGAGGGCTGACTGAGGGCTCTGTGTCCGTGTGTCCCAGCTGCTCCCAGTTTGGGTATCCCACCATGTTCCCCGGGAACAAGACGCACAATGCCGTGTGTAGCCTGGGGCTGCCGCTCGCTAAGCCGCATGACCCGCTGACCATCGTCCTCCTCACCGTGGCCGCCTGCATCCTGGTCCTGACCGCAGCCCAGCTTGCCCTGCACATCTGGCAGCTGAGGAGGCAACGCGCGTGGCCCCCAGGTCAGTTGTGTCCCCGGGGTGGGAGAGGTGGGCCCTCGGCCTGCCCACTGACTGAAGCCCCTCTGCAGAGACCCAGCTGCTCCTGGAGGCACGGCCGGCAGCCGAGGATGCCTGCAGCTGCCAGTTCCCTGAGGAAGAGCGGGGGGAGCAGCGGTCAGAGGACAAGGGCCAGCCGAGGGACCTGTGGGTGTGAGGTCTGGCTGTCCTCTGCCACAGCAGACGCAGAGCCAGACTCTCCCAGGAAGTGTCCCAGGGATGACCCTTGGGAGCAAGGGCCCTGCACCCTGCTGTGGGGCCCCAGCTCTGGGCCCGGCCCCGCTCCCCTCGATGGTGGAAGTGGGTGGGGGGATGGTGACAGTGACCAGTCTCCCAGACCATGCAGAAGAGGCAGCAGCTGTGGCCAGACCCCATGGGAAATGCAGCCACAGCCATGGCTGCTTCCCTCCCTTGCTGGCCATGTTGGGGGTGGGTGTCTGTGGGCCCCTAGCCCACAGGACGGGAGGCTATGCCCAGTGCAGGACTTGGCTGCAGAGAGCACTCAATAAACCCTTGCCCAGTGACCTGAGTGGACGTGTTCTGGGGTGGGAGGACAGGGAGACAAGGCCTCCCCTACCAGGACCCACAGTCTAGGGTCCAGACTAGGCAGGGCGGGGGGTGGGGCAGAAATCAGGGCCATTCTAGTCCTGGGCACAAGCACTTAGCAGGGACCATGGGACTTGGAAGGCTTCCTGGTGGAAGGGCACCATGATGGACATTGGTCCTGTGTGCCTTTTTGCTGCCCTGTCTGAAACCCCTCCCCTGGCAGTCTGCTTGGTCCTCTGGACCAGTTGGATTCTGTGTCCAGTTTCCAGACCACTGCTGCTCCGGACTCTGGGTTTTGTGCTGGTCACACAGCCTGCTGGCTCCTGGAGGTGCCTGTCCTTGTGTCATTCTGGCCCCAAGTCCAGGGTGAGGTCAGTTTCTACACACAACTCTTCCTGGTTGGGAGGACCGCCTCTGCGTGGCCTGCCTTCGGCTCCCACCCTCCCTGAAAGCCCTGCTGCTTGCTTCCCTCCACCACCTCCCAGGATCCCTCTCCCTTGGGGCGTGGTTCTAGGCTCCAATATTCTCCCAGCCTCCTGGCAGGGCTGGCACCTGGAGAGTTGGACAAGGCCTCCTTGGCACGGCTGTCCAGGGTGTGGAGGCTGGTCTCGACAGCAGGCCCGTCAGGTCCCAGCACATCTGGACGCCTGCCCACAGTCCCCGTGCTCCAGCTCCCCCCCGCCCCGCCCCCGCGTGCTGCCCAGGAGAGCCCCGGACTCATGGGCCCTCACCCCCACTCAGTCCCTATGAGCAGCAAGGACGTGGTGGAGAGATCTGCATGCATCACGTCCAGGGGCTTCACCCCCACCCCCACCCCACCTCGGCTCAGTGCAGCCACCTCACCCCTGGAAGGAGGGATGTTGACAACTCCTTCATGGTTTTACTCCCATGGGAAGCGCTCATCCTCTCTGTCCTGCTGGATCCTAGGCTCTGGGCACTCCCACAGAGCCCAAGTTCCAGGTGAGGGTCCAGGTAAACTAGCTAATAAATGAGAAAACACAGGCCGACTGGCTGGATGTCAGGGGACAGTGGGAGATACCGTGCTGGCCAGGCCAGCGGGCTGTGTTCTGGGAGAGCCCCCAGCAGACTTCTCTGGAATCTGCTGGCCACACTCCTGGCCCCTTTTCTGTCTCCAGGCCAGGTCTCCTGGCTGCCAACCCCTTGCCCTCCTGCTTTGGGAAGCCAGCGCTCTTCTGGGCTTGCTCTTGTCACCTGGGTCACTTGACGGGCGGGGCACATGGGATGCTCACGCTGTCCTGGACCCTCCACAGGTGCTGCCTCAGGCTGCCCTGGGGCAAAGGGCTCCCCAACCCCGGCTCAGCTGTCCCGGTGGTGGTGGAGGGGGCGTCAGGTCATCTGCAGTCACAGATCTTCCTGAGAAACCACTCTGGCCTGCACACATCCGAGTCCTGTGGGACTGCTCTGTCGGCTGACTCAGCATGGAAACTCCCCATGGGGGGGGCCCCATGTGGGGTGACAGCGCCCTGATGTCAGCACGGGGGCAGCACGGAGCAGGGTGGGAGATTCCAAGGCTCAGGTGGAGAATGGGGTGGAGGCTGGATTCAGGCAGCAGCAAAAGAGGGTGGAGAGGGAGGCCCGGCTTGGTGGGCTGGGCAGGAGGGGTCTGGCCCTGAAGATCTCAGGGTTTTGGGAGGACTCAGGGGAACCCGTGTGGATGCTGGATCGGCCCCCTTCTCTCTACCCCTCCCCCACTGCCCCTCGCAGAGATGCCCCCTATCCCTCATCTCGGCTCCATCTGTCCACTCCTGCTCCCCTCCCTCCTCGGAGCCCCCAGAACCCCATGATTTGCAAGCTCGGCCTGGCTCTGAGGCACCCCAGTTCTGAAAACACAGAACAGGGAGGGAGCATGTGGAAGGGCTTGGTCTCCGTGATTTATAGGACAACTCTTTGGTAAAAAGGGTCTGTGCAGGGCCCTGGGGGCAAAAGGGCTGGAGAATCAGGTGGAGACCCCAGGGCATGGGTGGGCAGAGGCTACCACCAGGGGTAGGTGAGGCCTGAGCGAATCCAAGTTCTGGGGGACAGAGCCGTGATGGGCAACGTGGGGGGCAGTGCCCAGGGAAGTGTGGGGAAAGGGTGGGGGCTAGTGCTGAGGTAAGGGGCTGTCGAGAGGCTCCTGTCCCCCTCCTACTCAGCCCAGCTTCCTAGGGTGGGGGCAGGTATGTGCCACCCGCAGAGCCTGGTCGGCCACCTGACCTCCTGGGTCACTGAGCCCTGAGAGAGACCACCATGAGACTGCGCAGGCCAGCTTCAGGCCCCACACTCCTTCCCCTGAAAACCCCCACCCCACAGGACAGGTTCTCTAGCTGTTCCGGAAAACCGCAGCTCCTCTCCCTGGGTAGGAGTCCGGGGTGTCTGTTCAACCTCAGATAAGGGCCTGAAGGCTGCCCTTGGTTCTCAGAAGAGCCACAGCAGCTCTCCACCCAGTCCCCTCCCCTCCCCTTGTTGGAAATGGCCCCTGCCTCTCCCTTTACTGAGATCTGGACTCAGCCAGTGTGGGACTCCCTCGGCCGGACAGAGGGGTGGAGACCCATCTGAGACAGAACTGGACACTCGCCCCTCTCAGCCCCAGTCCTAGGGCAGCTGCAGGGAGCTGTCCAGAGGCAGATGGTCCCCGGCTACCCCCAGGTGCTGGGATGGGCGGCCCTTGATAAAATACGCCCCTGATGCCAGGCCATCACGCAAGGGCTTTGACCAGGACGTGGGGCCACCACCCTGCCCCCCACCTTGTGGTTTCCTGAACACTCAGGAGCAAGCCACTCTTCCTCCAGTGGGGCTGAGCTCTGAGGTCAGAAAAGGACTGGCTCTGGGAGGCGGGAGGCGCTACCCCTGTGTTTCAGTAAGTGGCGGTGCTGGGGCAGAGACACAGCCGCCTCCACCCCCACCTGGCTCATGTTTCCAGGAAGCTCTGGGAGTTGAGGTGCTTTCCAGAGATGCTGATTCAGGCCGGGGCTGCTCCAGACCCCTTTCTCAGACACGCACCCCACAGGAGACAGGCTCTGGGGTGGGGGGTGGTACGGGGGGATGTCTTCGGAGTCCTCGGGGCTCCGTGGGATCTCTGGCTGCAACAGACCCATGGCTACTGGGAGGTGGTCAGCAGACCCTGCGCGGTGTCTGCCAGGGACTGAAGGAAGGCCCAGTGGGTGCCAGTGGGAGGGCCTGTGCTGGGTGGTCCTCCAGATGGAGGTGGCAGGGATGGCGGGGGTGCCTGGGTGAGAGCAGAAGGCACTGCTTGAGTTCCCCACCCACCAGCAGGACCCCAGGACTCACCCCTGGAGGGGGAGAGAGGGAGAGGAGAGGGAGGGAGTGTGGGGGGAGGTAGGGGTGTGAGGGAGAGATAGACACTCAGCTTTCAGGAGCCCATACTCAGCTCCAATGACAAGCTCCAGGTGCAGTGCTGTCAGCCCCATCCCAGGCGCTCGAGAAGCCATCCCTCCCCTGTTGCTGAGGCAGGCTCCTCGAGCCCCTGCCGGGGTCCTGGCCCCCTCTTCTGTGCCTGCTGCCACCACGTCGTCTGGGTACTGGGATCCGCCTCATACCTCCGGATGTTCAGGTGACCCAGAGCCCACAGCACCCCAAACTCCATCTCTGGCCTCCCTCCCCCTGGCGGTCCTTACGGTTCTGGCTGGCAAGGGCCCTTCAGGGCCCAATGTGAGCTAGGTGGGGCCAGGGGAGGGTCCGCATGGGGGCAGGGGTGTGGCTGTCACCTCTGGGGGTTTGGGCAAGCAGAGGTGGTTCTTGGGAAACTTTATTGACATTTGGGCTCTCGAGGGGGTGCCAGGGACCCAAGAGCCACACACAGACCTTTGGGGGAGCCCCAGGAGGGGGCTCAGTTAGGACAGGGCAGGCTGTTCCACCAACGTACACTCCTCTTTACATTGCTCCCACTCAGCAGGGAAAGCCAGCCTGTCACTGAGGCCTTGGGTTGCTCCGCAAGGCCATGTTGGCACTGTGGTGGCGAAAGGGAGCTGGGACGCTCTGGGACAGTGCCATCGGGCCACATCAGGAACCACGAGACAGTGTGCAGGGCAGCGGCCTGGTGGGCAGGGCTTGCAGGGCAGATGGGATGTCAGGAAGGGGTGGGAGAGGCCTGTGAGCTGGGACGTGGGGTACAGATGCCCCAGGGGGTATCAGGAAATGTGGAGTGGCCTGGATGCTTGCAGGCAACATGGTGCTGGTCCCACACCTGCTGGTGTGTATGTCGCAAAGACCTGGGTGCACTCAGCTTGCCCAGGAGGCACCCCCACCCCCCATGGAGGCTGGTCTTCCTCCCTCCCGGGACTTTTGAGCACAGAGCCAACAGGCCCAGCCACACAGCAGGCGATGGCTGAGTGTGGCCAGTCTCAGGGATTGACCACCAGACGTGCTGGGAGGGGACTTAGGGTTCCTGGACCCCAGGCACATGGTGATAAGTGTGTGCTTCTTGGCATTCTCCGGGGACCCCATATCCTAAGCCACAGCGGCAAGATGATGCAGGGGTGCAACAAAGTGCATTGGGGTGGCAGGGGTCAGGCGGGTGGTCTGTGAGTCACTGGATAGGTCAGTCCCTGGCCCCAGGCCTGTGGGGCTTTCCTTTGCTCCCCAGCCTGAGACACAGCGGTGCACGGCGCCCTCTAGTGGTACAGTGGCTTTTGCTTCCCTGGGAATGGAGGGACAGTCCCTGCAGAGCAGGGGCTGGACTGCAGACCCTGTTGATCCCAGGTCCCACCAGCACTCCAAGGCAGAGCAGAGAATGGGCTCCAGCAGCCCTTGACCCAGCAGGGTCAGGAGGAGGGCATCTGTGACTTGGAGGTAATCATCTGCTGAGGTGAGGGCAGAGTGCGTTAGAGGGAGCAAATGAGGAGGAAGTGTGCAAGCTAGGGGGGGGGGGTTGGTTTGCCTGGACCCTGGGACCTGGACTGGGATGGGTGCGAGTGGCTGGTGGAACAGGGGAGAGGGGATTATGGCTGGCTCTGGACACTTAGTGGTAGCAGGGGCCTGGACACATCAGAGGCCCTGAATCTCCCCGCAACATCAGTGCTGGACCCACGAGGAATGGGAACACCTGAAGCCACGCATGGACTGGGAGGGCGGTGCTGGCTCAGCGCGTCCTTCGGGGCTGTCCTGCCATGGCCATGTGCCCCTCACCCACGGCCTAGATCCTCTGGTCCTCCGCAGCGCAGGGCCTGTGGGAAAGTGAGGGGCCACGGCAGGAAGAGGGAAGTGTGGAACCCAGGTGCTCTGAAGGCCCAGAAAGGGGCTGTGCCGGGGCAAGGTGAGGGCAGCCCCAGGGGCAGCCTCTGAGGAACAGTCTTGGGTGTGAGCCAGCCCTCCTTTCCACGGGGTTCCAGACCCTTTCCTGGGGGTCGTAGAGTCAGGCAGTAGGGGTCGTGTGGGTTGTGGGGCTGCAGGAGGGTCCTGATCAATGAGGGACACAGGGTGATATGCCGGAGCTCTGGAGCTGGTGGGCTTCCCCGTGACGGAGGCAGCCCCTTGAGGGCCGAGTAGGAGGCTGTGGGGAGCTCATTCCCCTCCTGTAGGACAGATCCCCAGCCCCTCCCCCAATCCCTCCCCCCCCTCCCCCGCCCCCCGGGGGCAAGTCCCAGCAACGGAGTAGGGGCTTGTGGGGCAGAGGGAAGGGCGTGGGGTCCAGGGAAGCCCCCACGAGAGCGTCTTGGGAGCGAGGGTGGGGCAGCCTGGGGCATCCTGGCGGCCCCCTGATCCGCAGCCGAGGCCGTTTGTAACAAAGTAGCCTTTATAGGTCCCGAGAGGGCGCTGGTGGCCCGGCCGCTAGGAGCCGCGATGACCCGCGTTCTTGCGCTCCTCGCGCTCCTTCTCCGCCAGCCCCGGGGAGGGCTCTCGCGCCGTGTCCCCAGCGCCCGCTCGCGGCCGCGCGGCCCCGGGCTCCCCACTCTGGGCGCCGTCCGGGCCGGGGCCGGGCGGTCGGGGCCGCCTCTGCGCCGAGTGTGGGCGCCCGTGCGCGCCTCCGGGGCTCCGGGGCAGCGCGGGCCTGCGCCCGCCAGGTCTGTCGGCGGCGCGGAACGGAGGTGGCGCGGGGCAGTCGGCCTCGCACGCCGGCCGGGCGGGGGGCAGCGGCGGGCGGAGGGCGCTGCGGGGGCCCCCCAAGCGCGGCCACAGGTCCCCCTCGCCGTTGTGCAGGAGCACGAAGCGGCGCTGTGACAGCAGAGGGACCATCTTCTGGTTGCGTAAGCTCTTCTGAAAGGTCTCGATCGCCAGGTCTGGGGGAGGCGCGGGAGGGGGGGAGTGGGGGCGTTAGATGGGGGGACATGGGAGGGGCAGCGACTCAGCCTCCCCAGCATCATGGTTGCGGGCTGGCGTGGAGGTTCTGAGGGCAGAGGAGGAGGTGAGGGAGTGCTGAGGGGCGGGACCCAGGTGGGGACGAGACCCAGGTGGGCACGAGGTGTGGCAGGCACCAAGTTCTGGGGAGGTTGGGCGGGGAAGCCTTTCCTCTGCGGGGCCTGAGCAGAGGGTGGGGTTTCCACGTAGGCCCTCTGGATGTTGGAGAACCGAGTCTGTGGATGTCTGACTTTGGGGAGAGGGTGGGATGGCACATCCAAGCAGTGAGGGGCCTGTTTGAGGGTTTCGGGGGCTGCACAAGGGCCTCACCCAGGGTTTCCATGACCACGCCTGGAATCACCTCCTTCAGGACTTCACAGTTGGTGTGCAGGGCAGGGTTGGAGTTCATCTCCAGCAGCCACACCTGGGCCCAACACTCGTTAGCATGGTCCCCACACATCACTTGGCCAACAGGAGGCTGAGGCCCTGGTCCCCATTAAGCCGAGTGATCCTGGGCAGTCACTCCTTTTCTGTGGCCTCATCCTCCTATTTGCCCAAGAGGCTAAGGCTCTGAGGATCTGGCCTTGGGGGGCACTGCTCCAGCTGCAGGAGCTTGGCTGGGGGTGGGGTAGTCTGACTGTAGACTCCACCCCATGGGCTTGCCTGAGTGGTCAGGATATGCACAGATGGCCCCTGCCTCCTTGCACCTACCTACCAAACCCCACTCGCCCCAGGAAACCTCCACAGTACCTTGAAGTTCTCATCAATCAAGAAGTCACAGCCAATGAGGTCGAAGTAGCCCAGCTTGCAGTGCAGCTTGGACTTGACAGCCTGGAAGCAGTGGGCCATGATCTGCTGCATCCGCTTCTGTGGGTGGGGCAGGGAGGGGGTGACTGGATGTCACCCCCTGATTACAACTCCCAGACCTGAGCAGCCACAGCCACACCCTCACCTGCACGCCCACCTGCGTCCTCACCTGCATAGCTACACCTGCTCACACTTTCACACGGAGTCACAGGCTCACAGCTAGAAACTCATTCACTCTTGTTTCATTCCTCCAGCAAACGCGTGGAGCTCCTCTTTCATGGCAGCTCCTGGGGCCCAAGAGCGAAGAGAGCTTTGAGCAGCTCACTCACAGCAGGAGAGACAGAAAACAAGTGTGCCACGTTAATCACTGTATATTTTGTGCAGCATGTCAAGCAGCACGTGCTGATGAAGCAAATGAAGCAGGGTTAGGGTCTGGGGCGTTCTGGGGTGGTTGCTGCAAAAAGGGGGATGGGTGTTGGGCCTCATTGAGGAGATAGTGAGCAGACTGGAGACTGAATGGAAGGAAGGTCTGTGGGATAGGGCACGGGGAATTTGGGGGAAGAGCAACAGCTGTACGAGCGAGCATGCCCACAGTGTTGGGGGAACAGAGTGAGGCTGCTGTGGCTGGAGCAAGCTGGAGGGCAGCAGGAGATGAGTCCAGAGTGGCGCCAGTCATGTCACGGGGGCATGGGAAGCACCTTGCCTTTCATGCTGATATCAGAGCTGTTGGAAGGTGGAGTACAGGCAGGGTATAATTAATTCATGCCCTAATAGGGTCGACTGGCTGCTATGCTGAGAGAGACGGAGGGGCTATGAGGAAGTTGTTGCAATAATTCAGGTGGCTTGGGCAGATAGAGGTAGTGGGCTGGATTCTGAATATATTTTGAGGTAGAGCTAACCTGATTGGTTTATGAATGGGTTATGAGCTGTGGGAAGAGTTATCCCTAAGTGTTTGATCTGAGACTCTGGAAGGATGAAGCCCTCATCAACTGAGAAGAGGAGGAGAACCATGGAGCCTGAGATGTTTAAGAGCTTGCAGATGGGTATTGATAGGCCCTGGGATATAAGGGTCGAGTTCAGGAGAGAGGTCAGGGCCAGATGTTTAATTGTGGAGCCAAGAGACTTTCATTACCAATGGGTGCAGATAAAGAGCAGAGCCCTGGGCCTCCAGAGAGCAGTAGTTGAGACATGGGGGGCCAGAACAGGGGGCCAAGAAGGAGTGGGCAAGGTCCTAGAAGCCACAGGGAAAGCACACCAGGGAATGAACAGCTGGTCCAAACTGGCTGACAGATCATGGAAAAAGAAGACTGGGAAATGACCCCTGGGTCTGGCAATATGGAGGTCACTGGTGAGTGTCTCAATGGCACACTAGGGAGAAGAAGCCTCACTGGAGTGGGTTCAAGGATTCAGGAAAATGGCAAAGGAAGAACATCTGAAAATAAGTCACCCCAGAAAAGACACACACACACACACACACACACACACACACACACACGCCTGGCAAAAAATAACCAGAATCCACTTTTTCAGAACCCTGGAAGCTACCCAAAGGCTCGCAGCAGCTTGAGGAGTGCTTATGAAAGAAAAATCTTGAATCTTGGTGAGAATAACAAGCTTTGTAGCACTTTAACTTGCCCTAGTTTTATTCCTACTTCCCAGCTCAGTGCTAGGCTTGAAAAAAGCCTACATTCTCAGTACTGGAGATAGCAGTACCGACTTGACTTGTAAAGAATTGTAGCTATTTGTTGTGATCTCTCTGCTGGCCTCTCAGAAGACCTCACTTGAAAAGAACTAAAGGAAAATATGAGAATGATATATTACCAAATAGGGAATATCAGTGAAGAGGCAGATATTATAAAAGGGAACCACATAGAAGTTCTGGATTTGAAAAGTATAGTAAATAAAAAATGAAATTCACCAGAGGAGCTTAACGGTTGTTTGAAGATAGGTCAATTGAGATAATCCATTCTGAGGAACAGAAAAAAGGGAATGATGAAAAATAAACAAAGCTACAGATACTTGTGAGACACCATCAAGCCGACTAACACACATAATGGGAGTCCTAGAAGGAGAAGGGAGTAAGAGGCAGGAAGAATAGTTGAAGAAATAATAGTAGAAAACTTCCCCAATTTGATTTAAAAAAAACCCACAAAAAACGAAGTCTACACACCCAAGAAGGTCAGTGAGCTTCCAATTAGGATAAACTCAAAGAGATTCACCATACCATAAGCAACCTTTCAAAAGACAACGAGAGAATGTTGAAATCAAGAGAGAAGTGATGAGTCGTAAGGGGTCCTTGATAGGATTCATAGCAAACTTCTCACCAGAAACCATGGATTCCAGAAGACAGTGGGGTGTCATATTCAAATGATGAAAGGAAAAACTGTAACCCAAGAATTCTGTATCTGGCAAAACTGTTCCTCAGAAATGAAGGAGAAATCAAGACATTCCTAGATTTTAAAAACCACAGGTTATCACTAATAGAACTGCCCTAGGGTCCTTCAGGCTGAAATGAAAGGACGCTAGACAAGGCGTTGAATTCATGTGAAGAAATAAAGAGCACTCACAAAGGTAACCCCAGAGTTAAATTTAAAAGCCATATAAATGAATTTTTTTGGTAACTGTTGAATTTAAAAGTTATATAAATGAATTTTTGGTAATTTCTTTCTTCTTTAAAAAACAACTAAATAAAACAAAATTATAAATTTATGTTGATGGGCACACAATGTATAGAGTCGTAATTTGTGACAATAACAGCATAAGGGGAGGGAAAGAACTATATAAGAACAAGGGTTTTTTGTGGGGTTTTTTAAATACTACTGAATTTAACTTGATATTAATCCAAACTGAATTGTTATAAATTAAGAGGTTAATGGTAATCCTCAGGGCAACAGCAAAGAAAATAGTTAAAAAAATATATAATAAAAGAATGGCACTAGATATGGTACACTAGGAAATATGTATTTAATACAAAAGGAGACAGGAATGGAGGAATTGAGAAGTGAAAAGATATGACATGTAGAAACAAATAGAAAAATAGAAGATGTAAGTCCTACCGTCCAGTAATTATATCAAATGTAAATGGATTAAACTTTCCAGCTAAACAACAGAGATTGGCAGAATGCATAAAAAAACACAACCCTTGATATCCTATGTATAAAAGACTCACTTGAGATTCAAGGACACAGGTTGACAATGAAAGGATGGAAAGAGGTGTTTCGTGTAAACAGTATCAAAAGAGAGCTGATGTAAATTTTAAGACAAATTAAGAAAATAGATTTTAAGACAGAATTGTTACTAGAGAAAGAAAAGGACATTGTATAATAATAGATCTGGAAGATGTAATAATTGTAAACATACGTGTACCTAACAACAGAACCTCAACGTACATGAAGCAAAAACAGAACTGAAGGCAACGCGGACAATTCAGTAATAATAGCTGGAGACTTCAATACCATACTTTCAGTGCTGGGTAGAGTATTTAGACCAAAGATCAACAAGGAAATAGAGGACTCAAACACCCCTATAGCCAGGGAGACCTAACAGACACCCAACAGGAGAATAGATCTTCTTCTCAAGTGCACATGGGACCTTCTGCAGACAGACAAAATGTGAGGGCATAAAGCAAGTTTCGATAATTATGAAAGGGTTCAAACATACAAAGTATGTTCTCTGACCACAATGGAATGAAATTAAAAATCAACAAGAGAAGGAAATCTGGAAAATTCACAAGTCTATGGAAATTAAATAGCACACTCTTTAGCAACAAATGAAATGAAAGTAGAACACATAAAATCTTAGGCAATGCAGTAAAATCAGTGCATAGGGGGAACTTTATGGCTGTAAACACCTATAAAAAACAAGAAGAAAGATCTCAAATCGATAACCTAGCCTTTAACCCTAATAAACTAGAAAAAGAAGAGAAAACCGAAAGCAAGCAGAAGGAAGAAAAATAATGGCTATAAATGCAATAGAGAAGAGAAAAACACTAGAGAAAATAAATGAAACCAAAAGCTGGTTCATTGAAAAGATTGACAAAATGGACAAACTCTTAGCTAGATTAACCAAGAAAATGGAGAGAACACTCAAGAAATCAAGAAAGACCTTACACAGAGATGAAAATAATCATAAAAAGGTTATAATTACTCATAGAACACTATGAACAGTTGTATCCAATCAAATTAGATAACTTGAAAGAAACGGACAAACTAACAGCTTGACCCAATAAGAAATAGAAAATCTGAATAGCCTATAACAAGTAAAAGTTGGGTTAGTCATAAAAAAACCTTCCCACAAAGAAAAGCCCCGGATCAGGTGGCTTCACTGCTGAATTCTTCCAAATATTTAAAGAATTAACACTAACTCTTCACAAACTTTCCAAAAGTAGAAGAGAAAGAAACACATCCCCAGTGTGGGAGAGAGCGCTATCTATGAACCCAGACTGCTTATGTGTGTGGACAGAAAGATACTAAAGTACCAGCCAACTAAATTCAGCAGCATATTTAAAGGTTAATAGATCACGTCTGAGTGTGATTTATGCCAGAAAGGCAGGAGCGATTCTATGCATGGAAATCAGTCAGTGTGGTACAACACACTCAGAACAGTGTGCACTGGCACACGCATCAGTGGATCAGAATTCATAGACGTTCTAGAGAAACCCAGACGTACCTAATCAGTTGATTGTCAACAGTGTGCCAAGAACAGTCTCTTCGACAGGTGGTGCTGGGAAAGCTGGACACCCACACGTGAAAGAATAAAGTCGAATTCCACCCACCACATACGAAGATTAACTCAAAATGCAACAATGACCTATGTGTAAGAGCTAAAGTGATAAAACTTAGAAGAAAACACAGGTACAAATCTCTGTGACTCTGGATTTGGTAATGGATTCTTAGATATGACATCGAAGGCATGAATAACAAAGAAAAAATAGATGAATTGGATTTCCTCAAAATGGAAAACTTTTGTGCAAGAAAAAGGACATTATAAAAAAAGTGAAACGATACTGACGTAACATAATTAAAAAATTTTTTAAAAAGTGAAAAGACAACTCACAGAACGGGGGAAAATATGTGCAAATCACATATTTGATAAGGGTCTAGTATCCAGAATATGTAAAAAGCTCTTAAGCAGACCTACAAATGGCCAATAAGCACGAGAGAAGATGCTCAACGTTATTTGTCATTAGGGAAATGTTAATCAAAACCACAATGAGATACCACTTCACACCCACTGGATGACTTAAAAAAAAAAAAAAGGAAAGGAAAGAAAGAAAGAAAGAAAAATAACAAGTGTTTGTGAGAATATGGGGAAACTGGACCCTTCCACATTGCTGGTGGGAGTGTGGAATATTGCAGCCCCAGTTCCTCAACCAGGTCAACATAACTTACCCCATGAGCTCACAATAGCATTCCTAGCTATACACCCAAGAGAGCTGAAGATACGTTCGTGCAAAAACTTGCACATGAATATTCACAGCAGCATTACTCATAATAGACAAAAAGTGGGAACAACCCATGTCCATCAGGTGACAAGCGTTTATCCAGAGACATCGCATATCCCTACAATGACATGTTACTGAGTCACAGGAAGGAACGAAGTGTGGACACATGCAGGAAAGGCCACATGTGGTATGATTCCATTAGTAGGAAATGTCCAGAATAGGCTAGGGCAATCCGTAGGGACAGGAGTGGTCACCAGGAGCTGGGGGAGGTGACGGGGAGCGACTGATGATGGGTGTGGCTGTTTCTGTTTGAGGAACCAGGTGGTGCTCATTGCGCAACTCTTTGACTATACTGAAAACCCCTAACAGTGCGCTCTAAAATGGTGACCTTCATGTCCTGTGGGTGATTAAGAGTGAGAGAGAGGGAGGGAGAGAGGGAGGGAGGGAGAGCGGGAGGAAGAGAGGGAGGGAGGGAGAGAGGGAGGGAGGGAGAGAGGGAGGGAGAGAGGGAGGAAGAGAGGGAGGGAGGGAGAGGGGGAGAGGGAGGGAGGGAGAGGGAGGGAGGGAGAGGGAGAGGGAGAGAGGGTGGGAGAGAGGGAGGGGGAGAGGGAAGGAGGGAGAGAGGGAAGGGGGAGGGAGGGAGGGGGTAACTGGAGACCCCTCGCAGTGGCCAGCTGCCAATCTCACAGCTCACACGCACGCACACGTGACACACACTTGAGTGCAGATACACCCCCCAGGAACGTCTGAGCACCTTGTGCCCAGCGCCCCCCCATAAGGGGTCTTGACCCTTAGCCCCCTCCCCGCAGGTGGGTGTTAGGGAGGAGCGCACGGACCGTGAAGGTGGTGAAGACCCAGTCTCGGGGCAGCCCTTTGGCCTTCCTGAATGTGTCGTTGACGTGGCGGTTGAGGCGCTCCATGCTCCACACTGAGTCCTCCTTGAGCAGCACATAGAGGGGGCTCTTCTTCTGCATGAACTGGAGGGCAGTGCGGCACCTGGGACCACCACTCCAGAACACCCAGAGGCCCTGCCCCTGCTGAGGGTCCCCACAGAGCGCCCCCACTAACCCAGCTACCTGGCAAGACCGCAGAGGCCCTGGGACGCTCTGCAGTGACCCGTCCTGCTGAGACCCTCTCAACCATCACGTGTCCCGTCATGGAAGGCCCCCACATGGACCCTTCTCATTAAGGCCCTTTCATAGAGACCTTTGTGCACAGGGTCTCTCCACTGAGGTCCTCACGCAGACCCCTCCCAGCTTATTTCCTACCCAACCACCCGGTCCTGGTCCCTCCGCCTACCAGGCTCCGCCTCCACAAGACCCCGCCTTCCCCTCCATGACCACGCCCCCACCTCGACCTCGCAGGGCCCGGCCCCGCCCTAATCGTGCCTTGGTCCATCCCTGAGCCCATCTGCCCAGAGCGGGTCTGGCGCCCAGCGGCCTCTCACCATCAGAGAGAGCGGGCCACCTCCAGGCCGGGGCCACTTCTGGGTCTGAGCTTCAGTCTACAGCTGAACTCTCCTCTGTGTTCCAGCAACGATCTCGTCCCAAGGCTGCGGAGAGGGCCCTCGTCTGTGGCGTATCCTTACCTGGTTGGTCAAGTGGCCGCTGAGGTCGCTGGAATGAGGGTCATAAAGGCTGAGGGTGAGGCGGGCATAGCCATGGCCAAAGAAGACCATGTACGGCATGGCACAGGCAATGAGCAGGTAGGAGCGCACATCAAACTTCTTCCCATCCAGTAGAAGTGGGTTCTGGATGTACCTGGGGGACACATGGGGGCTGAGCACATGGCCAGCCTAGTCTGTGTCCCCTGGCCCCCCCCCCCCCCCGGGCCCACACCAGGTCCTCAGCACCACTTGTCCCAGGGATCTGTGGGCCCTCTCTTCTGAAGGGACATTTCTGAGCCTGAACAGGTCAGGGAATTGGGAAGGGTGGCCCGCCCCCTAAATCTCAGCCCACTGCACGTGTCTGGGGCTCCCCCCAAGGTGCAGTTTTCACTAGGGTCCCTGAGCGTGGGAGCAGAGTGGGCCCCTGTGGGCAGGGAGGACTTCCTGGAGGCGGGAGGGCTGACACTAGGCCCTAAAGGGTGGAGACATCCCAGGTGGAAGGAGCCGTAGGTCTAAAGACCCAGAGGGCCAAAGGGAGGGGAGGGGTCTCAGGCAGCAGCCGTGGCAGAAGTCATACTGGCAGATGGGGAGGTCCGAAGGGACACTTCGGAGGCCAGCTTGCTGCTGCTCCATGTCCCCGTGTGAGGCTGAGTGTCTGGACTCTGTCCAGAGGCAGAGGGAGCAAAGGAGGGGTGGTCGGCTCTGGCTCCAGGCCCGAAGGCTGGGGCTGGCTGGGCTGGGGATGGGAGAGAGGCTGGCCTTCCTGCAGAACAGAGGGGCAGGGCCCAGGCTGGGGAACAAACTGACCAAGGCTTGCCTGTCCCAACCCCATGTCCGGGAGCCTCTGTGTGGGGGTGGGGGGGTGGGGGGCATCTCCTCTGCAACCTGGACGAGTCGTGACACCCCCACCTCTGCCGGCAACACAGGGGCCCAGGTGAGGGCACCGCAGCTTTCCATGACCGAGGACTCCTGTGTGGGCCCTGTGATCCCCACCAGCTCTCCCAGGCACCGGCGGGGCCGATGGTCAGCCCCACCCTGAACGACGCCCCGTGTCCATGCCCAACACCTCTGCACGACCCGCGCCTGAGGCGCCCTGAACGGCATTTTGCGGTGGATGGGGTCGTCCTCGATGCTCTGCGTCTTGACTTGCAGGGCGGCCACTTCCTCCTGGTTCCTGAGCAGAAATATGCCTTTGCCCTGGTTGGACGCAGTGGGCTTGCAGATCCACATCTGATGTTCTGTAGGAAGCGCCGCCTGAGCTTCTGTCTGGCCCCGCCCCGGAGTGACCACGCCCCGGGGTGACCACGCCCAGACCCCCGACCGCCCTCCCGGCCTTGGTCCCGCCGCCTACCAGGCTCCGCCTCCACAAGGCCCAGCCTGGACCCTCCACCCATCTCCCACCTAGCTCCACCCTTCCCCTCCATGACCACGCCCCCACCTCGACCTCGCAGGGCTCGGCCCCGCCCTAACCGAGCCCAGTCCTTGGTCCATCCCTGAACCCATCGGCCGAAAACAGGCCTGGGGGTCCCGTGGCCTCTCACCATCAAACAGAGTGAAGAAAGCCTCTCTCTCATCCCTGATGTCCAGACGGTAGGTCTCCGGGAAAAATTCTTCCATTTTCAGGACCCTGGGGGAGCAGGGAGGTGGGGAGGACACAGGGAGGGCTGTCCCCTCCCCGCAGGCTAGGCCAGCCAGCCTTACCAGAGGACTGACCTGGGGGCAGCTGGAGGACAGTGTCCACTGGAAAGCTGGTTGCCTCCCCCAACCCCAGCCGTTCCTTCTGCAACTTCTGTTCCCTTGCCAGGAGCACTCTTTTCTGGGTCCTTGCACACCTGGCTTCTCTGCAGGCTGCAGGCTGCCTCACCCACACGCTGGCCCGTCTCCCACCTCACCACTGCACTCCAACCCACACTGGCTCAGTCATTGTGAGCGGACAGTCCAGAGCTGTGTCCCCAGGCCAGGACAGTGTCCAGCATGCAGTGAATGGTCTGCATGGGTCCCTGAACACCCCAGCCCAGTTCACACCTCTTTCCCTGGCTTGTGGGTGTCCTTTAACCCCTTTTTGTCAACCACCAGGCCATCCTTCAATTTAGGGTGGAATGGCTCCTCCAGCTGGGCTGGATGCATCTACCTCTGTGGCCCGAGGTGTCCTGGGCTGGTCCAGGTGAGCTCCTCAAGGGCAGGTGCTGTGTCCTTTCTAGATCTGCGCCCCAGAGGAAGGGCCTGGCCTGAGTGGCCACCCAGTAGTGTGTGGAGAATAGATGCAGGGGTGTTTGGAGAAATGAATAGGTGGGGACGTGGACAGGTGGGTGATTGGATAAATGGATTTGGGATGGAAGTAGGTGGGCGGGCAGGTGGTCCAGTGGACAGGTAGATGCTTGAAGGGAGTAGGTTAGGGTGGTTGGAACGGGTAGGGTGGAGGTGGATGGCTGGACATGTAGATGTAAAGGTGATGTCATGGATGGCCAGGTGAGTGGGTGAGCTTCCTGCCTGGTGGGGGTGGGGGGAGACAGATGGTGAACAGCTGGTTGGATGGAGAGGCAGATGAGTAGACATAGTTGGAGGAATGTGCTGAGTGGCTAAGACACAGCTGTGTGGTGGGTGGGGGAGGGGAGCAGGTGGACAGTGGTGTGGGAGGGTCTGGGGAACGGGTGGGTGGGTGGACGACAGTGGGTGTGTGTATAGATCACTGGGTAGTCCGTGGGGGTAGGGGGATGCAGTGGGTGGCGGGTGTTTGGGGTGGATGTGGGTGAGCAGACAGAATGGTGAGTGGGTGGATTCCAAGGAGGGTGGTCAGGACCAGCGATGGACACGTTGGATGGGTGGGATGGGGCCTAGAAGAGGGCAGCGGGTGGGTTCACAGGACGGGTGGGATGGGGTGGGCGGGTGGCGTCCTGCTGCTCTGAAGGACACATGGGTGTGTGGTGAGTGGATGGTGGGTGCCGGGGCGGGGGCGGGGGCAGGCTTACTTGGCCTGGGCACAGAGTGATGATGTCTTGTGGCTCTTGTTCACAACCCTGGAGTACTCCCTCAGGGCGCCGAGCAGCCCGATCTTGGTGGTGAGGAGCTTGTTGTTGGGAATCTGGTACAGCAGCTGCTCCCCTGGCGTGGGCAGAGTCCCGGCTGGCACGCGGCACTGTGGGGCCAGGCTGCCCAGGCCGCCGCGGCCTCCCACCGCGGCCTCCGCCTCCCCGCACGGAGGGCGATGGCCCCGCTTTGCCCCCGGCTCTGGACCAGGCGGCTCTCGCAGCTGCAGGCCAGAGCCCGTGGCCCCTCCCCTGCTACCTTCCCGGAAGCTGTGGTAGTTGTCTCTGCACTTGACCTCACACCACTTCAGCGTGTAGTCCTCGCGCCGGCTGTCCTGGATGCGCTGCCAGCCCTTGCTCCTGCAGTAGGAGCCGATTCTGCGGGGGCACAGGAGCGCTGTGACCCTGGGGCCTTGGGGACCGGGGAGCGGGTGGGCACGCCAGGGGAGGGGACGTGGGGGCCGCAGGCAGCAGGGCCGAGGCTGGGCTGGGCCCCGGGGGCCCCCCACTCACATGGAGGCCCCGTTGCTGCCTCCGATGTAGAAGCAGGGCCCCTGCCTGCCGCCGTGTGGCCGCTTCTCCCCCTCCAGCAGGGGCCTCTCCGGGATGGTGGCCCGAGGCCGGGCAACGTCAGTGTCGTCCAGGAGGTCTGCGGGCAGGTGGGGGTCAGAGGCTCTGGCCTGGCGGGAGGCTGTCCTGTCCCCCGGCCCGGCCCCAAGCCCACCTGCATCTCGCCCCGGCTGGCTTGGTGAGCACAGCAGCTGTCCCTCTTGGCTGCTCCCCATTGGTGTCTCCTGGGCCCAGCCTGTGAACAGGGTGCGGTCTGAGGGGGCTGCTGGGAGAGGTGTCCATCCTGAGTCTGGCCATCCTGCCGGTTTCTAGCAGCCCCTGGGCAGTCTCCCCAGCCATCTGGGCCCAACTCAGCCTAGGCTGAGTCCTGACCAGCGGGCCTGAACCTATCTTGGGCAAGAGGGGAGAGTCATCATCATTTAGGGCCAGACTTAGAGTGGGCAGAGTCCCTGCTTACCAATAGGGCAGGGGCTCTGTGCGGAGGAGGGCTAGGGTGTGAGGCTGGAGCTA
>NW_024425786.1:309872-322737 GCF_017311325.1 Ursus maritimus | reverse complement strand
TTCAGGACCCTGGGGGAGCAGGGAGGTGGGGAGGACACAGGGAGGGCTGTCCCCTCCCCGCAGGCTAGGCCAGCCAGCCTTACCAGAGGACTGACCTGGGGGCAGCTGGAGGACAGTGTCCACTGGAAAGCTGGTTGCCTCCCCCAACCCCAGCCGTTCCTTCTGCAACTTCTGTTCCCTTGCCAGGAGCACTCTTTTCTGGGTCCTTGCACACCTGGCTTCTCTGCAGGCTGCAGGCTGCCTCACCCACACGCTGGCCCGTCTCCCACCTCACCACTGCACTCCAACCCACACTGGCTCAGTCATTGTGAGCGGACAGTCCAGAGCTGTGTCCCCAGGCCAGGACAGTGTCCAGCATGCAGTGAATGGTCTGCATGGGTCCCTGAACACCCCAGCCCAGTTCACACCTCTTTCCCTGGCTTGTGGGTGTCCTTTAACCCCTTTTTGTCAACCACCAGGCCATCCTTCAATTTAGGGTGGAATGGCTCCTCCAGCTGGGCTGGATGCATCTACCTCTGTGGCCCGAGGTGTCCTGGGCTGGTCCAGGTGAGCTCCTCAAGGGCAGGTGCTGTGTCCTTTCTAGATCTGCGCCCCAGAGGAAGGGCCTGGCCTGAGTGGCCACCCAGTAGTGTGTGGAGAATAGATGCAGGGGTGTTTGGAGAAATGAATAGGTGGGGACGTGGACAGGTGGGTGATTGGATAAATGGATTTGGGATGGAAGTAGGTGGGCGGGCAGGTGGTCCAGTGGACAGGTAGATGCTTGAAGGGAGTAGGTTAGGGTGGTTGGAACGGGTAGGGTGGAGGTGGATGGCTGGACATGTAGATGTAAAGGTGATGTCATGGATGGCCAGGTGAGTGGGTGAGCTTCCTGCCTGGTGGGGGTGGGGGGAGACAGATGGTGAACAGCTGGTTGGATGGAGAGGCAGATGAGTAGACATAGTTGGAGGAATGTGCTGAGTGG
This sequence comes from Ursus maritimus, assembly GCF_017311325.1. Classification (NCBI taxonomy): domain Eukaryota; kingdom Metazoa; phylum Chordata; class Mammalia; order Carnivora; family Ursidae; genus Ursus; species Ursus maritimus. The sequence goes on along the minus strand of NW_024425786.1, from coordinate 321,776 downwards.
CTAAGACACAGCTGTGTGGTGGGTGGGGGAGGGGAGCAGGTGGACAGTGGTGTGGGAGGGTCTGGGGAACGGGTGGGTGGGTGGACGACAGTGGGTGTGTGTATAGATCACTGGGTAGTCCGTGGGGGTAGGGGGATGCAGTGGGTGGCGGGTGTTTGGGGTGGATGTGGGTGAGCAGACAGAATGGTGAGTGGGTGGATTCCAAGGAGGGTGGTCAGGACCAGCGATGGACACGTTGGATGGGTGGGATGGGGCCTAGAAGAGGGCAGCGGGTGGGTTCACAGGACGGGTGGGATGGGGTGGGCGGGTGGCGTCCTGCTGCTCTGAAGGACACATGGGTGTGTGGTGAGTGGATGGTGGGTGCCGGGGCGGGGGCGGGGGCAGGCTTACTTGGCCTGGGCACAGAGTGATGATGTCTTGTGGCTCTTGTTCACAACCCTGAGTACTCCCTCAGGGCCGAGCAGCCTCGATCTTGGTGAGTGAGCTTGTTGTTGGGAATCTGTACAGCAGCTGCCCCCTGGCGGGGCAGAGTCCCGGCCGGCACCGGCACTGTGGGGCCAGGCTGCCCAGGCCGCGCGGCCTCCCACCGCGGCCTCCGCCTCCCGCAGGAGGGCGATGGCCCCGCTTGCCCCCGGCTCTGGACCCAGCGTTCTCGCAGCTGCAGGCCAGAGCCCGCGGGCCCTCCCCTGCTACCTTCCCGGAAGCTGGTAGCTTGTCTCTGCACTGACCTCACACCACTTCAGCGTGTAGTCTCGCCGGCTGTCCTGATGCGCTGCAGCCCTTGCTCCTGCAGTAGGAGCCGATTCTTGCGGGGGCACAGGAGCGCGCTGTGACCCTGGGGCCTTGGGGACCGGGAGCGGTGGGCACGCCATGGAGGGGGATCGGCCGCAGGCAGCAGGGCCGAGGCTAGGCTGGGCCCCGGGGGGCTTACCACATGGAGGCCCCGCTATGCTGCCTCCGATGAGCAGCAGGGCCCCTGACCTGCCGCGTGTGGCCGCTTCTCCCCCTCCAGCAGGGGCCTCTCCGGGATGGTGGCCCGAGGCCGGGCAACGTCAGTGTCGTCCAGGAGGTCTGCGGGCAGGTGGGGGTCAGAGGCTCTGGCCTGGCGGGAGGCTGTCCTGTCCCCCGGCCCGGCCCCAAGCCCACCTGCATCTCGCCCCGGCTGGCTTGGTGAGCACAGCAGCTGTCCCTCTTGGCTGCTCCCCATTGGTGTCTCCTGGGCCCAGCCTGTGAACAGGGTGCGGTCTGAGGGGGCTGCTGGGAGAGGTGTCCATCCTGAGTCTGGCCATCCTGCCGGTTTCTAGCAGCCCCTGGGCAGTCTCCCCAGCCATCTGGGCCCAACTCAGCCTAGGCTGAGTCCTGACCAGCGGGCCTGAACCTATCTTGGGCAAGAGGGGAGAGTCATCATCATTTAGGGCCAGACTTAGAGTGGGCAGAGTCCCTGCTTACCAATAGGGCAGGGGCTCTGTGCGGAGGAGGGCTAGGGTGTGAGGCTGGAGCTAGGGGGGAGACATGGTGCAGGGATGTGCCCAGGAGAGTGGGGGTCACAATGTCTATCATGATGTCATGGGTGACCCGCGTCAGGCAGGGGAGATGAGGCCAGGCCTGTCCTGGACAGGGGATGGGTTCTGCGGCAGGCAGGGCAGTGCCTGCTATGGCTGCCCACCCGGGGGGCATGCCCAGAGTGTGGAGTGCAGCTGTGTCCCCTCTCTGTGCCTGTTCACACCCCAGCTTAGCTGGCCTGAACCCCACGCCCAGTGCATGGCCTTCTCCTGGCCCCTCTCCCAGGGATTGGCTCTGTGTGGTCCGGCCAGGGGAATGCCTTCCTTGGGGGTGGGACGCCTGCCCCAGGGAGGCACTGGCCTCGGGTGGGGGTGGAGCCCGTACCAGGGCTGCATTCACCTGGCACTCGGGTGTGGCTCCCCCGGACCCCTGCAATCCTGGACCGCTTGCCTCTCTTCCCGCTGACATGGGTCCGAGTGGGTGGTCCCCGACGGTGGGTGAAGCGGTTGCGGCTGCGGGCTGCAGGCACGGGAACGCGAGGGCGGGGGCTTCTCTGGGAAGACGCCACCCCCAGCCCTCTGTGGGACCTTTGGGCAGCCTGTGGTCCTAGTCCCAGGGAGGGGTGCCTCCTGGGATCCTGGACTTGGGCTTCTGCTTGCGGCTGGCTCCTGTCTCTGTGGTGACCTTGGGGCCTGGTGCCCCGTGGAGGCAGGGCCATCTGTGCATCCTGTTTATCCCAGGCGAGGCTTTCCCTGCGGGGACCGTCTGTCTGGCATTGCCATGCTTGGCCTCGGTGGTGCCGGCTGTAAGGAGGGCCGCTGTCAGGTCTCTGGGGGCCTGGAGGGGCACCCTGGCCCCAAGTGGGTGCCTCCCTGGAGTTGAGGGTGTCACTGTCACGTGGGGCTTAGCAGTCGGGTGTCCGGCAGCATCCTCACTGCTGCCCCGGGCCCTGCCGCAGGACCATGTCTCCTTTTGAGCACCCTTTCCCATGCAAGGGGACAACTCAGAACATTTCAGAGAGTTTTAGCCATTCTTTGATGGGTCCTTCCCAATTTGGGGGCTGCTTGGGAGGTGAGGACTTTCTGAAGGGTTAAAAGAAGATAAGCAGTGGAGAGGAAGCACACGGTGGAGTTGGCAGGGCAGAGAAAGGACAAACCAGGTGACAGCGGCTCATTCTCCAGAGAGGACAGTCACTTTGCAAACAAACCAGCTGGTCACCTAAGAAATGCGTTAGTCCCCATTTAGGACAGAAGAGGGGCAAACTGTGAATAGCTGTCACCATGATTATGGGAGCTGGGCTGGCGGCTGGGGTTGGGCTAAGGGTGGGCTGAGTGTGACGACCCAGAGTCCCTTGCCCCAAGCCCTGGCCCACCCAGAATGGGAGGGTTCCTTGGGGGAGGCTGAGTGTGGGGGCTGGACCCGTCCTGGCATGGCTGGGGCGACACAAGCCTGCTGAATACAGGGAGAATGCATGCATGTGCGTGCATGGGCTAGAAGACCCTGGTCCCCTCCCACTAGGTTCCCAGAACCCAGCAACAAGTCCCAGGAGTCCTGCTGGGGTATGGACCCCCACCCAAGATGCAAATGTTCAGGACCACCCCTCAGGGCTCTTGAGCGAGCGGCCCCCAGGTTGCCCCCCACATGTGAGTGAGAGCTGCACACGCACAGGGATGCAGACACAGACGCCCACAGAAGTGGAAGAGGGGAGAGATGGATGACACGGAATCGAAGGCCCCTGGAAGGTGCTGGCTTGTGCACAGGAGACTGGTCACTCCTGAAAGAGGGTGGGCTGCGGTCGGAACGAGGGACACGGAGTACGGAAGGGCTGGTGGAAGTGACCAGGGTTGGGAGTGCGAGGAGACGGCGCAGGAAGAGCGCAAAGGTGGGAGCGGGAAGGAAACCGAGTGAAGCCGGCATCCGCGGGGGACCCGGTGCAGCACTGGCAGGAGCCTGAGAGGAGAGGGGCCGGAGGGGGCGCGGCCAGAGCACCCGGGGAAATTCCTGGGCAGTCCAGCTAAGCCGCCTCACTCTCCTCCCTGTACCGTGGGCCGGCAGTGACAGCAGCCCGATGGGGGCGCTGTGAGGACAGGGGGCTTCTGGTACATGGGACACGTGTCAACGTGGGCTCGCAGTGACAATGCCGAGGAGGGCGCGCCGGCGTGTGGGTGTGACTGGGCGATGGCGGGAAAACAAGCACGTGTAGAGCAGGGCGGCGGCCGGCCCCGGAGGGAGCAGACTGCGTGCGGGGGCCGTGGCGGTGTGCAAGAGAGCAGCCCCCGGCCCCCGCCGTCCAAAGTTGACGGACAGCTCCGCGCCGCGGCAGGACCGAGCCAGAGCTGCGGTCCGAGGGGGCTTTCCTGACTCTGCACGGGCATCCCCCCACCCTGGCTTCCTGAAAGCTCCAGTCGTGCCTCCAACTGTGACGGACAGACCCACGTGAGCACCCGCTCCTGCTCGCGGAAGGAAATCGGAGGGGCTGGCTGCTTTAGCGAACGAGGCAGAAAGGGCAAGAGGCGTTCAACTGTTTTGCAGCGAGCCCTTGCAGAGGCCGTGTGTGGCCGGACGGGGCTGCCCAGCTCCTTGCTGGGGGCCGCCCTGGGCAGCCAGCACCCAGCCCCAGAGCGCTGAGCTGGGTCTGTGAGCGTCTGGGCATTATCTCGATTTAGGCTGTGCATCCATTAGCAAGATGTACCCTAAGAGATCAGAAAGGCCTGAGAAAGGTTATTTTTGGGTCTGGGAATGCTAAGGTTTCTCCCCATATAAATGGATAGCTATTGGCTCTGTGCTTTATGCCGTCTCAGCTTATGAAACCCTTCATGGGAGTGGGAGAACCTGTATTTATTACTTTCACAAAGAGAATTCAATAAGCCACGAGTTACCGTCCCTTGTCATTCAAGCTAACAAAGATTAAGAAAAAAGAAAAGGACTCTGGGTGTGTGTGCAGGTGGTGAATGGCCGTGTCGGTAGGTGGCTGGTGGGAGCGTAAGGGGCGGGACTGTGGCGTGCGGGTGTCGGACCTCTCGGCTCCGCAAGCCTTCTGCTCTAGTGCTTGCACGTTTCAGAGTTTCTCTGAAGGACGTAATTCTAAATACAGAAACAAAGCTTTATGCTCAAAGATGTTCACGGGACGCATTTATCACCGGGGTCCCGGGAGGGGAGTCCCTGGCCATGAGGGACGGCCACCAGACATTGCACAAGGGCTGCAGACGCGGGGACAGCACTGCCAGGGGCAGGGGAAAGCTCGACTTTAGAGTAAATTTTGAAATAAACTTTTTACCTGGTCAGGTAAAAAGACCGGCAGGAAACGGCACCCCGGTATGATGAAAGGAAGACCCTGGTGAACCTGGAGAGAATGTCCAAGAAAAGGAGGAGACGTCAGAGTCCTGCCACGCGTCTTCTCCCAAAACACGTTTGTCGTCCTGGGGTGCTAGGGAGGTGCTGACATTGTTCGATGGGCTGGGGGCTCCTGGCCGGGGGCGGGCTGTCTGGGAGGATGCCCTTCGGGGATGGGTCCGGGGAGACTGACCTAGTCCTGGGCAAAGGGGCTCGTCCTGAGGGGCCGCCATGCCCAGAAGGCACGCCCCTCTTGGCCTGGCCTGGGGGTCTATGACCCTCATGCTGTGGCGCTGGGGGTGTGGGCCCTCTGCAGAGGGGGCTCATCTCAGCCAGATGCCCCTCTCCTGACCCTCCTTCGCCTCCCTTCTGCTCCTGGGCAGAGTCCTGACAGAACCCACAGGGTCCCTGGTGTCCAGGCGGGAAGGGGGCACAGGACAGCAGCCACAGCCCTCACGCCCAGCAAGGACTGGTGCTGGTGGCCCGCCTGTCCCTCTTACCTGCCCAGCAAGGTGGTGTGAGCCCTCTGCCGGGGAGACAACAGTGGTGGCCTGGCAACCGTCTCTGGGCAACAGCAGCCCAGTGGCCCAGAGGGAAGCAGGTAGACGGGGAGGGGCAGGAGGCCAGGCTCTGTGGGGAGCTGAGCAGGGGCCTTCGGTGGGAGGTGGGGGCTGGGGCTGGGGCTGTGGCTGGAGCAGGGGCGTCGCGCACACAGCCCCCACCTGGGCCTTGCACCTTCCACTGGGTCATCCACGACCCTTCTGAAGATCCCGACACCCATGCCAGGACCCCAGGACCTGACTCTATAACGGATTTTGTGCTCCCTAAGCGTTACCGGCTCTGTTTCATCTCCCTTTACCCCGCCTCTCATGTGGTGTCTGCCTTCCAGTCACGAGGCTTGTTGCCTGAGTCTCGTGTGGGTCTCAAGGGTGTCTCTGCTTAGGGTACCTTAACTTCCTTCCTGTAGGGCTGGAGGGGGCCCCCAAATGAGTCCATGTCTGAAGCCCCAGAACCTGCAGGTGCGACCTTACTTGGAAAAGGGGAATTGCAGATGTGATTAAGGACCTTGAGATGAGATCCTCCTGGATTATCTGGGGGGCCCTAAATCCAACGACCAGCGTCCTCACAAGAGGGAGGCAGAGAGAGGAGACCTGGGAGAAGCCCCGTGAAGACGGGGGCAGAGGCTGGAATGGTGTGGTCACAAGCCCAGGGACGCCTGGAGCCACCGGAGGCCGGAAGAGGCAGGAAGGACCCTCCCCTAGAGACTCTGGAGGGAGTGCCCCCCACCCCCAGCTTGACTTCTGACTTCCGGCCTCCTGGACTGTGCAAGAGTACATTTCTGTTGTTTCAAGCCCCCGGTTTGTGGTCATTTGTTAGGGCGGCCCTAGGAGACTCACACACCCATTAAATCACTCCTTCCTTCTGAGTGTCCTGTAGGTGACCCCACTCTGGGGAGGCCTCCCTGACCCTACACAGAGGCTGATGCCCTCCCAGCCTCCTCGCCTGCCTGGGCCGGCGCTGGGGGCTTCAGGAGTCAGTTTTGCTAGACTGTGGTCTCCGACTGTCTGTCCTGAGGTGGCCATGGGTCAGCCTGGAGGGCCGAGAGGTCCTTCAGCCAAGCCCTTGACTGAGTGACTGGGGCTAGTGACCTTCCAGCCTGGGCCCACTGGGACAGCAGTGGGTGTGGGGGAGGGGGGCCCTGGCCTTCTCCTTGGCCTGAGCACCTCGGAAACCTGTGCTCCCTTCCCCATATTAATTCTGGGGGCCCAGACCCCTCGGAGGCTCCCAGGCTCCTGGGCAGCCCACCACTCTGGGTCCCTATGGGTTTTGGGGAGGCGGCCCCCTGCCTGGGCTGACACAAGAGCTCAAACTCCAAAAGCCTGCCTCATAACCCGTCAAACTGGATGGTGTGGGTGCTGCCCCAGCCTTTCCCACGATGGTAATGGCCTGGGGCTGGGTGCGTCAGGGCGCATCTGCGGCCTGGAGCGAGGCAGGGCAATCATTAACCTGCCATGGGGCAGGTGGGCAGATGGGGCCTCTAAGCCGTGTGTGTGTGTGTGTGTGTGTGTGTGTGTGTGCTGGGGGCAGGAGGTGGTGGTCCAGCCCTCCCTCCAGGGCCCGGGGCAGTGGGGGAAGGGCCCAGCTCCCCTCCTGCGGCAGTGCTTGTGGAGCTGTGCCTTTGCTGGGACTGGGCTGGGCTGCCTGGGCACTGGGACAGCCGGAAGTCCTGCTGCATGTCTGCAAGTCTGGCCGCATGCAGCCCCTGGCCTCTGCTACGTCTGCTTGGCTCTTGCAGGTGTCTGCGTGGTCCCCACTTGGTCATCTGCTCCTAGAGGCCTTCCTGGGCCACCTTACCCCCTAGGCTCCCATCCACCACCGCCTTCTTGGCTGCTCTGGCTTCTCCAACACCAGCAGCCCTCCTGGCTGACGTGTCCTGCTGCCCAGTCTCATCACCAGGTGCTACCCCTGCTCGGGGACGTTCCTCCCCTCCCCAGTGTCTAGAACTGGGAGAGTCTGCAAAAGGTGCTCAGGAGAGACTTGGTAACGGAAGGAGGGAAGGTGGGGAGGAACTCCCCCAGAGCCCCCAGAGGCCCCCTCCTCCGTGACTCTGGCTGCAGGGCACTTGGGCCACACGCAGACCCTAGCCTCTACTTGGAATTCTCAGGGGAAGGAAGGGGATTTTGGGGGCCAGCCATGAGGCTGAGGATGGATCAGCATCACAAGTTTGGTTTGGGGGGGCGCCTGGGTGGCTCAGTGGTTAAGCGTCTGGCTTCGGCTCAGGTCGTGATCCCGGAGTCCTGGGATTGAGCCCCACAATGGGCTCCCTGCTGGGAGCCTGCTTCTCCCTCTCCCACTCCCCCTGCCTGTGTTCCCTCTCTCGATGGCTGTCTCTCTCTCTCTGTCAAATAAATAAATAAAATCTAAAAAAAAAAAAAAGTTTGGTTTGGGGATAGCTTTAGACAGGGGACACGTGCATGGGAGTAGAGGAGAGGGGAGAGGGGAGCAGGGAGGGGGCTGCAGGGTGGGGCCCTGAGGGCAGCCCAAGATTCAGGGCGGCCTGCCCTTAAACCCCCCTGGTGATGGTCTGGCAGCTGGAGGGCGCTCCCCGACTGACTGCCTAAACCCTGGAGATGGGCTTGTGGGGACATGGTGGGGCCCTGCGCCCCCCACACCCATCTCACCCCCTTCCCGAGCTTCTTGCTCTAGGCTGCAGAGTCCTGGTGCTGCCTGGGTCGGGGAGACAGTGGCCCAGGGAGGTTTCTGGATGCACTGCCGGCCATGCCCTGGGTTGGAGGTTTGGGGGTCTGTCCTCCTTGGGCTCCCCCTCCCCGCCTGGTACAGGCCTGTAGGGGGTGAGGGATGAGGTCACTTCCCTGGAGAGGGTTCTAGGTGGGTGCGGGGGGTGCGGTTTACTGCAACCCCTGGGCTATCTTCTGGCTCCGTGGCAGTGCCAACAGTACGCGGTCTGCCTCACCTGCTTGCAGACCCTCAGTGCCCTGACAGCCCCACCCACCCTTGCACCTGCGATGAACAGAAGCATGAGCAGAAGCCAGCTGCCAAGGAACCTCACACCCTTTATTATGTAGATAATCCATTATGGCTACGATGGGCTCCCCCCCCCAGTCTGGGTAATGGGGGCGGAGGAGGGCCCTGCACAGACACGAGGGGTGCACTATGGGCCCACGGAAGCACGGGCCTCGCCCTCCACCCGGTGTCCCTCCAGGGGCTCTCCTCCGGTGGTGGTCAGGCCATGGATGAACGGCATTACCAGACAGTATTAGACAACAGAACCCAGATCTAACCGTGTCTGGTAAGACGCCCATCGGCAGGCGGTGGTCCGGTGGCCTCGAGTCGGTGGCCCTTCTAGGACGGGAGGGCACTGCCCATCCTGCAGCACCTGAGGAAGCAGTGAGACCCCCACGAGACGCCCGACCCTCCCGAGTCTGCAGAGTGGCCCCTGAAGCCCGTCACCTGGTGTCTGGCTGGAGCCCCCCAGCACCCGCAGTGCCCCAGGGCAGCTCTCAGGAGGGCTTTCCTGCAGACCCCAGCACACAGCCTCCAGGCGCGTGCGTTTGTGGGTGTAGCTGGGGAGAGGGCGATCTGGTTTCCCTGCACTTGACCCCGAGTATGCTCACCGCGGCACCCTCGCCAGTTTCCTGAATGGCTCTCGTCTGGTTAATGAATAACAGGCCACGGACAGACCCCTCCTCCCTCCCAAGAAGCCAGCTGGGACCCAGTGCAGGGTGGGGTTCCCTGGGGCCCAGAAGGGCCGCCCCTGTGCAAGCCAGCTGGGCAGGTCTGGAGACCGGCATCCTGGCTTCGGATCAAAAAGATAAAACAAAGGGCCATCCTGGCCTCGCCGATTTCGGACAATGTTCCCATTCTTAACTGCGACACTGTGGGGGCTGGTGGGGGGAGAGGGAGACTCTGTCCTCATTGGGAAACAGCACAGAATGTCTACTGCACTCTGCCTGTGGGTTTGGGCCGGGGCACCCAGACACACCCTTGTCCTTCCTGCATCCCTGGTTGACCACGGGAGCGAGTTCCTCTTTGTAGAGTAAGAGTTCTGGTGTGAGAAGAGAGGCCACTGCCCATGGCTGGCCCCACGTGACTGGGGCCTCTAAGGGCAGGGCCAGCTCCCAAAGGACCGGCCAGGGTACCCTAGGACAGCCACAGTGGACGTCTGACCCTGGATGGTGGACAGGAGGGGCTGAGAAGGGAAGGTGGGGGCTGCCTGCTGCCAGCTCTGTATCAGCCAGAAAATGCATTTCCTCGTGGCTGCTGACCCGGGTCCAACATTCGTTTCTGCTGAAAGCCCTCAGAGTCTAGCCGTGGCAGACACTTTGGAGCAAAGCAGGTGGGGCTGGAGTGTGGGCTGGGGGGTCTGGGCCAGGCCCCCAGGACAATGTCGACGTCCAGGACAGGGCTTGTGGCCCTCTCCAGCCTTGCGTCCTAACCCTAATGGTCTCTCCCAGGGATCAGAGCACCCTGAGAACTCTGCTCGGGAGGGAGCCAGGGGCCCCCAGCCTGGGCTTGGTGGGAGAGCAGGGGGGCGCCCACCTGCCAGTGGGGCAGCCCCCCCCCGATGGGCTGGACTGCGGAGCTGAGACAGGCCATCTGCCCATCCCTGAGCCAGCCCTGGGCCTTGGCCCATCTTTGGAGTCCAGAAGCTCAGGACGGTGTGTCCTCAGGCCGCTTCCTGGTGGGCAGGCGGTGGGTCACCTTTGAACATCGTTACCAGACAGTGTTAGAGTCAAGCCAAGAAATCCAGCACTGTCCGGTAAGATGCCCACAGAGGCCCAGGTGCCCCTCGGCCCGAGGACAGGGACAGACAGCTGGTGCCCACCCCTGGGCAGGCAGGGTCCAGTGGAAGTGGGTGAAGATACCCGGGTACGGGGGCCTGAGCGTTCCTTCCTGCTTTCTCCAGAGCAGGGAGACCTGGGGCCGAAGACCCAGGACCAAGGCTGGCGATGCTGCTGGTCCGCAAGGTGGCCCGCCCATCCCAGGCTGGGCCTTTGTCCTCCAGAGCCCTTTGTTGTCGCCTGCTCAGCCCACACCTGCCAGGTGTGGCGGCAGCATCTGCTCGGGTGCTGTGGGCAGGACCCAGATGAGCGCTCTAATCCAGGATCAGTCTGGGGAGGGGGTTGCTCGCGCCGCTGCAGGACAGCTTTCATGCTGGGGGGCCACGAGGCCTGGGAGGAGGGGTCACATTTCTGCCCCGTAGCCCCACCTGGCAGGATGGGATGGGGGAACTTTGGGTGGGTGGGCTGACTCTGGGGATCTGCACGTGGCCAGGCTGGGGGAGGGCGGCCCCACCGCTGCGCGCAGGGCCCCGCCGTCATCATTACCAGGCAGTATTAGAGACCTGACACCATCCAATGCTGCCCAGTAAGATGGCCACGGCCGCCCCAGTTGGGTCTGGGGGCCGCCCAGCCAGGGACTCCATGGGGTGACCTGCAGCCTGACGTTAGCCATGTCCTCTCAGGCACAGAGGTGGGGAGAGGTCCGAGAGGGGTGGGGCTCAGGAGAGGCCACGGGGCAGGCAGGCCTCAGCTCTAGGGACCCAGCCTGGGGAAGGCTGGACTGCAGCACCAGGAGATCCCCAGAGGCCAGGACCACAAGGTGACCTCCTGCCCAGCCAGCCCCGGCCCGCTCCCCGGGGCTGTCAGCTCTGGGCCAGGGGTGGGCACCCAAGGAGGGCCAGGATGTCCCGCCCACAGGAGGCAAGGACACAGAGGGATCCTCGCTCTGGGAGGTCCCCGGGAACGGCCTGGACATAGGGCCCTGCCCCCTCAGGGTCCGGACGAATGCAAGTGAGAGTGTGTCTACGACCAGAAGGGCTGCTGAGGCCGGACAATGAGCCTCTGTCTCCCGGACGCCGCCCCAACGGCTGTCTCCAGCCCAGCCCCCTCCTGCCCTTGTCAAGGGCATGGAAGGGTGTTGGGACAAGGATGGAGCAGGACATGGCTGTCGAGGCAGGGCAGCACTGGGGGCCCTCCTCAGCCCCCACCCCACCAAGCAGGGTGGGAGTTCCCCAAGGCCCAGGCCCTCTACGTCGCTCACCAGCCAGGTTGCAGATGGGTCTGTCTGCCCGCCCCTCTGCTCCGTAGCCCTGGGGTGCTGGCCGCTGTTGGCCGTGAGGTCCGAGGGTCAGCCGGCGCCGGGCCTGGAGGAGGGTGTAAGAGGGTAGCCCTGCCCAGCCTGTGCCCGGCAGTCACTCCTGCCCCCGAGTGCAGAACACAGGATGAGAACCAGTGCCCCCGCCCCGCCTGCCTGACTCCCCCGCGCCTGGACAGGCCAAGCCAGTCCTTGGAGTTCAGAGTGGGGTCAAGGAAGTAGGCGGCTCTGTGCCCACACCTGGGGCCCTGCATGGAGCTGAGAGACCCCGGCCCTTGCCCTGGGGAGACCGAGGGGTCCCATCCTTCCTCTTTTCTCTTCTCTGCCTGCTACACCTGGCACCTGGACCTGGAGCGTAGGCCAGAGCAGCTCCTCAAGTTTTCTGGCACCTTCTACCCGCAGAGGCTGTAGGGAGCGGGTGTGGGCCCCATGCTGATCCCCCCCCCCCCC
>NW_024425786.1:302406-309862 GCF_017311325.1 Ursus maritimus | reverse complement strand
CCCCCCCCCCCCCGGGCCACCCGGCTGACCACAACAAAGACTGTGTCCACTTGCCTGGCCAAGGCCGGGTTCACCCAGTTCTCTAGCTTTGTCCTCGGGAACAGCCAACATTTCTCAGAGGACCTGATCCTAACTTAGGCCCAGCGTTGGGGGGACAGGGGAGATGCCTGTTTGCCACGTGGAAGGGGGGAGGCTTCACAGGAGCCCGGACCCTCCAGGTGACTGTGTCCAGGCTGAGAGGGCGGACCCCACAGTCAGACGCCTGCCCTGTGCCCCCATCACCACCTCCCGCCCCTCCGTGCTCCATACCTCACCTTTCAAGGTCTGTCCCACGAACCCTGTAAAATCAGTGTGCTTTAGGAATGCAATTCCACCTTTCTCCGAGCTAAGTGAAACCGTCTCAACTTTACTTTCAGAGCTGAGTTAAATTTCAGCTCTACTCTCGGCTGCCAGGCCACAGGGGAAGGTGGTGGGGGCTGGGTGCCCAGTGTCCCTCCCTGGAGCCAGCTCACCGTGCATAGACTGGCCTCCCACTGTGCTGCCTCTGGAGCTAGAGCCGGGTGTCGCTAGTGCCCTTGGTCACTCAGGGCCAGCCTTACTTCAGGAGCACCAGAGGCCCTGGAGACCCCACGGGCCCAGAGCCGGCCTGGACGAGACCCAGGCGAATAGGCCACCCCAGCCGTCTGCTGCCCACCAGCTCGTCAGCCCTCACCTTCTCACCTAGGAGGTGAAGAGGTGCGTGGACAGACACACAGACAGACACGCGGTCAGAGCCGGGGCAGGAGGGTGGGCAGCAGAATGCTCCCTCCCAAGTTCCAGGACGGAATCCCACTCTCTTCCTGAACTCAGAACCTGGGCTCGGCCTCCCAGCGCAGCTCAGCGTGGGGTCAAGAGCCGGATCCCCTGTGCCTGGGGCAGGGAGGAGGGGCGGCAGGTTTGAGGGGCTGATACCAAAAGTGAAAATAAGCCTCCGTTTCGGAGCACCTCAGTGGTTGGCAGGGAGGGAGGCCAGGCTCACGGTCCCGGATGCAGGGCCGGGTTAATCATCACTGTCCCTACAGGCGCAGCTTGGGAAAAATCCAGGAATGAATCAAGAGGCCCAGAGCGGCACCCTCCAGGCTCCTCTCTGCGGAGCAAATGCCCCACCTGCCGAGGGCCCCAGCCGCACGGGCACGGGGTGGGGTGGGGAACGCGATCCCAGCGTGAAAACTGACTTGCCGGTTAACCTGCCTGGCGGGCCTTAATCACTGCTGAGGGCCGCTCAGAGAACAAAGCCCTGAAACCCAAGCCCGTGCGCGGCGCTGCACCGGCGGCCTGGGCCCAGAGGCGGCCGGGCGGGGGGCGGCCGAGGCGCTGGCCCGTGTCCACGCGGGGCACTTCCTCGGCGGCCGCCATTTCCCCGCACGGCGGGCCTGGATTCTTGGCCCTTCCTTGGGGCGCGCGCGAACCAGAGAGCCGACCCGACCCCTCGGGATGTGGGTGACTTTTGCAGGCCTTTCCCCTTCTCCCGAAAGCACCCGACACACGCTGACTGACGCGCGGGGCTCCTGAACTACCAAAATGTCGGCAGATTCCCCGGGCGCGTGTCCTGCTGAGCCGCCGTCTGCACTTCTGTAGACGAGACGCTTTGCACGGATCCTGGAGGATCCGACTTGCTGCCAACGGCCCCACTTGTAAGCGTTTCAGCTGCGCTACTAGAAAGAACCAAAGCAAACCAAACCTACCTATTGTTTCTGATGCTGAGCCTGAAATGGCCTAAAACGCTGCCACTGGATTCCTTGAAACCGCGTATTCCTGCGGCCCGGGAGTTTGGTTGGGCGAGACAAGGACCGCTGTCTTATGCCGCAGACAGTTACTTTCCATCACAGCAAGGCTCTCACCTCCCGGACCGCGAGGCGGTGAACAGCCCGTGGCGGGGGAGCCGCCGTGCTAGCCACGCGCGAGTTCGGAGCGCGGTGTGCGCGGCCACGCGGGCCACACTTCGCCGGAGCGCGGGCTCTGTGTGCTGCGATCACGGCTGCTCGAGAACCGCCCGGGATCTGACTGTGGGCAACGGTGTCGGCGAGGGCCCGGCCTACACCTCCTCCAAGGCCGTTCCGGCTTTGTTGGCGCCTCAGACGCGGGTGGGTGAGAAAGAGCCTGAATCCAGGCCAGGCCGGCTCGGCCTCAAGCTCCCACCGCCGCCGGTGCGGGCTCCGGCAGAGCTAAGGCCTTCCCTTCAAAAGCAGACTCCAGAAAGCCACCGGCAGGGCCGCGGGCGCTCTTGGGCCCCGGCCCCCAAGTCCTGCCCCACACCCGGCTCTGAGGGGACACGGTACCTCGGGAACCGTCACATCAGTGGCCGATGGGGGAGCGTTCCAGAAGCTCCCGTCACCAGGTGAAAGGAGGGCGCCCTCGTCGGTGACCCTGAGCCGCCCTCTGGGGGGCTGGAAGACACCCGCGGCCTGGTCGCTCCTGCCCGCCAGACCCTGCACAGCCCGGTGAGCCCAAGACGGCTCCGCATCCGACACCCAGCACGCTCGGCCCGGGCGGCCCACCTCCTCAGACGCCAAGGACCACCGTTGTCCGCGTCTGAGCCCAGCTGCCACCATCGCCCCGCTCCTGGGTCAGCCACCGGGGATCTCCCCACCGAGCGGCCTCCCGACTCCTGCATTCCCCTGCACCTCCGCCTCCCGCAGTACCTGCCCAGACAGGTTCCACGCCCGGAGGAGGAGGGGGGAGGCCGCTCCCGACCCCAGCCTAGCAGCCAGGCCGGCATGTCCGCCACTGTCCCTGCACCCAGGGCCCCCCGGGCCTCAGAACAGACATCAGAGAAGCTTTGGCACCAGTCACCCCAAATACCTGTCAGCCCGTGGTGAACAGCCTGGGGCCCAGATCTGGCTCTGGCCCAACCTGCCCCAGCCAAGACCCAAACCTGGAGCGGCTTGAGACCAGCGGGGCGCCTGCCTCCCCTGAAAAGCCCAGCCCCTGCCTCCTCAGCGGAGGCTCCTCACAGAGGAGAACTTAGGTCCATACGTGTGCAGGTGGACAGCTGGCCTGGTCTTTCAGGGGGCAGTTTTGAGAGCCGTGGAACAATGGAGGCCGTGGCGGGTCCTTCTGCAGCTGTGAAGGGCAGGCAGGGAAGAGACGGTGGCCCCGGGCTCGCTTACATGGGCCTCACCCGCCCACAGGTGCCTGCTCACTGCTCGACTCAATCTCTCTCTGCTCCTGGCCGCCAACAGGTGTGTCCCCCCCGGCCTCATAGGCCAGGAGGGAGGCAGCGACGTGACGCAGCGGCAGGGCGGGCGGCAGGTCCTCGCACACATTCCTGCCCCCCGTCCGCCCAGCCTCGCTCGCGCCGGCCGCTGCCGGGCCCAGCTCGAACAAAACCAGGAGGAAAAGCTTCTGTAGGAGCTGCTGAGGAGTGTGCAAGCCGGCAGCTGGGAGACTCAGGCGGCGCTGCTCCGCCAACGAGGAGGGCGAGTGAGGTCACACCCTGCACCTCGTGCTCTGCCACTGCGGTGGCCGCGAACGGTGGGCCCCTGCCCCTTGGGGGCTGAGGTTCCCATTGGACAGAGAGAGGGCCGAGCCTGGGCCTGCCCCTCTCAGCTCTTGGCCCCAGCCCCAAGCTGTGGCAGCAATGGAGGGGTCTCCTCTGCCTGAGTCCTCAGAACTCCCTCCCTGTGTGCCCCCAGACACACCCAATGGGCAAGAGGCCGCAGAACAGGGGTGACATGTGTCACATCGACTCCACACACTGGGGGAGACAGGCTGCCGGAAAGCTCTCTGCAGGGTAGGGGCCGGTCCGGTCTGAGGCCATGGAAACCCCTGGAACGCCCCCATTTTGGAAGCCCTGAGCTAAGGGACCCAAGACTGCACACTGGGGTTTGGAAGGGTCTGGGGCCATGGCCGCAGGGTGGGGAGGAACAGGGCCCCAGTCCAGTTTCGAAGGTGACTCGGGACGCTCCCAGTGGAAGGTCCCTGAATGAAACGCAGCTAATTAGCACCAGCAGCAGAGAGATCCCAAAGGGCCCACCTGTTTTCCACTGTAAACTCCCAATGACAAAGGGCCGTCCCCCGGGCTGCCGGTCTCTCCGGCTTGCTCCACCCCAGGATCCGGCTTGTGGCGCCATCTTTCTGTCCAAGGCCTGGTCTTTAGACCCAAAGCCTGTCCTCTAGGAGTGGACATGCCCAGAAGAGTCAGTGGCTGCCATGGAGGGCTCCCTGAGGGCTGCACCACTCCAGGGGCACTGTCCCCTGACGCCACCCTGTTGGCCTCCTGTCCCCACTGCCCTGGGGGTCCCAGAGGGGGCACGACCACCTACCCTTCTGCCCAGGAGTCCCATGGGCTCGGATCACTGGGGTCCTGGTGTAGGACCCTGAAACCCTTTGGGTGGGGCTTCTGAGTCCGCCCCCTCAGCCCAGCCTCAGCCTGGCCTCCTGACCCAAAGGGCTGTGGGGCGTGGCTCCTCCCTCACCTCCAGAGGGGCAGCCAGGGGTGTGACCCAAAGGGCTGGGGGCGGGTTCCTCCTCACCTCCAGAGGGGCAGCCAGGGTGTGACCCAAAGGGCTGTGGGGGGGGCTCCTCCCTCACCTCCAGAGGGGCAGCCAGGGTGTGACCCAGGGGCTGTGGGGCGGGTCCCTCCCTCACACGCCCAGAGGGGCAGCCAGGGTGTGACCCAAAGGGCTGTGGGGGCTGGGTTCCTCCCTCACCTCCAGAGGGGCAGCAGGGGCTGGTCTGGTCTCCCGACCACGTGCAGGGCCTCTGGAAACCAGTCCTTGCAGCATCAGTGACCCTGACCCTCCAGTCTTCCAACCTCCAGCCCCTAGGGCAGTGCTGATGAGGGGGACCCACCAGGCACACCCTCCTCGGGATTGTCAGGACACCCACCCACCCCCGACGCTCACCAAGGTGTCTGTGTTGTGGGGGTGGGGTCAGGAACACACTGGCCTCTGGCACCTGTGTTTAGGGAGACTGAGCCATTGCTCACTAACAACCCAGACATGTTTGCCGCTGGATTGGAATGGGAGGAAGGGCTGCTCGCCGCTGACCCTCGTCCCAGGCTCACTCCTGCCCTCCACGCGCTGCCTCCCATTGACTCGGTCACAGAGCAGCTCGAGTGCTCGGCCAAGAGGGCCAGAACCACGCGGCTCTACCCAGAAATGTTGGGTTGGGGGTCGCGGGCGTGGTGTTGCCGGATTTCAGAAGCTCCCAGGGGGATGAGGGGTGCTGGAGGAGGCTGTGGCCAGTGTTCACTGAGCCCCAGGTGCCAGGATGTGGTGATGGACCAGGTGGGTCCCCACTCAGTTTTGATGTCTGGGACCACCAGGAAGGACTGGGCTGAGTTCGGGGACAGGGACGGTCACCTGCTGGGGGAAGAGGGACCTGCAGGGAGGCAGGCTCTCCGCCTGCTGCCGGCCCAGGTGGCGGCTGCCTCTGGCCTATGCGGCTACTGCAGGGGAGCCTGCCCGGTCTGACTACTCTGACCCTGTTGTCGGGCCGGGCGGGGGATGCGTACTTTCCCCATCCGTTCTAATGCTCACACACCCTCAGAAACACCCGGACCACAGTGAGCTCTGAGTCACAGTGAAACGACCACACAGTTTTCTGCAGGAGGTTGATCGAGGAGCCAGAGGGTGCTGTGACCGGCCCATGCGTGCGAGAGACTCCCTGACGTGCTTCTCTCCCGTCGTGACAAGGCGCGGACACAAACTCACTGTCCTGCTGAGAGGCCACCCCATGGGCCGAAGCAGGGTGGCTGATGACTGCGCTCAGCCTGGGAGCGAAAGTGCTCCAGAAGCAGCTGAGCTTTTGCCTGAGGGGAGGCCAGCCTCACAGGGGGTCGAGAGGTGCGGCAGGCAGGCCCTGAGGTGCTCTGCTGCACGGCCAGGGCCTTCTGGGCCGATAAAGCCTGCGTGACTGTCTCCGCTGGCTCATCGCTTTGAAGAGGAAGGACCTGGTCTGGAGACCTGCTCTCTGACCCTGCACTGACCACTCACTGTTTTTCCTTACACTCTTCTGCTGGAGTCCCAAGAAGAGCAAAAGTGACCCAAAGTCAGACGGTGAAACCTGAATGGTCTGCCCCCTTGTGCCGGAAAGGGGGCCCAAGAGTGGGTTCCACGCACTGCATCCCTTGGCTTCAGACAAATGGTCAATTGGGACGTGCTCCTTCTGCTCTTATGGTTTTCACGACAGCCGCGCCCACACGGCTGGATCCCATGGACCCCCTCGGGTGCTTCTGAGCTCTGCCAACGAATGGCTTCACGACGTGTGCTCGGGCTCTCACCCCTAACCAGAGCCCTGGGCTGCCACCAGTTCCTGCTGGCTGCAGCCAGATCCCAGCTCCTGCCCCGCAGGTGCCGGCAGGGCAGGCGTGGACTCTTGCCCACACAGGTCTCTGGGAGCAGCACGCCCCCACCCCTCAAGGACACATGTGGATGGGGGGCAGTGGGGCCGGGCCTAGAGCCTGTGGCCTCCTGCAAGGGGAGAGCCATGGTGGCTAGTGCAGCTGGCGCCAACCAGGTGTCCGAGCCCTGAATGATCAGCCTGGGCCACCCCACACAGCACATCCTGGCCCAGAGGGAGGCAGCTGCAGGTGCCAGGATCACTGGAGAAACCAGTGGCCGCCAGACAAAGGTTCCTCGGCCCGGCCCACCTGCTGGGTGCGGACGTTGCCATGGCAGCTGAATGGGGTGGGACAGGAGACACAGGCCTCCAGGGACAGGAGGTCTGACCTGGGAGGGCGAGAAAGGCCACCCCCTGCTTGGGGACACAGGCTGGTGGCAGACCTGGCCTGAGGGGGCCCAGCCACCAGCCCCCCGGCCCTGGCTGCGCAAGTCCTGCCGTGGGGGCAGGCAGGACAAAGGGCTCTTTGTGCGGCTCCAGGCTACTTCCTGCATGGCAGCCAGCCACAGATGGCTTCAGGGTCTCCTCGCATCCCTACGGCCCAGCTTTGGCCTGAAACTAGGCTGATAGTGAGGCCCCACCTCAGTGCCAGGGGACTGTCATCCCACCAGGACTGTGCTGGGGCAGGGAGGGCCCTGGAGTTTCCAGAGCCTTGGACCTAGGGGGGGGATCTCCTAGCACCTAGTGAGTTTGGGCCCGAGGGGACCCAAGCTCAGAGACGCCTGTGCGAGTCCCTCCGTTTCAGGTTGGGTCGGGCTCTTGCCCCTCTTGCACATGCTGGCCCCTCCTGCGGCTCCAGGCTCCTCGGTCTGACTCACCTTCTGGCCACGGCAGAGCAAACACCGGGGCAGGTGTAGGTGGACTGGGGCCACCGCCAGCCCACATCTGCTCTCCTCGGGCAGCTGGCCCTGGGGTCAGCGCCCTCATGGGAGGAGAGAGGGCAAACGCCTCTACTCACCTCTCTCAGGGGTGTTGTGATGTGGGGAGGGGGCCTCAGCACCTGCCCCAGAACGGTGGAGAAACTGGGAAGAAGGTCAAGTCCCAGACTCCAGCAGAGCTGGACCCTAGTGCT
>NW_024425786.1:151491-302381 GCF_017311325.1 Ursus maritimus | reverse complement strand
GGTACCTCGGGAACCGTCACATCAGTGGCCGATGGGGGAGCGTTCCAGAAGCTCCCGTCACCAGGTGAAAGGAGGGCGCCCTCGTCGGTGACCCTGAGCCGCCCTCTGGGGGGCTGGAAGACACCCGCGGCCTGG
Organism: Ursus maritimus; assembly: GCF_017311325.1. Lineage (NCBI taxonomy): Eukaryota > Metazoa > Chordata > Mammalia > Carnivora > Ursidae > Ursus > Ursus maritimus. The sequence goes on along the minus strand of NW_024425786.1, from coordinate 302,246 downwards.
TCGCTCCTGCCCGCCAGACCCTGCACAGCCCGGTGAGCCCAAGACGGCTCCGCATCCGACACCCAGCACGCTCGGCCCGGGCGGCCCACCTCCTCAGACGCCAAGGACCACCGTTGTCCGCGTCTGAGCCCAGCTGCCACCATCGCCCCGTCCTCTCTGGGTCAGCCACTCGGGGGACTCTCCCCACCGAGCGGCCTCCCCGACTCCTGCACCTCCTGCACCTCCGCCTCCCGCAGTACCTGCCCAGACAGGTTCCACGCCCGGAGGAGGAGGGGGGAGGCCGCTCCCGACCCCAGCCTAGCAGCCAGGCCGGCATGTCCGCCACTGTCCCTGCACCCAGGGCCCCCCGGGCCTCAGAACAGACATCAGAGAAGCTTTGACACCAGTCACCCCAAATACCTGTCAGCCCGTGGTGAACAGCCTGGGGCCCAGATCTGGCTCCTGCCCAACCTGCCCCCAGCCAAGACCCAAACCTGGAGCGGCTTGGAGACCAGCGGGGGCTGCCTGCCTCCTGGAAAAGCCCAGCTCCCTGCCTCCCTCAGCGGAGGCTCCTCACAGAGGAGAACTTAGGTCCATACGTGTGCAGGTGGACAGCTGGCCTGGTCTTTCAGGGCAGTTTTGAGAGCGCCGGGGAACAATGGAGGCCGTGGCGGGTCCTTCTGCAGCTGTGAAGGGCAGGCAGGGAAGAGACGGTGGCCCCGGGCTCGCCTTACATGTAGGGCCTCACCCCGCCCCACACAGGTGCCTGCTCACTGCCGACCAATCTCTGCTCCTGGCCGCCAACAGGTGTGTCCCCCGGGCTCCCATAGGCCAGGAGGGAGGCAGCGACGTGACGCAGCGGCAGGGCGGGCGGCAGGCCCCGCACACATTCCTGCCCCCGCCTCGCCCAGCTCGCCCGCCTCGCCCGCCGCTGCCGGGGCCCAGCTCGAACAAAAACCAGGAGGAAAGCTTCTGTAGGAGCTGCTGAGGAGTGTGCAAGCCGGCAGCTGGGAGAGTCAGGGCGGCGCTGCCCGCCAACGAGGAGGGGGCGAGTGAGGTCACACCCTGCACCCTGTGCTCTGCCCCAGCGGTGGCCGCAACGGTGGCCCCCTGCCCCTTGGGGCTGAGGTTCCCATTGACAGAGGGCCGAGCCTGGGCCTGCCCCTCTCAGCTCTTGGCCCCCAGCCCCAAGCTGTGGCAGCAATGGAGGGGGTCTCCTCTGCCTGAGTCTCTCAGAACCCCTCCCTGTGTGCCCCCAGACACACCCAATGGGCAAGAGGCCGCAGAACAGGGCGGACATGTGTCACATCGACCCACACACTGGGGGAGACAGGCTGCCGGGAAGAAGGGCTCTCCTGCAGGGTAGGGGGCTGGTCCGGGGTCTGAGGCCATGGAAACCCCTGGAACGCCCCCATTTTGGAAGCCCTGAGCTAAGGGACGCAAGACTGCACACTGGGGTTTGGAAGGGTCTGGGGGCCATGGCCGCAGGGTGGGGAGGAACAGGGCCCCAGTCCAGTTTCGGGAAGTGACTCGGGGACGCTCCCAGTGGAAGGTCCCGTAATGAAACGCAGCTAATTAGCACCAGCAGCAGAGATCCCAAAGGGCCCACCTGTTTTCCACTGTAAACTCCCAATGACAAAGGGCCTGTCCCCCGGGCTGCCGGCTCTCCGGCTTGCTCCACCCCAGGATCCGGGCTTTGTGGCGCTCATCTTTCTGTCCAAGGCCTGGTCTTTAGACCCAAAGCCTGTCCTCTAGGAGTGGACATGCCCAGAAGAGTCAGTGGCTGCCATGGAGGGCTCCCTGAGGGCTGCACCACTCCAGGGGGCACTGTCCCCTGACGCCACCCTGTTGGCCTCCTGTCCCCACTGCCCTGGGGGTCCCAGAGGGGGGCACGACACCGCCACCCTCTGCCCAGGAGTCCCCATGGGCCTGATCACTGGGGTCCTGGTGTAGGACCCTGAAACCCTTTGGGTGGGGCTCTGAGTCCGCCCCTCAGCCCAGCTCAGCCTGGCCTCCTGACCCAAAGGGCTGTGGGGGGCGGGTTCCTCCCTCACCTCCAGAGGGGCAGCCAGGGGTGTGACCCAAAGGGCTGTGGGGGCGGGTCCCTCCCTCACCTCCAGAGGGGCAGCCAGGGGGGTTGGGTGGGGCTCTGAGTCCGCCCCTCAGCCCAGCTCAGCCTGGCCTCCTGACCCAAAGGGCTGTGGGGGGCTGGGTTCCTCCCTCACCTCCAGAGGGGCAGCCAGGGGTTGGTCTGGTCCCCTGACCCCCGGCAGGGCCTCTGGAAACCAGTCCTTGCAGCATCAGTGACCTCTGACCCTCCAGTCTTCCAACCTCCAGCCCCTAGGGCAGTGCTGATGAGGGGGACCCACCAGGCACACCCCTCCTCGGGATTGTCAGGACACCCACCCACCCCCGACGCTCACTCAAGGTGTCTGTGTTGTGTGGGGGTGGGGTCAGAACACACTGGCCTCTGGCACCTGTGTTTAGGGGAGACTGAGCCATTGCTCACTAACAACCCAGACATGTTTGCCGTTGGATTGGAATGGGAGGAAGGGCTGCTCGCCGCTGACCCCCGTCTCAGGCTCACACCCTGCCCTCCACGCGCTGCCCCATTGACTCGGTCACAGAGCAGCTCGGTGCCGCCGTGCGTCAGAACCACGCGGCTCTACCCAGAAATGTTGGGTTGGGGGTCGCGGGCGTGGTGTTGCCGGATTTCAGAAGCTCCCAGGGGGATGAGGGGTGTCTGGAGGAGGCTGTGGCCAGTGTTCACTGAGCCCCAGGTGCCAGGATGTGGTGAGGACCAGGTGGGTCCCCACTCAGTTTTGATGTCTGGGACCACCAGGGAAGGACTCTGGGCTGAGTTCGGGGACAGGGACGGTCACCTGCTGGGGAAGAGGGCACCTGCAGGGAGGCAGGCCTCCGCCAAGTTGCCGGCCCAGGTGGCGGCTGCCTCTGGCCTATGCGGCTACTGCAGGGGAGCCTGCCCGGTCTGACTACTCTGACCCTGTTGTCGGCCGGGCGGGGGGATGCTGTACTTTCCCATCCGTTCTAATGCTCACACACCCTCAGAAACACCCGGACCACAGTGAGCTCTGAGTCACAGTGAAACGACCACACAGTTTTCTGCAGGAGGTTGATCGAGGAGCCAGAGGGTGCTGTGACCGGCCCTTGGCGTGCGAGAGACCTCCGCACGTGCTTCTCTCCCGCTGCGGACAAGGGCGACACAAACTCACTGTCCTGCTGAGAGGCCACCCCCATGGGCCGAAGCAGGGTGGCTGAGGACTGCGCTCAGCCTGGGAGCGGAAAGGCCCAGAAGCAGCTGAGCTTTGCCTGAGGGGAGGCCAGCTCCCTCACAGGGGGGTCGAGGTGCGGCAGGCAGGCCCTGAGGTGCTCTGCTGCACGGCCAGGGGGCCTTCGGCCGATAAAAGCTGCGTGGACTGTCTCCGCTGGCTCATCGCTTTGAAGAGGAAGGACCTGGTCTGGCTGAGCACCTGCTCTCTGACCCTGCACTGACCACTCACTGTTTTCCTTACACTCTTCTGCTGGAGTCCCAAGAAGAGCAAAAGTGACCCAAAGTCAGACGGTGAAACCTGAATGGTCTGCCCCCTTGTGCCGGAAAGGGGGCCCAAGAGTGGGGTTCCCACGCACTGCATCCCTTGGCTTCAGACAAATGGTCAATTGGGACGTTCCTTCTGCTCTTATGGTTTTCACGGACAGCCGCTGCCCACACGGCTGGATCCCATGGACCCCCGGGTGCTTCTGAGCTCTGCCAACGAATGGCTTCACGACCGTGTGCTCGGGGCTCTCACCCCTAACCAAGCAGCCCTGGGCTGCCACCAGTTCCTGGCTGCAGCCAGATCCCAGCTCCTGCCCCGTGCAGGGGTGCCGGCAGGGCAGGCGTGGGACTCTTGCCCACACAGGTCTCTCTGGGGAGCAGCACGCCCCCACCCCTCAAGGACACATGTGGATGGGGGGCAGTGGGGCCGGGCCTAGAGCCTGTGGCCTCCTGCAAGGGGAGAGCCATGGTGGCTGTGCCAGCTGGTGCCAACCAGGTGTCCGAGCCCTGAATGATCAGCCTGGGCCACCCCACACAGCACATCCTGGCCCAGAGGGAGGCAGCTGCAGGTGCCAGGATCACTGGAGAAACCAGTGGCCGCCAGACAAAGGTTCCGGCCCGGCCCACCTGCTGGGTGCGGACGTTGCCATGGCAGCGTGAATGGGGTGGGACAGGAGACACAGGCTCTCCAGGGACAGGGAGGTCTGACCTGGGAGGGCGAGAAAGGCCACCCCCGTGCTTGGGGACACAGGCTGGTGGCAGACCTGGCCTGAGGGGGCCCAGCCACCAGCCCCCCGGCCCTGGCTGCTGCCAAGTCCTGCCTGGGTGGGGCAGGCAGGACAAAGGGCCTTTGTGCTGTGGCTCCAGGCTACTTCCTGCATGGCAGCCAGCCACAGATGGCCTCAGGGTCTCCGCACCCCTACGGCCCAGCTTTGGCCTGGAAACTAGGCTGATGCGGAGGCCCCACCTCAGTGCCAGGGGACTGTCATCCCACCAGGACTGTGCTGGGGCAGGGGGAGGGCCCTGGAGTTTCCAGAGCCTTGGACTCAGGGGGCGGGGGGGGGGATCTCCTAGCACCTAGTGAGCTCTGGGCTCCGAGGGGACCCAAGCTCAGAGACGCCTGTGCGAGTCCCTCCGTTTCAGGTTGGGTCGGGCTCTTGCCCCTCTGCACATGCTGGCCCCTCCTGCGGCTCCAGGCTCCTCGGTCTGACTCACCTTCTGGCCACGGCAGAGCAAACACCGGGGGCAGGTGTAGGTGGACTCCGGGGGCCACCTGCCAGCCCACATCTGCTCTCCTCGGGCAGCTGGCCCTGGGGTCAGCGCCCCTCATGGGAGGAGAGAGGGCAAACGCCGTTACTCACCTCTCTCAGGGGTGTTGGTGTGGATGGGGGAGGGGGCCCCTCAGCACTGCCCCAGAACGTGTGGAGAAACTGGGAAGAAGGTCAAGTCCCAGACCCAGCAGAGCTGGACCCTAGTGCTTGGGGCTCAGACTTGGAGGTTCTCTGCCTCCTCAGGGCCTCCCGGGGGTGTCTTCCCCAGCTCCCGCGCCACCCCCTTCCCACTCAGAGCTGTCTGATGCAGCAGGGATCCCTGCCCCCCTCAGCAGAAGGCTGTGCAGGGGCCACTGAGCTCCCGCCAGGATGGGGCTGTAGCAGCCAGGCCACTAGACCCGCCCCGCAGCCCAGCTTCCTGCCCCTGATCCAGGGGCTCTCTCCTGCTGTGCTGACAGGGAAGCACAGTCTGGTACAAGCAGGTGGGCCCGCCCTAATTAGACGCTGCACAGAGGGGGCCCTTCTTCACCTGCCCTTTGATCTATTTCCACGCCTTCAAGCCCTGGCTCTTCTCAGGGACCCAAGGGCCCAGGGACCCGCTTGCTACTCCAAGCTTAGAGGACAAGGGCTGCAGCCAGAAAGCTCCTTTCTCAGGTGCCTCTCCAGCCCTGCCTAGCCAAGCTGCAGGCCTGGTCATGACAGGCGGCCTCACACTTGCCCACAGAAGGGGTTAAGGTTAGCTCCACACCAGGGACCCCTCTTCAAATCTCCTGAAAAAGTCCTGGCCACCCCTTCCCCCACTGTCCCGCTCTGGACCACCATCTCACGCCACATTGTCCAGGCAGGGCCTGGCAGTGACACCCATAGGCCTCCCCAACTCCGATGCATACTCCTGCAGTCTGACTCAGTCTTGACCTTGACCCCTTCTGCCTGAGACCCTGAAGCATCTGTGTTGTCCCTGTGTCCACTGTCCTGAAGGCCACACCTGGTTATGGCATCTGGATAACACCAGAAGTCTGAAAACCTATGTCCATAGTTCCTACACATGGCCTTCTGCCAGGTCGCTGTTTTCCTGATCCTGGTTGTCCACTTACTTCTTGAGTGCTAATCACGACCCCATCCCAGTCCTCTACAGCCGCTGTCCCTGAGGTCCCCGGAGGCCTCTGGGGTGTCAGATCCATTGGTCAGCCCTCAGACCTCTTTGGCCCAGCCTGTCAGCAGCTGGCCACTGTGTGTTCTCAGAGCCTCTGCTCCACGAGGCCACTGGAGTGCAAGACACTCTGGGTCAGGGTGCTAGTGCCATGGGATGGGAGTGGGCGCAGGGGGAGACCAGGAGCCTAAGGACAGAGCCCTTGGCATCCCAACATCTGGAGGTTGGGGAGGACTCAGAACATTCTTCCCCAGTGTCCAGTGGTTTCAGCTCAGACACCTTGATGTTTCTGATTGGGCAGGTGGAATTTGAGTTGGAGTTTTTCAAGTGGAGAGTCCACACTGGCTGTCGGAAGTCAGCCGAGAGCCTGGGCAGGAGATACACCTGGTGTCTCCTGTCGATGGTGGGAGTGGAGGCCACAGTCCTGCTAGCAGGAGTCCCAGGATTCCTGGTTGGGAAGCGACTGACAGGCCCACAGTGGAGACAGAGGAGCAAGAAGGAGTGTGAGGAGCCCCAAAACCAAGGAGAGAGACCCTCATGAAGGAGAATGTGGTCGGCACTGGGCTGCCTCTTGGTGATAGCGGAAGGCAGAGGCTCTCAGGCCAAACCACTCACTGAAAACAATCAAAACGCTAAGTTATCTTATTAAAGCTTTGGTGAGCCGTGGAACTGGTAGAGGCATCGCAGGAACCAAAGGAAAATTGTCGCCTTGAGAGGCAAATGTGCACAAAGGCCACTGTTCTGTGAGGTCAGATGTGAGTTTTTGTTCTGACAGCCTTGAGCTGTTGGGGGACAGAAGTGAAAGCCCAGAGTCCCCACTAAGTGAGGGTGTGGGTCTAACAGGACACCCTCCCCACAGAGAGCTGGAGTTTTCCACTCTCAGGGTTTCCACGGAAGAGGAGGTGTCAGCACAGCCCAGTTCAAGTGCTGGGATCTTTCTCAAGTCTAGGTGGTCCTAGAGCAGGCAGGGCCCTGGCAGAAGAAAAACAAACTGGCAAGTTGCCTTCACCCTAGGCATCAAATGATTCCTGCAAATAATTTTTCAAGTACAATGACTGACACACAAAGATAACCTGGCATGCAAGAATATAAGACGCCAAAGCAAGAACCAGCAGAAAGAACAGCGATCAAGAAGACTCGCTGTGACCTCGGGGTTGGAATTATCAGACACAGACCAAAAAAAAAAAAAAAAATTACTACGTTGAAAAAGAAAAAGAAGACAAGTTTAGTATCTGCAGGCAGCTGGAACTTATAAAAATTATATAGTCAATTAAAAAAACAAGCATTTAGAAATGAAAACCTATAATAACCACAATTTAAAATTCAATGGATAGGGTTAACATCAGGTTAAAAGTAGCTGAAGAGGAGGGATGCTTGGCTGGCTCAGTCCGTGGAGCATGTGGCTCTCAATCCTGGGGCTCTGAGTTCAAGCCCCACATGTGGCATAGAGATTACTTAAAATCTTTAAAAAAAACCTTTTTTTTTTTTTAAAAAAAAGGATTTGTTTATTTGAGAGAGAAAGAGAGAGAGAGAGAGCAGGTGGAGGGGCAGAGGGAGAGAGAGAATCCTCAAGCAGACTCCCCACTGAGCGGGGAGCCTGAAGCGGGGCTTGGTCCTAGGACCCTGAGATCATGACCTGAGCCAAGATCAAGAGTCAGCCCCTTTAACTGGCTGAGCCACTCAGGCGCTCCCAAAATAAATAAAATCTTTTTTAAAAAGTAGCTGAGGGGCACCTGGGTGGCTCAGTTAGTTAAGTGTCTATCTTTGGCTCAGGTCATGATCGCAGGGTCCTGGGATCAAGTCCTACATTGGGCTCCTTGCTCATTGGGGGGCCTGCTTCTCCCTCTCCTGCCACTCCCCCTGCTTGTGCTCTCTCTCTCTCTGACAAATAAATAAAATCTTAAAAAAATAAAAATAAAAAAAGTAGCTGAAAAAATTAGGGATTGGAAGATAGGTAAGAAGAAATCCAGAATTGAGGCTAGAAATGGAAAAAAAAACCAGGCCTACAGAATATAGAAGGGAGGGTAAGACGACATATAAAACATACAGGATTGGAAGTGGAGAGAATGGAAGACGTTGGTATTTGAAAGGCTACTGTCTGAAAAATTTCTAAACTGTTGAAGGGTGTCAAAATGTGGATTCAAGAAGACCAGTGAATCTCCAGTAGGATAAATGAACAGAAACCCACACCTTGGCATTGAAGTGAATCCTCCAGAAAACCAAGGACAAACCGTTAAAAGCAGCCAGAGAAAAACGACAGGTCGACAGTGGGAGGAACTGCTGACATCGGGACAGTGATGATGGAAACAGATGACAGTGGAACAAGAGCCCAAAGTAACCACCAACCAGAATGTCTTTTCTCAGAACAAAGGTGGAAGAGAGCAAGACAAACAAAAGCCAAGAGAGAGGAACTGGGAAAATTCGCCACCAGCAGCCTTCTATAAAGGAACCACAACGCACACGGAGCAGCAGAAGGAGAATTATTTCAGGTAGAAGGTTTGAGGTGTGAAAGGCAGGTCGATCTGAACTAATTTTCACTTCACACGACAATTGTAATAACAACGAGCAATAGAACTCGAAGATAATTGAAATTAAAATACAAGACAATAAAAGAAGTCCCACTGGTGGGAAAACCTTAGCTGGGTAGATCAGGGTCACAGTGACAACAGGCCCCCCGGACATGACACGATGGGGACACTGCATCTCTGCGGTGCTCCCCCAAACCTACATCCCGGTCTGTGCCTGAGAAAGACACCAGAGCAACCCAAACCGAGGCAGGCTCCACAAGACACCTGACCAGTACTCCTCAGAACAGTCAAGGTCAACGAAAACAAGGGAGAGACTGTCACAACCCAAAGGGACCTAAGGAGATGCGACAACTACATGCCATGTGAGATCCTGAATGGGATCCTGGGTTAGAAAAACTAAGGAAATCTGAATAAGGTGTGGACTTTAGATAATAGTGACATATAGATACGGGTTTGCTGTGACAGACCCTTCACACTGGGGTAGAACATTAATAATGGGGGAACTGGGGGTGGGGTCTATAGGAACCTGGTACTATCTCTGCAACTTCTCTGGATATCTGAAAATTTTGGAAATAGAACGTTTATTTAAGTATATTTTGAAGAGTCCTGCTGCTGACCTTGGCAGATGTCCCCTTTATGTCAGGAGACAGAAGCGGTCGCTTTAGGTGAGGTATCAGGGGAAGCTGAGGGAATAGACACAAGGACACGAATAGTTGCCAAAAATGAGCCCCGGGCCCTAAGCCAGGACAGTGCTCAGGATGGGGCTGGGGGCCTCTGGGTCTGAGGCCACCTCTAGCCTCGGCTGGGGCCATGAGGGGCTGTGGCAGAGGTTGCTCCACTCCCCGCCTGCCCGGGGTCAGCCTGGGTTTGGTGTGTGGAGCTCCAGGGACCCTAACCCTCTGGGCTGCCCTGACTTGAACATTTCTGGGATTCTGACCTGACCCTCAGACTATCACGGTCACCTCCTCATGTTGCCTTCGGGGACGCCACTTGGCAGGCTTGATAGCTGGATGCTGCTCAGGGCCAGGTCGGGAAGGGCTTCTGCCCCTGGACCCACACCTTGGATAGCCAAGGCCAGCTGTGTGAGAGGCAAGCCCCAGGAGCACGCCCTGGAGGAGATGGACCAGGCGTCCCAGGTGTCAGGCTGATGACACAGGCTCCTCCGACTTCCTGTGCCCAGCCATCTCCAGAGGTCAGAGTCAGAAAGCAGATTGTGATGGAGCGCCCCGGCAGGGTTATGATGCTGCTGCCAGCCAGGTCCTCAAGCACGTCCTGCGTGTGCGGCTCTGGACAGGGCACCTCCAGACCCAACCCTTGGGACCAAACCAAGACCCTTCCAGGGATGCGCTAGGATGCTTGGAGCTGTGGGCACTGAGTAAGTGCTCCCAGGCACCATTCCAGGGGACTTGGCAGGCTCACAGGTGTGTAGCACCTGGCACAGCCAGAACTTGGGGGAGGGAGCCAGGCAGCCATGGAAACAGCCCAGCAGGTGCTCAGCTCTCTCCACCGCCCTGCCCTCCTCACCTCCTGTCTTCCAACCTCCAGAGGGAGCTCTGGAGACTCAGGGCCTGATGGGGGCAGGTGTTCCTGGGGGCTCCTGAGGGGTCCGAGTGCCCTGCACCCCCAGAGGCCCTGAGCAAAGACTGGCTCGTGGTCTGAGCAGCGGGTGGGTGGCCCCTTTTGTCCTGGGGAAGGACTGCAACGAGAACTGACCACAGGCCTGGGGCCTTGGTGTGGACCTCCTGGAGGGGTGGCAAGGGGGGGTCTGTACCCTGTCTCCCTCATACTGCTCAGCTCAGGACCCCTGAAAACCCCCTTGCTGGAGAAGGCTGGGGAGAGGCGATGGTGGAGGAAAGCCAGCTCAGCCCTGCCACACCCTGACCTCAGCCAACCCGTCACTTGCCCTGTTGTCCCCTGGCCTCCCTCTCTGCTTGGCCCTCGTTTCTAACAGGCCAAGGCCCTGGCAGGGACGGCGTCCCAGGCCGAGGAGGCCCCCCAGCCCCCACCTCCAGGGCTGTCACCTGGAGCTGTATCTCCTGGTCATAACCGACAGGTGTGTTCGAGGAAGATGACAGGGGCCAGAGCTGTGAGGCCCGGGATAGAACGGGTGCCCAGCGTCAACACAGAGCTAAAATGTTGAGGAGGGACCGACAGGCAAGCTTGGGCCCTGCCCTCCCCTGTGGGCCCCGTGGGGGACAGCACAGCTGCAGAGGGGGTGGGCCAGCTGCTCACTCTTGGCCACGCCCCCCACTAACTGCAAGGCCCTGCTGACCTGGCAGGACGTCTGCCTCCACGGGGGTCTCGAGGTGGTGAGTTGCCCCAGGACCCTCAGGTCGTGTTCAGCGGGCCCTGGGCACGGAGGCCCCAGTGGAGCCAGCCTGAGGGGCCGGCCGGCAGACCCTACGTGATGCTTCATTCCAGCTTCTCTGGCCCTGGCAGCAAAGGGGAGGCCAGAGCCTGGGGGCGGTTGGGGTGCTCAGTGGGATTCGTGGGGCCCTGAATCCTGGCTCCTCCTGTGTCCATGGGCCCACGGTGCCGGCTGAGCAGGGCCCTGGGGGTGGGGGTGCATCTTCCTCCCAGCCGTGGCTCCCGACCCGCCCTGCTAGGACTGACCAGCTCCAGATGGGTCCATGGCTCCTGCTCAAGGGTCGCCTCAGGGAGGCCCACACTCCACCCAGCGCTCACTTGGCCGCCTGTGTGCAGTCTGGTGTAGGTCTCGCTGCCAGGCTGGAGTCTTTGTGTTGTTCAGGGCTAACCAGGAGACGAGGTGCGGCCACACATAGATGGCACCATGGGCGTTCGCAGAATGAATGAATGAATGAACGAATGAATGAATGAATGAATGATGCTGGTGTGCCAGCTCCATCTGGATCTCGAGGGGCACTTCGGGGAGGTTCACAACTGGGAAGGGGGAATGCCCATGGCCCCAGGCCAGCACTTTGGGGTCAGAAGACAAAGGGAAGGTCTTGGGGTCAGGATGCAAGGACATCAGCTTTTGTGCCCTTCCCAGGCTGGCACCAGGCACCAGTGCCGTTGCTGCGAACTTTCCCCACGTGGACGCAAAATGACAGTGAAATGTGCAAGGTCAACTTGTGACCAGCGCGGGCTTTGTTTAAAAGCAGCCTTGTGGCTGACCCTGACGCTGGCCTCCCCCGTTTCCTGCAGGCCGGGCCGGCCCCAGGCGCTGGCCTCCATAGGAAGCCTGGCCCAGGACCACATGGGCCTGCAGGACGTGCCCTTTGTAGGTGTCGGATGCTCCAGGGCCTCTACCAACAGGGGTGACTGTGTTCTGGGGAGCCTGGGGAGACCCTGTCCTGTCCCCTGCCGCCCAGCCCTGCTGCCCTGCTGCCCTGCCCTGCCCCCAGGGGCCACAGGACCACAGCCACATCTGTGCGGTGGCTCAGATTTGCATTCCAAATCACCAGCTGCCGCTGGCTTAGCATCTAATTTGAGTGGAAATTCTCAGATGTCCCACCTCCGTCCCACCCTCGATGCCGAGTGGGGTCCTGGGCCAGCCGGCCCGGCCAGGGTGGATGTCTGCGGCCTCTTTGTCTTCAGGTCAGCCCCGTCACCCCTCCTGGCCTAGCTCAGCTGCAGTGGTTATGCTGCTTTCTGGGCCTCGCCTGATCCCTGACCTGCCTTCTCCAGCCACGGTCACAGCCACGAGCGGGGAGAGCCCGCTGTCTGCAGCCCACAACCCCACTTGGCCTCCCTGAACCTCAGCGGTGGCACGGGGACAGTGGCAGCCCCAGCACAGTGCCTGGTAGGGGTAGGAGACGCTGCTGGCCACTCCCTCCTGCTGTTGGTTCTCGGGTCCACTCCCACCCAGTGTGCTCAGCGGCTCCCAGTGCCTGGAGGAGAGAGCAAAGCCTGAAGTGGCCACTCTGCCCCACTGACTGCCTGTCCGGCTCTACCTGACCCTCGATCCCAGCCTTGCCCCCACCCCAGCCATAACCTGCCTGGTGGCTTCCCTGGCTGGAGACATGCTGCCTCTCTTATGGAAGGTTCTCCTTTTCTCTTACTGGTTAGCCCCTGGGATTTGGGGCACCCCACCTCCCAGCCGTAGGCCCCATGAGCCCTCAGGTGTCTCCAGCGCTGGCAGGAAGTGGGGGCTCAGGAAATCCGGGTCAGAGGAGGGAGGGGGAGAAGGTCAGGTGGGGTCAGCAAAGAGGTCAGATGAGGTCAGTGGGAAGGTCAGTAAGGTCAAGTGGGGTCAGCAGGAAGGTCAGATGCAGTCTGCAAAAGTTCAATAAGAAAGTCAGGTGGGGACAACGAGGTCTGATGAGGTAAGCGAGACGGTCAGGAGGGGGTCAGTCATGAGGTCAGGTGACATAAGTGAGAAGTTCAGGCAAGGTCAGTGAGGAGGTCACTCTGGGTTGCGGGGCCCCTTCTCCATCCTTTCCCCGGGGCCCACCTGGGGATGCCCCATCCTGGGTGACCCCTTGGTTCCTTCTCTCCTGTTCTCCCTGAAGGGGCTGTCCTGTGGGGCCTCCTCCCAGGGTCCAGCTGGGGAGAGATGGAGCTATAGTTCTGGTCCCGTGTCAGATACGACCACAGGGAGCAGGGCTCAGGGGCTGGTCGAGAGGGCTGTGGGGGAGACCTCTAAGGAGGAGACGAGGGTGTTGTGGGTGAGGCCCCTCCTAACTTTCTGGGTGCCCTTTGGGGAAGAGATGCCCCGAGCCAGGGGCAGATCGTGGAGCCCTTGGCAGCTCTTCCCACAGATGCCTATCTGCAGAAGTAAGGGCGCCGCGGCCTCAGGGGTTCTGCTTCGAGGCGAATAGGGGAGCAGCTCCTTGGGCCTTCAGAAGAGGAAGCATGGAGGTACCAGCTCAGGGGGTGATGGGGAGCGAGAGGGCAGAGGCCCTGGGCTCCTCCGGCTCCCACGGTGGGTGGGCAAGGGATCGGTAAGGCCATGGATCTTGGCTTCTGCTACAGGGTTACTCGGAGAGGCCTCCAGGAAGTCAGTGGCCTGTTCGGGAAATTACTCTGGAACCAGTCTCTGGTTTGGCCTTGTCCCGGATCAAGCCTGAGCAGACTGCCTTGCAGGCCATGGAGACAGAACCATCCAGACACCCCGTATTTATGAGGTCAGACAGCATCAGGGGAGGAGGGGTGTTTGCGGCAATCCCGAGGCCAGCTCCGGCCTGGCGGGGGGAGGCTGGGCATCCAGGGAGGGGCATTGCCACACCTACGGTGCTGCTGGAGCCCCCAAGGGGCCACTGGTCTGATGCAACCAGGGGCCCCAGGAAAAGCAGGCCTCATCTGGGCTGTTGCCAGGGCAGGGAAGGAGCTCTGCAATCCTGCACCACTGGGCACCCCAGCCCCCAGGGAGGGGCCTGCCCTTGGTTCCCCCTGGCAGAGCCCTGACCCCACCTGGGGGCCCTGGCGTGGTGAGGCTCCTTCTGCACCTCCAGGTCCTTGGGGCCCGGCCGAGCGCCTGGGCCATGGACCAGCCGCCCTCACTGAGCCCCCTCCGACGGAGAAAGCAAGCTAACGAGGCCGCTGGGCCCAGCTCTCCCCCTCCACCTCGGTAATTGGTCTCCAAAGGCAGAAAAGTGTCACGGAGACGCCTGAGGCTGCCCCCAGGGATAGGGCTCAAGAAAATTACCACCCTCTTTTTCCACTGGCAGGAGTCTGATTGTGCTCTGGGGCCGCCCACCCGGCACCAAGCAGCTTTGTTTTTCAGACGCACACATGAGGGAAGGCTGGCTCCCCTGTTTCCAGGGGCACAGATGCCTCCCCCGCCGAGCCTTCCAGGCCTTGCTCAAGCAGAAACGGTGGGGGGACGGCGCCGCGGGGCTGAGAGGGCCCAGGGGCCCCAGGCAGCACCTGGGTCCTAGTCCGAAGGGATTTGGTTTGATGGGGGAGGTGTTCGCCAAGGGAGTATTTCTTAGTTGAGGGGAAATTCACATAACATAAAACTAAGCGTTTTTAAAGTGGACAACTCAGTGACATTTGGTGCCCTCCCCATGTTGTGCAGCCATCATCCGCACCTAGTTCCAGAACATTTTATCCCCTGGCGGAAAACCCACTAGGTAACCCCTGACCCCAGGAACCACCAATGTGCCTCCGTGTCCACACATTCGCCTGTCTGCACACTTCCTGCCAGTGACCCCCACGAGGGCCGAGCTTGCTGTCTCCTATCCCCCACGCTGCTGACCGGCGCCCACACTTTGGGCCGGACAGCAGGAAGCGTGGGGTCCGTTCAGTGTGCTCACCGTGCAGGCCCGACACTTGCGGGGCTGGGGCAAGGGTCGCAGGGCCCCCTGAGAGCAAGGGGCAGCAGAAGCCGTCCCTCCCCCGCCTGGGAGGGGGTGCTGGGGCTAGCAAGGGGGCGATGCAGCCCAAGTGGAGCTGGCTGGGTGGGCGCCGCGGAAATCTGAGGCAGGGCAGGTCTGGGGAGGAAACACGGAGGCTGCGGCTTTGGGCAGGCAGCTGTGACGTGAAGGCCACCCAAACCAAGCCCTGGGGTGTCGGCGACCCGAGGACCAGCTCCCGTGAGACCCTCGGGTACGAGAGGTAATTGGTGAAGAGAATCGATGCCCTTTGACAAGCTCACTCGACACACACGAAAGCACCAAAATCCGGGGATGCCAAGACGTGAGGAGAGCGGCTGGGAAGGAGTCAGTGAGTTCTCTGCAGAAGGTGCTCGAGGTTGCCCCTGATGAAAAGGGTCAGGGCTTTGCTGCACCTCTCGCCACGTTGTGTGAGACGTTGCTCAGAACTGTGGGTAGCACTGCTGTCACAGGGCCGGTGGGTGCACTACGTCTGGATTTGGCCTTTCCAAGACACTCAGAAACTCTGTCCCAGGAATCCAGCGTCCCTGGCTGAGCCCGGTGTCTGGGGTTAGTCACCTGGAAGGAAGGGTCCTGGGGACCGGCCTGGCCTGCATGTTAGTGGGAGGAATAGGAGGTGGTCCAGGTGCTGGTAGAAAGGTAGGGGGAGCCCAGGGGTCCTGGCAGCATCAGAACACGGCATGAGGGGAAGGGCGACGTGGAGGCCAGACCGCGGGAGAAGGTTGCTGTGACCTTGGCTGCAGGAGGGAGGAGCAAGCTGTGGGTTCTAGTTGCTGAGCGGGGAGGCAGTGAAGGCTTTGTTCATAGGGTTGCAGAGAAACAGGCAGGAACTGGAGACTGTGGCCAAGGAGGATTTTGTTCAAAGATGAGGGGCGGTGCCTTAGGGAACCAAGGGGCTGGCACAGTGGTGACAAATGTGGACACTGGGAAGGTGGAGCCCCCAGGAGGCCCCTGAACAGGTTGGGGCTCCCCTTGGCCAGGAGCACAGCCTTCGTCCTGAGGGAGGGCTCCGGCCTGACTACAATTTGAGAGGAGGCCACCAGACTGGGTGTTTCCCGAAGCCCCATCAGCAGGGAGCTGAGAAGGTGGAGGGAGAGAGGAGGCAGGCCGGGCCCCAGGAGCCAGAGGTGAACCCCGGCAGAAGCTGCCAAGAGAGGGGAGGAGTGGGGTTCACAAACCACACAGCATCTCTCTGGGTCCAGCCCCAGGGGCTGCCAGGAGCCCATGCTGCCAAGACCAGGGAGGAATAGTACAGACTGACCCTGGGGGGCAGTGAGCCGGGAGGGGTGGGGGCCTTGCAGGTTGCAGCCCAGGAGGCCACACCTGGGGACTGTTCATGGAGGCTGGGGTCCAAGGGCTCACGAGACAGACCTCTGTGGATACAGCAAGCAGTGGGAGGGTGTCGGAAGGCCCATTAGGACAGAGGGTAGACCATTGGTCCAGGGCGGTGGGGACAGGAGTGGGTGCAGCGAGCACTGATGGAGAAGCTGGGTTGTGTGGATGGGGATGGAGGAAGTCGGAGGTAGGTGGTAGGCATCTATGGATGGGGCCCTGGCCTGGGGCATGTGCCAACACTCAGCTCTGGACCTGAAGTCCAGGACAACTGGGGGCCCTTGAGGAGAGGGAGTGGGGACAGTCTGATGGAGAAGCTCGGAGCTGCTTTCATGACAGTAATTGGCTAAAGTCTTGCCCAGCCAGATGGGGCAGGTGGGCTGGGTGGCCCATTGAGTCCTCACTGGAAGTGGATCTTGCCCCCACTCTGGGTCTAGATGCAGTCTGGGGGGCAACGCAGGCCCGTTTCTGGTGCCCACACCTGTACCATCTGTAGGACCACCTCTCCTCCCCCAAGCTATGTGCCTCCGGTCTAACTGAGGCTGGGACACGACCCTATACAGTGCCTTGGGGACCCCTGCATCACACTGGGGTGTGTGGGCCTCCATGACCCCACCCATTTCTGCCAGCATCCACAGCACCCCAAGAATTGGGTGGGGGCTGGGCCAGGGTCCCAGGGATGTGGGAGACTCTTGAAGACCCTCCATCCCATTTGATTGTCTACTGGTCTTGATTGATGGGTGTCATAGCCTGCCAGGGGCTGCTCCTGGGGTCAGGTGTAAGGAGACTAAGCAGACCATCCCCTGGGACTTCTTTCTGTGGGGGGTGAGGCTGGATGCTGAAATAAGCTGTCAGGGGTGACCGGGCCGCAAAGCTGGTGGGGCAGGGTGCCCCATGGCCTGTGCTAGGGACAGATAATGGCCACGTAGCCGCTTCCGGAGCTGGCTAAGCAAAGTGCAGATGTGTCTTCCTATCGCCAAAGTAAAATGCTGCCCCGAGTAGTGGTAACCACGAAGCTGGAGAAAGGTACAGAAGTCAGATATGAGCAGCGGTGGGGCAGAGGCCCTCAGGGAACGCGGACGCCGTGGACCAGTTCGGTGGCTAACTTTAGGAGAACGTTGGGACCTAGTGGGGCGGTAAAAGCTCCTAC
Source organism: Ursus maritimus (assembly GCF_017311325.1). Taxonomy (NCBI): domain Eukaryota; kingdom Metazoa; phylum Chordata; class Mammalia; order Carnivora; family Ursidae; genus Ursus; species Ursus maritimus. Next base: position 284,984 of record NW_024425786.1, on the reverse strand, counting down.
GTTCCGACTCATAACTCCAGGCAGAGTGGGGGAAGTGTCACAGTGCTGGTCGTCCACCGTTGGCTGGGCCGAGCACAACATGACACGGAACGGGCTTCAAGGACAGTATTCGATGTTCAGCTAACGAATACCATCTGGGCTCCAGGCCTTTCAAGGAAAAAGTCTGTCTGGGGATTTTCCATGCCTCAAACCTGCCTCGGCCACATGAGGAGGCCAAAGGCACCCACGGCAACCGTGTCCAGCAGACTTGGGAGTTTGGGATGAAGTAGAAGGCACTAGGGGTCCCGGGGGATGGTCCTGACGCCTGGAATGCTCAGCAGGGTGTGTCTCACCCTCACTCTGGCTTGAGCCCTAAGGCTGCTGCCTGAGGGATGGGGGCACGTGTCAGAGCGTTCCCCGCGCTCGTTGCCCTGGCTGCTTTGCTGCCGTCAGTGGGCCCAGGGTGGCTCCGTGAGCCTCTTAGGCCGAGGACCAGACCTACCCCGTGAAGGAGGTTCTTGGCCTGATGCACAGGGACCCCTGCCCCACAGCCTCTCCTGGTTCACATCCTGGGGAGCTCCCCAAGCCCTAGCCCCACCTGCTCCCCATGGGGACACACATCCCTCTTGGGGGTGTGCCTCCGGGCTGGGTTCTCCGGGCAGCACACCTATCTTGTTAAGTGGGGTCCCTGCTCTGGTGAACAAGCAGGAGGCCCAGGAGAATCCCTGCCACTTGTCCAAGAGGTGAGACCCTAGAGTTTACTTGACCACCCCGGGCATCACCCCAGGACACTGCCTCCTGTCCCACCAGCTCCCCCACATGGCTGTGCCCCGCCAAGGGACTTCTCCCCTCAGATCTCACCCTACAGACTCCCAGAGCCTCACTCACGTGTCCCGCCAGCTCTGCCTAGACATTGAGAGGCGCTGGGATCACACCAGGGGCACCCCAGTTCTTGTTTCGAGGATAGAGCAGTGGAGAGGGCAGCTCTTACTCCACTGTCACTCTGTTGCCACCCCTGGCCCAACTCTGGCTGCCTTTCCTTCTCACTGTCACATAAGGGGTCCTCCCTCCTCAGGGTCAGATATGGAAGGTCCTCCCTCTTCAGGGTCAGTAGTGGGGTCTTCCCTCCTTAGGGTCAGTTGGGGGGGGTCTTCCCTTCTCAGGGTCAGATGGGGGGTCCTCCCTCCTCAGGGTCAGTTGGGGGGTCCTCCCTCCTCAGGGTCAGATATGGGAAGTCCTCCCTCTTCAGGGTCAGTAGTGGGGTCTTCCCTCCTCAGGGTCAGTTGGGGGGGTCTTCCCTCCTCAAGGTCAGATGGGGGGTCTTCCCTCCTCAGGGTCAGTTGGGGGGTCCTCCCGGGTCAGTAGGGGGGTCTTCCCTCCTCAGGGTCAGTTGGGGGGGGGTCTTCCCTCCTCAAGGTCAGATGGGGGGGTCTTCCCTCCTCAGGGTCAGTTGGGGGGTCCTCCCTCCTCAGGGTCAGTAGGAGGGTCTTCCCTCCTCAGGGTCAGTAAGGGGAGTCCTCTCTCCTCAGGGTCAGTTGGGGGGGGTCTTCCCTCCTCAGGGTCAGTTGGGGGGTCCTCCCTCCTCAGGGTCAGTAGGAGGGTCTTCCCTCCTCAGGGTCAGTAAGGGGAGCCCTCTCTCCTCAGGGTCAGTTGGGGGGGGGCCTTCCCTCCTCAGGGTCTGCGGGGGGTCCTCCCTCCTCCTGGTCAGTTTGGGGGTTTTCCCTCCTCAGGGTCAGATATGGGAAGTCCTCCCTCTTCAGGGTCAGTAGCGGGGTCTTCCCTCCTCAAGGTCAGATGGGGGGGTCTTCCCTCCTCAAGGTCAGATGGGGGGGTCTTCCCTCCTCAAGGTCAGATGGGGGGGTCTTCCCTCCTCAAGGTCAGATGGGGGGGTCTTCCCTCCTCAAGGTCAGATGGGGGGGTCTTCCCTCCTCAAGGTCAGATGGGGGGGTCTTCCCTCCTCAAGGTCAGATGGGGGGGTCTTCCCTCCTCAAGGTCAGATGGGGGGGTCTTCCCTCCTCAAGGTCAGATGGGGGGGTCTTCCCTCCTCAAGGTCAGATGGGGGGGTCTTCCCTCCTCAAGGTCAGATGGGGGGGTCTTCCCTCCTCAAGGTCAGATGGGGGGGTCTTCCCTCCTCAAGGTCAGATGGGGGGGTCTTCCCTCCTCAAGGTCAGATGGGGGGGTCTTCCCTCCTCAAGGTCAGATGGGGGGGTCTTCCCTCCTCAAGGTCAGATGGGGGGGTCTTCCCTCCTCAAGGTCAGATGGGGGGGTCTTCCCTCCTCAAGGTCAGATGGGGGGGTCTTCCCTCCTCAAGGTCAGATGGGGGGGTCTTCCCTCCTCAAGGTCAGATGGGGGGGTCTTCCCTCCTCAAGGTCAGATGGGGGGGTCTTCCCTCCTCAAGGTCAGATGGGGGGGTCTTCCCTCCTCAAGGTCAGATGGGGGGGTCTTCCCTCCTCAAGGTCAGATGGGGGGGTCTTCCCTCCTCAAGGTCAGATGGGGGGGTCTTCCCTCCTCAAGGTCAGATGGGGGGGTCTTCCCTCCTCAAGGTCAGATGGGGGGGTCTTCCCTCCTCAAGGTCAGATGGGGGGGTCTTCCCTCCTCAAGGTCAGATGGGGGGGTCTTCCCTCCTCAAGGTCAGATGGGGGGGTCTTCCCTCCTCAGGGTCAGTTGGGGGGGTCTTCCCTCCTCAGGGTCAGTTGGGGGGGTCTTCCCTCCTCAGGGTCAGTAGGGGGGTCTTCCCTCCTCAGGGTCAGATGGGGGTCCTCCCTCCTCAGGGTCAGTTGGGGGGTGTTCCCTCCTCAGGGTCAGATGGGGTGTCCTCCCTCCTCAGGGCCAGTTGGGGGGTCTTCCCTCCTCAGAGTCAGATGAAGGGTCCTTCCTCCTCAGGGTCAGATGAGGCGTCCTTCCACCTCAGGATAAGTTGGGAGGGTCTTCCATCTCAAGATAGTCTAGCACCCCATGAGGAGGGAACCCTGGCAGAAAGAAGGAGCCTGAACCCCTCCCCACCAAGCACATTGGCCCTAAACATGGCTCACACCCCCATCATCAAATATCCATGGAAGAGGTCCCCTCCATCCCTTTGGGTTCCGGGTCACCTTTCCTGCTGTCCGAGGGCATGGCTCCCATCCAGGCTGTTGCCCCCAGACTGCTCTGGGGATCGGCCTCTTCCTATGTCTGGGCTCTGGTCAGACCCCAGGGGGTTGTGTGTGGCAGGCATGCGTCCACGCGTGAGTTCACGTGAGTGCATATGAACACCAGCATGTCCTGTGGACGGACTCAGGGAGCATCTGCGAGGGCCTTGTCTCGGGTCACAGGGACCTGACCACATTCTGTGTTGAATGAGGTCGGGGCTGGGAGATAGGATATGGGTAGGGGCTTCATGAGGAGAGGCTCGCATACAGGTGTGCAACACACGTGTAGAAATGCAGGCGGGCATACATAGGCAGGTAGACAGGTGCGTAAGCACAGGTGTGTGATCCAGGCATGCGTGCGCGGGGCACACACACGTGCACTCTCGAGCGTCCCTGGGCCTCTCCCCTCCTTGGGATGTTAGCTGGAACAGTGAAGGAGTAATTGCATTTGGCATTTGGGGATGCAGCCTTGCCCCGGCAGGAGACTCTGTGCTTCTGTCTGTTCGCAAAGTGAGGCTTTCTGTGTTCCTGTCCTCAGGGACCCCCAGAGGAGACCAGCTCGGACCCTGGGCCTTGGGCAAGGGGCCTGGGGTGGCTGGGAAGGTCATGGCCCCCACGGCTTCAGGAACTCCCTCACCCAGGAGCTGATGGGCGCCTCCCGCAGGGCCCTCAGATGGGACAGTCATGAGATGCTTCCCGGAGGGGGCTTCGTAGGGTCAGAGTGGACCAGGAGGCAGCCGGGGGTGGGGTGAGAGCCGAGTGTAGGTCCGCTCACCCCAGCCAGCGGTGGGGAGGCCCCAGTTGTCACCCCAGACGCCTGCTCCCCCAAGTCTCTCACCCCAGTGCTTTTCCCACCCCAGCTCCGCTTACTCTAACATCCACCAGGAAAGGAAAATGGGCAAAACCAGTGGAGACAAACCTGAAAGGGACATTGGCCCTAAGAGGGGTCCAACAGGAGGGAGTTCTAGGGTCCAGGAGCTCTGGGCAAAGGACCAGAGAGACAGGGAGTAGACCCAGCACAGACCAGAGACAGACCCACAGATGTGGGATTCCATGCAAGAAAAGAAGGAGCTGGCCAAGAGCGCCCTGGAGGTGGGGTGGGGAGACGGATACAAGCAAAGCTTCCCCTGTGTCTCACGGCATTCACAAAACAGGACACAAAGACCTCAGAGTTACAGAGAACAAGTACAAGATTTTAGAAGACCACATAGCGTACTTTATAACCCTGAGATAGAGAAGTCCTTAAAACACAATACAAACACTCACAAACAGGAAAAACACCCAAGTAAAAAGCGCGCACATGGAAAGACATGGTGAGCAAAATTAGAACTCAAGGATCGGTCGATAGGAGAGTTGCAGCGTGTCTTACAGGACCGGGGTTAACGCGGAGCACACGGCCCACTCCTCCGGCCGTCCTCCCCTCCAAGGGTTCCTCCAGGTGCAGGTGTGCTGAGAAGCCAGCCGGCAGGAGAGCCCTGCGGTCAGAAGACTAGCCCGCAGCTCTGCAACCGGACCCCCCACGGAGCCTCCCTTCGTGAGGGACACCCCCCTTCTCTGCCTTTCATCTTTTCCAAAATGAATCCCAAGCAAGGGCCCGAAGCCGAAGCAGCGAGCAGCCAGAAGCGATTGCAACAGCTGGTAGCCAAGGAGAGCTCGCACATCTTGAGACGCCGGGAGATGCCGCGGAGAGAACCCTCCTCTGGTCTCCGGGCTAAGGCCTCGCACGGGCACGTGAGCTGTAGCAGAAACAAAGCACCTCTCTGTGCAAAACGCCCACATTTTCATTTGCGGGTCCTGCCCGCTTAGATCCCGCGCTCTCCTCTGAGGGCTGCCCTGGATCTCAGGCCAGCAGCCACCACGCAGGGCGCCCCACCGAGCTCCAGAACCCCGGCTCCCGGAAGCCAGGGCCGGGCGGCTGGTGACGTCCCACGTGGCTGCCCACACTCCGCACGGGGCTGACCCAAGGCCGGGGAGAGCAGTGAGGACAGCCAGACGGTGCGCAGGCTCCTGACCCACAGACTCCCAGAGGGGGGCAAAACGGAGTCCCTGGTGTCATGCAGAGACCCCAGCGGCTAAGGGACTGAGGATGTCACCGGGACCAGCACCAGCCCAGGACACCCCGGGACTGGTAGCCGGTGGAAGCAGGGGAGGGTTGCGGGGGCCTATCGCCGATCTGATCCCTTTAGAGGGGGAGGGTTTTTGCAGCAAAGTGTCAGACCCCTCAGACACTGACCCCTCCGTGTCTGACCACTTACAAAAGGCAGCTGCCAACGAAGGCTTGGCCCCATGGCTCCCCAAACACAACTGAGATCCACCGAGCCCCTTCCCTGCGTGAGCGTCAGCAGCGGTCGGTGCCGAGAGCTGACCCGGACCGGACCGAGGCCTCGCTCGACGCCCCTGCGCGCCCACGGACTGACTTCACGTTTGCTTTGTTAACTTCCTGCCCCTCTGTTATCTCGTTTGTTGGGGAGCTTGTCTTCTGTCCTGCCTCCCATGCCGTGTAAGAAGCCGAGCTGAATCTCGTGCTGAAACGTCACTGAGGTTGGAATCCTGAACCTGCTTTATCACGGTGATTAATAATGCCGACATTTGGAAAGACACGGCTCGTCTGCGCGCCGTCACCACCTGCTCAGGACCCCTAGGCGGGAGGCCCCTCTCCTCCGAACATCCAGGGGCCTGGCCCCACTGTCCTGGACGTCGGGGACTAGCATGTATTTGCCTGACACAAAGGGCATTCAAACATGCTGCCGTCTAGCACCTGTCACCCTACCACGGAAACGAGGTTCCAGCACCAGTCAGCGGGGAGGACACAATCCTGGGGCGAAGAGTGCTTCCTTGAAATTGCACACGTTTAAACTCAGCTTTCTGAAAAATTCACTGCATTCCGCAGACCAGCAAAGCCGGGCCCATTCCCCCCTGGAGGGGAGGGGGCTGACTCAGTTCTGACAGGGCCCCCCTGTGTGCCCCCTGTGGCCTGGGCTCCGTGTGCACACACAGGGCGTGGGGGCGTGGGGCCCCTCCCCTGCCTGTGTCTCACAGACTCCGCCAGTCTGCCTGCCACACGACAAGGTTGCTGAGGATCCAGCATGTGATGGAAGCTCAGGGCAGCGGTCAGACCCCGGGATGGGGGAGAGGAAGGGCCACGCCCTGTTCCTGGAGAAGGTGGAAAGCAGGAAGGCGCTTCTGGCGTCCAGCCAGGTGGAGCCTGTGTGGGTGAGATCAGCCTGGCCTCGCCAGCCAGTGAGGTTGGCGGCAGGTCAAGACTGCTCCAGTCCTGATGGGACCCAAGAAAGCAAAGCCTGTAGTCCGAAGCTTTTTCTCGGTGGGGCCGACCCCGGCCTCAGCCCCTCCCAGTGCCCCCGAGACAAGCAGGAGGCAGGAAGGCCATGGGGCAGACGTGTCGGAAATGCACGGACTGGGACGAGGGCTGGGTCACCCAGGATGAGGCCAGAGAATGTTCTGCAGTGCTGGCCACCAGCTCCAGGTGCACACGCCTCTGTGTGTGTGTGCGCGCGCGTGTGCGGGTAACGTGGGCTTGGGAGTGTGTGCCTGTGTGCACGTGTTACTGAACACACGTGTGACTAGCATGTGGAGCCCGGAGGAGGAAGGAGTAGGTGGGGCCCCAGGAGAGCAAGGGAGTGCAGGTGGTCCAGGCTCCTGACCCTCTGGGGTGGGCTGTGCCTGAGAGGCCAGGAGACCCCAGCCCTCCTTCCCACTAATGCCTGTTGTGCCTATACCCCAAAGCCTCAGTCAGCTCCTGTGACAGAAGACCCTGGACCCTTCCCCAAGGTCACAGGGATTCAAACCCAGGCCCAGGGGCTGTGCCACACCCCTGAAGTGGGCCAGGTGGGGGCTGGTGCAGTCTTCTCTCCAAGAAGCCCCCGGGGGGACGCTCCTGCAGTCAGGGGGTCCCAGTGCACCAAGGCCCCGGAAGGACCCACCTTGACGGACGCTGCTGAGGGCTGGGGAGCAGAGACTACAGGCCCCAGGTCCTGTGACGGGGGCCCACCACCCGGCGTAAGGCTGTGGAAGGGAAAGCAAGGAGGTGGAGGGAGAGCCCAGAGGCTCGGGCTCCCGGCAGGCCCCTGCCCTTTTCTGGGGAACAAACTCCAAGGGTTGATGTGGTGATAGGGACAAACAGATGTGCTGTGACACACCTGCCCTGTTTCAGGTGCCCCTTCAGTCCACAGACTCTGGCCTGAGCGGCTGGGGAGGGGGCCGCTCAGGGGGGAGGCAGGAGGCTGGGGCTCCCTCGGGACTCTTAGACCCCCACACTCGCATCCCCCCCTCTCCGCGGGCTCCGGCAGGGAGACACAGCTGGATCCCTTCCTTTCCCCTCCCCCCATCTGCCCACAGACCCGAGGAGGGGAGGGGGTGCCCAGAGACCCCGCGTGGAGAATCCACCCCTCAGAGCCGGCCCAGGCGAGGCGGCCTCACGCCTTTGTCTCCGGCACCTGGCTGGGCTCGGGTTTCCTTATGCAAAGCTAAGCTTCCCACCCGCCCGCACCCTCCCACCCTCCCAGGACGAGCACAGTCCCCAGGGTGAGGCCACCACAAAACGCCCTGCCCCCATTGTTAGCTGGAAAACCAAAGAAGAGGCGGGGCTGAGGGGTCGCCACGGACAGGTGCACGGGACTCGGCGAGCAAGCTTGCAGAGGGAGTGGGCTGGGGCTGCCTCGGTCCCCTCCTAGTCTCAACTGGACCCAGCTGGTCAGCAGGAGTGAGGTCCGCTATCCTCACAAAGGTGCCTGCGGCCAAAGACCGAGGGCAAGTCGCCCCCGCCTCTGGCCCTCTTCCCCCCACAGGTCTGCTAGCCCGCCCCCGGGTCCAGAGCAGATCAGCGGGGGGAAGGGTTAAGCCTGCCTGGGCCACACCCTTGTTTGCCAGAGACCGGCACCTGCTCCTTAACTAACCCAGACAAATGAAGGTGAGATTGCCGGGTCCCTCCAGAAAAAGGGTCCGCCCTCCTGTCTGTCTCACCACGCCTTGCCTGGGCAGAGACCCCCCACCCCAGGGGACCAGAGCCCGCCCCTCCAGCCCGTAGCGGAAGGCAGGTGTTAAAGTGCCATGTTTGGATTCCACCAGAAAGCAAGCAGACTCAGCACCGTACCCCACACCCTCCCCGCTGGAAGCTACTGTCCGGGCCTGCACCCCCAAAGCAGAGACCCCCCTACACCCCGGGCTCTGTGCCCCCTTTGCTGTCTGGGAGTGATCAGAGCCACCTCTCAGGGTGATAGCCCTCCTAGCACCCACAGGACCATTGCATCAGCCACACACCAGAGACGGGCTCGGGCATTTCTTCTATGGCTTGACAGCTGACACCCCACAGGCCACCAGCAGGCCTTCTCCCCTGCAGTCTTGCCAGTGCAGACTCCTGTGACCCCACCCATTCCGCTACACGGTGGCCGCAGCTGCCCACCACCCGCCAGCCCAGCCTGCCCACCTGGTGTGGACCCCATGACCCCCTCCGCAGGGCAAGGGGGATCCACATTCTCCACTCACTGCCCCCCAAATGCTTGTGTCCTGCAGGCCTCTGCTCAGCCCAGAGCCCTCCAGGGATGCCTCCTCCACCCCTACCATCCCTAGCCCATGTCTTTCTCACCAGCTGCCCACCCCCCACCTCTCCAGGGCACGGCGGGGGGGGGGCGGGGATAAATGACTCTCTTGGCCTCAGAGGATGTGTGTGGACACAAAGCTATGGGTCTGGACACATCCCCTGAGTTCCCTCTACAGGCACCCCATGAGCTTAGAAGGGGGCCACGGCAGGCCCCTCAGCCCAGGCTTGGGCATGCACCATCACCCCTGTGGCCACAGACCACAGTAACCCCGAGGCCCTGCTTTCTGACCTGGGGGCACATCCCACACAGGACCACACGAGGAGGACGTGGACCGCATTCAGGAAGCACTCCTACTGATAGATTATTCACATCTGTTCCCAGCTCAGTGCTCACTGGCTGTACCCTGGCAATGTGGTGGGTGTTTACACCATGGAAAGGGACAAATGCCACCACCAGGTGCCCACCCCCTGCCCTGGGGCCAGCTGTCAAACATTTACTAGCTCACCATGGTCTGGGACCATCCCATTCCCTGGGGATGGAGATGGCAAGACCCTTCAGTCCCTGCCCAGGAAGGTGTGGAGGGGGTGTAAGGGTGCTGGTCTCATGACCCAAATGCCCCTGGGCAGCCTTGGGCCCCGTCAGTGGGGCAGTTAGAGCGGCAGTTAGTGATCTTGGGGCCCGGTTTTCCACAAGGCCCTGAGGGATGGTCAGAGGCTGCAGGCAACACACCTGCCTTGGGAGGTGGGGTCACAGGGTCGGGCTCTCCCAGGCGTCCAGCACATTGGACATTAAAACCCTCTGAAGCCACAGCTATGTTGGTCTGGGCTCAGGCTGGAGCAGCCCCCTAGGGGAGCTGCTGGAGGGGGGTGTGATTAACGTCAGGACGCCCACTGGCCCCCTCCACACCACTCCCTTCTGGCCTGGAGGGAACCTGGTAAAACACACACACACACACACACACACACACACACACACACACTCCCAGAGTGGACTCTAGTGAGGCTTGGGTTTGAGCCAGGGTCAGTGTTAGCCACAGACCTGGCCCCCAGCCTCTGTGGGTCCTCCTTCCTGGGCCTTGGTGGTCAGTTGCCCCCTCCTCAACAGGGCCCTGTCATCTGCAAGTCCTTCTTGTGGGGCCAGTCCTTCTGTGGGGCTTCACCCCCACCCCCAAATCCCATACTCTGCCTCTGAATGCAGTTTCTTGGGGGCCAGCACAGATGTGGGCCTTGGACACGGATCCCTTCTCCAGGGTGGTCTGTGTGACCACATTCTGGGCACCTGTTTGCAGAATGCTGGAAAGAGTTGGCACCCATTCTGTGGGGGACCCAGGAAGCCCTGCAGACACCACCCGCCCCCAAGACCATGAGAAGTTCTCAGAGATGCCCAGGGTGTAATGTCAGCTCCAGGGCCCCAGCGTTGCAGGCCTGCCTGCGTAGGGACCTTCCCTCCGTCAAGACCACCTCACCTGCTGGGGTGACACACAGTGACGTCCTGGGAGGCAGGGAGAGCCCACCTCGGATGTTGTTATTGGTGTTAACAGGATGTGAGGAATGGGTTTACGGAGAGAAGTGACTGATCTGTTCTGGTGTTCAGAGTGGGATGGAGAGGTAGGGCGAGGGCAGAAGAAGACCTGACAGGGGTTTGTGCAGGGAGAGCACAAGCCTGGACCTGGGATTTCCCAGTGAGCTGAAGTTCAGTTGTGCCCTTACATTAGGGTCTGTTTCTTAGGAGAGAGAGAACATCAGTGTCTTCCCAACAACTAGCTTTTCATAGGCACCAAGTAAGGGAACTCACAGCAAAGAGTGCAAATTAATCAAAGTGTTATTTTTCGGGAAAACCAAACACAGAACCTACATTCCGGGACGCTTCCCTCTCCCCAGACCAATGACCCACTGGGTCAAACTCCAGAAAACTCTGCGCTTGTCCAAACAGACCCAGGAACCCCCGGCCTAGCCTGTTGAGACATTTCGTGGATAGGCAGACATTGTGAGTGTCCCCAGGTTCCTGCTGCTGACCCTGGCACAGACCTGACAGGTTAGAGGGAAAGGCCATTTTCTGTCCCATGGGTGGTCCCAGGAGGCAGGTTTCTGCAAACAGTTAAAGGCCTTCCCGGGGTTCATCAAGCAGGGTAGGGAGCGAGAGATTCAAATGCGAGGCCAGTTGTCCCCCTGGTTGCCTTCCCGCCACTGCCTGGGAGCAGAGACTCTGAATCTAATGCAGGGGTTACCCGCCAGGAGTGGCCAGCTTGGCACTGGGGTCTGCTGAGGCCCCGGGCTCATGGGGGAGGACACCGTGCGCTGCCCGCGCCCAGCCCTTCTCGCTCATGGCACCCCTGAGCAGTCGAGCAGATGACATCTGCCCACACGGGGGCATCACACTCATGACCACCCCCTCTGTAAAGGGCACACAGAAACCAAAGACAGGGGACCCAGGCCCACCACCAGGGACACTGCAGACAGACCAGGACACCCGCCAGCACCCCACGGACAGACTACACACACTCAACACACCCAGCCAGCCCTTATGGAGCGCTCTCTCTGCCTCCCGTCACAGGGTGTGCGATGCCTCAGGACATCTCCATGCAGGCTCCCGGTTCTAGCGAGGTGAACAGACCACCTTCCCCGAAGGCCTGGATTCCCGCACAACACCAGAGCTTGCTTTCCTCATGTCCACCTCTACAGCTATTGGTGTTTGCTTTTTCAGTTTTGCAAGTGTGGCACCTCCCAAATGACACCTCACCTCCAATGAGGCCAGGTGCCCACCCAGGCCCCCTTCCAGCAGGTGCACAGCCCCCACTGCTCAGGGCTCTGCTGTCTCGTGGGGGTGGTTACCCTCAAAATGATAACTGATACTCAGCAGGGTAGCTTGGCCTGCTCCCCAAGGCCAGAAGCTCCTTCCCTTCCCAGCCTTGCTTCCCTGCTCCCTGAGGTACGCCTTCCCCCAGCACTCTTCTTACACAGGGTCCCCTGCCCTAGGCTCTGCTTCCAGAAAATGCACCTGTGTCTGCCTTCCTGACAAATAGTGAATCTGAACTTTTTTCAAGTCTGATTGCTCATGAATTTGCTCATTGGCTCACCAGGCCACAGCCCATACCCATCCTTCCATAGAGTTATTTGTGTTTTTCTTGACAATTTATGAGTTCTTAACTCTGATTCAACTCTGATTTAACTTTGATACCGTAAGTGTGACTGTAAGGAAATACAGGGAAAAATATATTTACTGTGATTCTCCAGAGTCTGCAGGAGAGGAAAACTTAAAAATACATTAATATCCTCAAAGAGAGAAGAGAAAATACTGTGACTACAGTAAAAGGTCAGAGTGCTGTAGAAATAAATATTCAGAGAACCAAAAGGAATTCTTGGAAATTAATATTACAGAATAAGTGAAAAGCTCAGTAAGGGAATTGGAACGCAGAATTAAAGTATTTTCTTGAGGGGCGCCTGGGTGGCTCGGTCGTGAAGCATCTGCCTTCGGCTCAGGGTGTGATCCCAGGGTCCTGGGATTGAGCCCCGTATTGGGCTCCCTGCTCTGCTGGGAGCCTGCTTCTCCCTCTCCCACTCCCCCTGCTTGTGTTCCCTCTCTCTCTGTCTCTCTCTCTGTCAAATAAATGAAGAAAACCTTTTAAAAAAATAATAAAGTATTTCCTTGAAAGTAAAGCCAGAAGACCAGGAAAAGGAATTAGGAAAGGTCAATAGAAGCCAGTCTAAGAGGTCCAGGATCCCAATATTTACCACAGAAAAAGAGAACAGAGAAAATTGAGGGAAGAAAGAATTTAAAATTAATAATTCAAGAAAATTTCTTGGAACTCAAGGACAGGAATTCCCAGACCAAAAGAGTCACTGGGCACTTAGCAGAAGGGATGGAAATGAAGCCACACAAAAGTCATTTTCATGAACTGTCAGAACAATGGGGACAAAAAGAAGCCCTTAAACACTTCCAGCAAGAAAAAAAAAAGTGGTTTTCATACCACAGATCAGGAGTTGTAACAACACCACATGTCCCCACAGCAGCGTCGGAAACTGGGGGACACTGGGATAATGTACTCCCAGTTTGGAGGAAGAATGAAGTTCTGTACACAACCAGACTATCGTGGAAGTGACAGCGGCTTAAAGGTATTTTAAAGCCATGTGTCTGCCATGTACCCTTTTTCAGAAAGCTACTGAAGGACATACTCCATGAGAACAAGGACTAATTGAGAAAGAGGAAGACATGGGATCCAGGAAAATCCAACCCAGGGGAGAAGCAAAGGGAATCTTCAGGATGAAGACAAAGGAGATTTTGAAGTGCCAGCCCTGCCACAGACCCAGGAGGACTGACCGGGATGGGGCAGGGCATTAGCTCCTGGAGGTACCTCCTCAGAAATACCCTCATGTGTTTGAATTTAAGCCACTGGCAAGACTACGAGGATGAATTAGTAACGAGTTCAGAGAAAACTCAGCAAGCACGAAAAAGAAAGGCGATTATTAACTCCAGGGAAAACAACACGTGTGTGGGTTGGAACAATAACCATGGCATGCCATTGGCCTGGCGTGAATACAAATCTAATCCCCGAATACAGAGCTAACTAAAATTATAAAACAACCCCACTGGAAATATAAGGGATGCAAGTGCGTGTGGGAGTGGGGGGAGGTGGAAGAAGTAAATGCTGTCTTCCATAGAACGAATTCAGTGGATAACACCTAAAACTGAAACACCAAGAAGCTGTTGTTTAATCACGCGGTTACACAGATGCAGGTAAATAGCCCAAGAATTGTCTGGGATATGGAAGTGGTTTTCTTCTGGGATGGCATAGGGGGTGACTTGGAGCTGTGTTTGTCCAAGCCTTATAGGAATGTCTGACTCATACTACATACAAATATAACTTTGATAAAAAATGAAATAAAAATTCAGTTGGTATACCTTCCACCCAGTGAAGCCTGAGAATCGCTTCAGTGGTGTTGGAATGGCCTGTAATTAAAGCTAGCTAAAACTTGGCTGTGAACTTATCTGCCACCTACAATAACTGTCGCGCTCTCCAGCATCCATTTCCCATGATGAGGTCACACACAGTCTATCACCCCCACCCCGAGTTCCACCCTCCTGGGAAGACATGGTCTCGACCACATTCTGACCATTTTGCTATGTGACCACTCAAGGCCTAGCCCCACTGTGGAGCTGTCTTGTGTTTTAGGCCACATCTTGTTTCTTTTGTGTCCCCACATTACCATGACACCCTGGGCTCCAAATCTCGGCAGGGTTCGATTTCAGCTTTGATGGAGGAAGCTGGCCCTAACCCAACCAATCCCGACTTCCGTATCTTTACGGTAGGGCACAGTATACATGTGTCTTGTGACATGGAATAAATCTGGTTTCCTTGCTAGTGCTTTCTGGCCATTGTCATGTCTAGGAAATGTGAAGGATCTCAGTCTTGCTCCCTCCCTCCTTGGGCCCCCAGGATTCTGGCTGTCATCTTCAGAGACGGCTGGGGCATAAGCGAACAGTTTAGGGACTTAACAATCATCCTTCCCTAGAGGATGCTCAAAACCCCACACCCATCACAGAGGTCCAAGACCCCCATTCTGCCGGAGCCCGTGGGTCACCGTGTGGCCTTTTTGCACAGCCAGTGGGGCTGGATTTCCAACAGGTCACCGTGCCGTGCGACCTCAGGCCGCCTGCGTGGCCAGCACAGGCCCACCGGCCCCCTCCAGCTTTCCCTGATATTTTCCAACACTCCCAAAGGTGTGCCTTGGGCATAATCCCTCCCCATCCCCCAACAAATAGCAGAGACACCGCCAGCTTTCTGTAAGACCCCGTCAGCTGAAGCAGCCCCGTCCAAAGACCCCCACTCTCTCCCACAGGCTCGCGGGCTGGGGACCTGCCCATGGTCCCTGATGCCTCAGTGCCCCTGGCCACACCAGGACATCCTGGAGACCATGGGCTGGACCACAGCTCAGAAAGAAAAACTGCAGAGCTGGTGGGGGCTTTCAAGCCCGCTCCGCTCAGAAGTGATGAGGTCACCACAGACCCCACGAGACAAACTTCTCCCTGGTGCTTTCCAGGAAGCTTCAGTCCTACCTGGTCCCCGCAGGACGGCAGGGTGGCCGTGCAGTGTTGGCAGGCGCGGCTCCGCGGGACTGCCTTATCGTGGCCTGGCTGGGCGGAATGCGGTGGAAACCTTTGCCTGGTACAACCGGCCTCTGCAACACAGCCCAGGAATTTTGCGTTGAATAATTTTTAACTTCTGCTCTGAGCGAAAACCAGGGCTGTATATAGTGTCTGTCTACACAGGCATGCCAAGCAGCTCTCCCTTAGAAATAAATACCTCAATAATCACAAGGAACCCTGCTCTGGGGAAAAGAGAGAGAGGAACAGAAAGAAGAGGAAAAGAAAGCAGTCGCGAGGGCTTAGGGACCTCGCTGGCCCTCAGGCCGGGCTGCAGGCCAGGTCTTACCTCCTCTACTGGGGCGAAGGGAGGGAGGGCATCTCAGGGGGGCGCTGACTCCCGGGGTGCGGGCCGAAACCCTTCCTGACACTTCTCTGGGTGTGAAGCCGGCTTGACGACCACTCCCCCACCCGTCAGCCCCCCACCTCTCTTGCCCTGTAACCCCGCGCCCAGGACTGCGATTTCTCTCGTGTTTCAGAAACCTCTGTGACCTGCAGGCCCTGCCTTCACACTCCTGGCGGTTAATTCCGGACTCATCCAAGGCTTGGACCTGTAACCCCGTGGCTGGACGAGACAGAGGCCACACAGGGCTCTTGGCTGGCCCTGAGCGGAGTAACTGTTACACAGCGAGCCGGGAAACTCACAGCCTGAAACAGGAAGTTTTCCCTGAGAAGACCCGACTTTGTCCAGCTCTGAGACAGACATCGCTGACCCTCGCCGGTGCCCCAGGAGAGGCCTACAGACCCACGTGGGAGGGTGCCAGGCCACCAGGGAAGGGGGCATCACCACCCACTGCAGAGGACAAGTGTCCAGGTGGCCCAGCTCTGTTCTGCCGCGTGGGTCACGGGCTCGGCTCCCCGAGAATTGCCATAGGAACCCTGTGTGTTGGAGGGACTGAGCTTGGGAGGGGCTTTTGTCCAGCATCTGGAGGATGGGGCCAGGCAGAGAGTCCTGGGCAGGTGGGTCAGGAGGGGCTGGCTCCCACCACCCTTCCCTGCCCAGGCTCCCCAGCCTCTTCATAAAGCATTGTGTGATCCCTGAACACCCGCAGGCTCGCTCAAGGACAGCAGAAAGCTCACTTCATAATGACCTGGCTGGGGGGTCAGGGCCACTACAGGCCCTCTCTCCAAGCAGGGAGGGTACTATTCCAGGCCTAGGCTGGGAATAACCCTCAGGAACGTGCACGGGGGGGCGGGGCTCCCCTCAGGACCTACACTTTTACACGGTGGGTGCCAAGGCGTAAGGAATAGGGGACACAGCAAGCTCAGGCAGGGCCACAGGCCAGGACCCCCGACAGTCGAGGGGCAACCTGTTGGGGCGTGGGCTTGGGCTGCAGGTAGCCGGGGCTCCTTGGACAAGAGGGCCTTAGTCCTTCTCACCTTGGGTGAGAGGAACAGGTCATGCGCCCCACTCCCTGCAGACCACACAGTTGCTTTGGGCGTGGGCGTTGTGAGCCCCTTTGTGCACGGAGCTGGCTGACGTGTCTCCCACCTCCAACTGTTCGCGCTGCATCAGATTTCAAGATGCATCATTGGCCCTTGAGCTTCCAGAAATGCTCCTAGCACTATGTGCTGCCCTCTTCGGGCTGCCGACCCGCGTGCTGGGATGCCTGCAGCTTCCGCGACAGCTCTGCGGGGACGCCCCCTCCCTGCTGGTGACACCCCGCCAGGCTGCCGTGTCCCCAGCCGCCCGCCTCCTCCCTACCGTCGTCCCCAGCCGCCCACACTGGTGCTCCGTGCTGGGCTGTCTGAGGGTGAATTCTTGTGATTCACTTTGGGCGGCTCCGATGGCTGACGTGCTTGACCGTGTTCCCGCGTGAGGCCTTCAGGCTCAGGGCCTCCTCCCCTGGAACAGGCTCGTTCAGAGCTTTTGCTCCTTTTCTCAATTTTTTGGGTGGGATTTCTATCTTTTTCCTGCTAAATTGCCAAACTCCTTGTATATCCTAGAAAGTGGTCCCTATGGATCTGCTCAACGAATCTGTCATGTCTGAAACCCTCACTTTGATAGAATCGAATGCATCCGTTGTTGGCTGGTGGTGTGCATGTCTGAGGCTTTGTTTCGGGTCTCCCTCCCCGGCCCTCCCAGGCCGCCAGGCATCAGGAGTTCTCCAGCCTGTCTTGCACATGCTATGGGGGGCATCCAGCCCTGTTTTGCTCCATATCCTGGTCCTGTTTCCCTGACTCCATCCCGGCTGACGTGTCCAGGTGCGGCCACCGCGCATTCATCCCTGGGCTCTGCTGCTCCCTCCTGTCAGTGTCTCACTTTGCCCAAACCACCTGGTTTGTAAAACTGTCACATTGCCATGTGCCCGTGGACCCAGAAGAGCTGGCTCCCCTCTTCCCTCGTCGGGTCGTGATGTCTACTTAGTTATTCATGGCTTTTCCTGTCACAAATTTTAGAGCAAGTCTATCTAGTTCCTGAAAAACCTCCAACTGCAATTTTGACTAGGATTGCAGGGACTTTGGAGATCGTGTGGAAGCACGGGGTTTGTCTAACGCTCAGGTCCCCGCCCACGAGGACAGCTGCCTCTCGCGCACTCAGACTACCCTCCGTAGGCTTTGCTTGGGGCTTGCGGGTCTCCCCACAGATGCTGTGTATACTCTTGCTGCAGTTAGCTCCCAGATACTTTATCATTTTCCTCTCTATTGTGAATTTTTTTTTCTAATTGGTTAATGCCAGTATATAGGATACTACTGATTTTTTTCATTGTTAAAAGTGAGGTGGGGCTGCCTGGGTGGCTCAGTCGGCTAAGTGACCGGCTCTTAATTTCAGCTCAGGTCTTGATCTCAGAGGCCCCACGCTGGGCTCCACGCTGGGCATGGACCCTACCTCAGAAAAAACAACGACAACAAAAATCTCACATTATGTAAAATTCACTTTTTTTTTTAAAGTAAGCTCCACACCCAGCATGGGTCTTGAACTCATGACCCCGGTGTCAAGAGTTGGATGCACTTCCAGCTGAGCCAGCCAGGCGCCCTGAAATTAACCACTTTGAAGTGTATGTTCCAGCGGCACTCAGCATATTCACCTGAGCGCCACCACCTCTGCCCGTTCCGGAGCGCGTCTGTCCCCCGAGAAGCCCCGCCCCCGCAAATCCCCAGGTCCCGTTTCCGTTGTCCGTTCTGGACCGTTCGTGGTAATGGAATCACACAACACGAGACCTTTTATGTCTGGCTTCTCTATTATTCTCTCTTGTTATGTTGATCTTTTTCTTGTGATAAAACAGACTTCGCAGAAATTTACCATTTTAACCCTTTCTGGCACACAGCTCGGGGGCACGAGGCACGTTCACACTGTTGTGCAACCATCCCAACGTCCGTCTCCAGAACTTTCCATCCCGCCAAGCTGACGCTCTGTCCCATGAAACACTCACTCGCACCCAGCCCCCGGTGCCGCCGTCCACTGCCCGTACGGCTTTGGTCAGTCCAGTTTCCTCGTATAAGTGAGGCCATACGGTAGTTGTCCTTTGGCGACTGGCTGATTTCACGCAGCGTACTGTCCTCAAGATAATGCTCCTGGTGTTTGTAGTCCTCCATCCAGCATTCTTGCTGGGCTCTGATTCTAATAGTTCGCCCGTCAGTTCTGTTGGTTTTTCTGAATAGATGCTCACATCTTCCGTAAATAACATCAGCTTTTATGTCTTCTCTCAAACCCAGATGCTGTGCCTCTCGCTGATTTTTCTTTCATCACCCTGTTGAGCAGGTCTCCAGGACCATGTGAGCTTGTAGCCGTGCCGTGGGGCACCCTGACCCGACCCAGGTCTGAAAGAGAACGGGTGGGAGGCTTCCCCAGGTCCTGTGAGGTCTGGTGTGAGATTTCATCACGTTGTTGAACTCTTAGGAACACTTCGCTAAGAGGGATCTTCAAAATCACAAATGGGTTGGTTCTAACATTTATTAACCTTTTCCTGCATCAGCCGAGGTGATCACACTTTTCGGAATCTGTCAAACCACTCTTGCATTTTGTGAGGAAACTTTTGGTCACCATGTGTCGTTTTTAACACACCGCTTCGTTGGACTAGTTACCGAGAGGGTCTCCATGTTGAGAGCCAAACGCCGCATCCCCGTCCCCACAGGTCAGCAGGGCCCACCTCCCCACAGCGTTGCCTGGCCTTGCTCTGCCCTGACCTCCCCTGGGACGTTCCCCGTCTTGGGAGGAGGGGCAGCGCACGGGAGTCTGGACAGACTCCAGACGTCACAGACTGAACACCAGGCTTCCAAACACATCGGCAGGTCCCCCAGCTGCCTCCTTGCTGCCCATGTTCCCTGGGCTGGGTCCTGGGGGGTGAGCACGGTGGAAGGTCCCTTCCCTCACATCTGGGGGCATCATGAGGCCCCCTGGAAGTTGGGGGACCATCCACGGAGTCCGTGGCGGGTGGCGATGGCAGGTGTTGTGTTAGTGTGTTGTAAGATGTGGATTCTAATGACATTTAAACGTTTATGTAGGTCTCAGACGGAGAATCCAGCAAAGGGAACAGAGACAACATTTCAGAAAACAAATCATCACAGTCAGGGAACATATCTCATCCTTTCCAAGGGAGCACACACAGAAAAAGAGCCTACTGTCCAATGCATTAGTCACTCAAAGAGCTGAGAAGTAGACTCGTCAGGCTCTCATGGTAAGTCCTGCAGGAGGCTGCACTTGGGAAAGTAACTGGCACCCAGAGTTAGAGAAACACAGAGACATCAAGCACCCCTGAGTTAAGTTCCCTCAAACCCTAGAGCTGCTGTGGGGTGGGCGCAGCATAAGGAGCAAGTAAAAAGCGGAAACCAGATGGCACACACCCTGGGTGTGCGCTTTTCACTGTCAAATCAGGAAACCTCATACCCGCTTCTCCGGGAAGCCTAACAGTGCTGCAGCTGTAAGACCTTCCAGGGGACAGAGGAGCAGAGAGGGACGCCAACACCCCCCCTCCCGGATGGTACCCACGAGCTCTGACCAGGAGCAGGTGAGGACCAGGCACCGAGGCTGTGTCAGTAATGGACAGAGACCAGGGGGGCTTTAGTCACGGGGCAACGTGTAGACTGAGCAGAGAAATTAGGCAGGGGGTGAGGGTCTTGGGAAGGGGTTCCCAGCAAGCGAAATGGCCTGGGAGAGAAAGTGGACAGAGTGGACAGGGGTGGGGGGAGAAAGCAGGCAGGTACAACTTAGGGGTGCAGGCACAGCTTTGGGGGGGAGTTATGTCCAGGGAAGGCAGGTGTGGCCAAGGGGCAGGTATAGCTGGGGGAAACAGCTGGGTACATCGGGGGACAGCTGTTGCCAGGGGTGGGACCTTGAGGACTGGCTGGGGTTAAAGGTTGGATGTGTGGGGAAGCCACAAATATACAGGGTTGGCAAGGGACAAGAGGTCCCCAGCCCGGCAAGAGTGATGAGTGGGGACAGCAAACAGGCCAGGGGGAACCGTGCTTTCCTGGGAGCAGGTCTGACAATGGGGGTGACTAGCTGGCCCACCCAGGAGAGTCAGAGAGAAGTTATGCCAGAACCCTGACAATGTCTCCAGACAGCTGAGGGGCCAGAGAGGTTGTATGTGCCTCAAGCACCAAGGCAGGGGGTCCTGGGCCTGCCCTGAGGCCTGGGAACAGAGCCAGGTGTCCGAGCCAGCCCTGACATGAGTCTCTACCTTGTGACCTGCTGCCCACACCAGCGTTCTGCCCTGTGCCTCTGGGACCACCCCCTCTACTTGCAGGGACCTCTCCAATGTCCAGAGCAGAGAAGGGCATGCCAGCGCTGAGGCCCTTTCAGCCCATGGAATGCTCAGGGGCGCTGGGGGTGGGGTTAGACCTCCCAATGCCCACTAGCATGTATATGGTGGAGACACTGCCTGGAGGGGGTCTGTGGGTGTGTGTGAGTGCGCACACACGCGTGTGCATGGGCCATGGGCGTGTGTCCCACACACATACGTTGCCAGGGAGGTGATGGAGGACCCAGTCCAACCCTTGGCTGGGAAGTCTGCCCAGGTCCAAGGCTGTCTGGAGTTCAGGGAGCCTGGCCTTGGACACAGGTCAGAACTGTGAGAATCCCCGGGGTGGGGGCAGCCGCAGGGGCCAACCCAGCTAGGCGGAGCCTGGGAGGTCTGGGCAGACCAGCTGCTGACTCTGGTGGTGGAGAAAACCTTCCCCGCCAAGCTTGGGTGTGCTGGGTTTCCGTACCCTCGAAAGCCCTGACCGCCATCTACTCTCCCCAAGATGGGAGGCACACCTGTGATGTGCTGGGAGCCAATGAAGGAGCGTTTCCCTCTGAGATGTGGCCTCCGGGAGCCCGTGGGCTGGAATGGCCACCATCCGGCCCCGACTCCATTTAATAGACAGGAAAGCACCTGACGCCCACAGCCCACGCAGGTGCTGGGAGACTCAGGTGAGTGTGGCGCTTGCCGCCCTCGGCCCCAGGGGCACCTTCTGGGGGGCCAGCAGCAGCAAGGGGGTTGGCTGGGGGAGTCAGGAAGGGAACAGCTGCTCCCAGCCGTTAGCCCCTCCAGAACCAGACGAACGGCACACCGTGCGCAGTCCAGCGTGAGCTCTCCTTAGAGCCAGCTCAGCCCAGAGCCCTGACCTCAGCCGGCCCTGGCAGGAGGGACTTTGCAGGCCCCAGGCAGGCAGCACCAGCTCTCGGAAGTGGCGGCAATTCCCATGTTTACCACAGGGGCCCCGAGGCGTGAGCCAGGCGGTGGGCAGGTCACTGGTCACCGAGGGGTCTCCCAGTCGCGTACAAAGCCGGACGCCTCCCTGCAGACAAGCGTGTGCGGAGCGCACCCACGCATCACACGCCAGCACACGGGGGGGTTCCCTGATAATGAAGCAGTTTCAGTGGAAAGTGCGTACGACCGTTCGAAGAAAGTCAGCACCAGGGCAGTGCACATCTAACAGGCGCCGTCGCTGACGTTTTGGTGCGTTTCTTGTAAACTTTCTTCTACGCATTGATACACATATGCAGCTAAAAACCAATTAGGCTTTTCCCATTCAAGGCCACACGGTGTCTTCTCCCTTTCTGTTATTACGCGCTCAGCCGACATGGCTTAGAAGCCGCGTCATGATATTACCGCCCACGACAGCGTTCGCTCAAGACGGCTTGTGTGGTGTCAGGCGAGCGCTGCATCTCCTGCTTCTGATTAGAATTCTAGGGAGAAGTCGAGAGGGCCAGTGCCCTGGACAGCCAGTATGCTGGTTTATGTCACCTTACAGGTGAGCCACGGGGAAGCCGAGGTCCTCGCCCCAGGTCTGGCCAGGCAGGGGGCTGAGGACCCGGCCCCAAGCCCTGCAGGTTGGCCACGTCCTGGGGTCCCCACCGAGGGGCAGGCCCCACACCTCCCTTGGCGCTGCTCCCTGGGGCCACTGGGACCACCCCGCAGGCCAACGCTCTGCAGTGGCCGAGGGTCTCTGCTCTCAGCCAGAGCTGTAGGGCCTCCCTTGGCCCTTCCTCCACCTCCCTGGCGAGAGGTGGTGTTCCACGCTTCTCACAAACAAGGCGGCGGAAGGGTGCTTCAGGAGATGAGGAACAGCGCTAGGGTCTGCAACGGACGTTTGCTAATTTGAAGGTGGCTGTGTGCTTCATATTTGCATCAGGGGACTGGGGGATTTTCCGTCAGCATGAGTGTGGCCCTCAGCTGGGACTGGGCTCCTCAATCCCTGGATGGACAGCTCCCCGGAGGAATACAAGTCAGGCTTCTAGGTGCCGTGTCGTCCCCTCTGTGAACCCGGACAGCAGAGGGGAATGACCCCCAGGAGATCCCCAGGGGGTCAGGGAGAGCACAGGGGCTGCTACTGAGTCCACGTGGCGGGGGTTCCTAGAGGACACACCTCAGCCACAACAGCCCCTCCCAAGGAGAGCAAGGCCTGGGGGTGGTGCCACGGGGAGGCCCGCACGATCCCCAGGGGCTCTGACTGGACACAGCCCAGCAGCCCCTTCCCACCATTCCTGAGCTCTGGGGCGAGGGCAGCCGTCCTGAACCCTGAGGCGTTCCTTCACTGCCAGCCAGCCTCAGGCATCTTTCCAGACCACTAACCTCACGCAGTGAAGGCGTTCCTGGGCTCTGCGTCTCTTTAGTTAGCTTTGCCTCCACTATCCTATCATCAGCACACAGAGACTCAGCACCAGGACACGTCCTGTGCCCTACGGGCCACCGGCCAGCTCCCGGCACCATGACACCCCGACGCGTCCTGCCCAGGAGACAGGTGGCCAACCACCCCTCCCTGCAGCCTCCTGGCAGGTAGGACATCTTTTGCTTTATATTCCATGAAGCCCCAGATCCTCCAGACACATCCCAGCTCCTCTCCCATGGTTCAGGGGCCTCGAGCTTCCCACCCTCCCGCTGTCCCCACCCCGACCGCCGCAGTGGCTCTGAGAAGCTTCTCGTGGCCTTCGTCCTGGTGAGCCCTTAATTGCCAAATAAATATTTGCACAGGGTGGGGCTTGGCGCTCAGGGTTAAGTATTAAATGGGCCTAAAGTCAGAGGATCTGGTGGCAGCCGTATAAGGGCCCGGGCAGCCAGGGGGCACGGTGGATGACAGGTGCATTGTCATGCCACATTCCAGGCTTCCCTATCCAGACTGGAAGGCAGGGCTCACCCCTCAGCCAACTCGGCATCAGGCAAAGTCCTGCAAAGTGGCTGAGCAGAGCGGAGGCCGTGGGAAATCTGGGGAATGTGAGGTGCACAGAAGATCCACACCAGGGGTCAGCCAGAATGTGGCAGGTCCCAAAGACGAAGAGAGTGCGGGAAAAGAGGCTCCCATGTCAACCGCCAGCACCCGAGCTCCCATGGCGGCTGGACCAGTGACCCCACATGCCTTTGTCCTTTTTCTGTGGCTCAGGAGCCCAGAGCCGCTGACGTCGCAGGAGGCTGGCCCTGCCGTATGGGGCGGGGCTGCCCCCACTCAGAGCTTGACGGCAGGCTCCCCCGGGGCTGCCCACGAGGGCCGGCGTCCCCCGGGGCGGGCAGTCCTGGAGAGAGCCCCGAGACAAGCTGTGGCCTTCTCGGAACCGGCCTGGAAGTTGCTGCTCTCGGCTGCTGCTCCATCGAGTCCACCTGGAGGCGAGTCTGGGCGGGGAGGGGTGGCCCAGGGGACAAGTACCTCGCAGTGGGACGCTGGCCAGCACAGGTGCTTTGACTTAGAATAGCCACCGGTCAGCAGCACCCGCTGTTCTGCTTGGTCTTGCTTTTTCCCGGAAGCCATTCATCCCATTTATGGGTTTGCTCGTGTGTGTTTACTGATGGACTGGTGATTGGTTGGTGAAGAATATAACGTGGGAGGAGTCTTGAAAAGATACACATTTCACTTAATGGATACAAATGCGTGGGGGCACATGACCCTCACGGGGACAGGCCTTCTCTCCAGAGAGCCCAGGAACCAACGTGCACACTGAGGTCCCTGCTACCTGCGGTCTGATGACGTCTTGTTCCACAGAAATGTTGCCACGAGCTGTCCTTCTCTGGTCTTTTCAAGCAGTAAACTTAATTTTCATGAGAACAGCTCCATGTTTGTGGTCCTTCGTCTGCAGCACCTCGAGTCTCCAAGGCAAGTCCGAGTCTGTGTTGATTTTGTGTCGACTTGGCTGGGCCACGAGGGCCCCCAGAGATGGGTCAAACGTTATTCCAGGTGTTTCTGGGAGAGTGATTTTGGGTAAGATGAACGTGTAAATTAGTGGACAGAGTAAAGCAGATGGTCCTTTCCAGGACTGTGGGCCTCATCTGATCCACCGAGAGCCCCCATAGAACAAAGAGGCCCATGTTCCCCCGCTAGGAGGCGATCTCTCCTGCCTGATGGCCTTCAGACTGGGAGGGTGGCCTTCTGCCTTGCACTCGGCCTGGAGTTAAAACTGCGGCTTGCGGGGTCTCTACCTTGCCATGTGCAGACCTCAGGACTTCTCAGCCTCCACAGTCCGGTGAGCGGGTTCTTTACAATAGTTCTTTCTCTGTATACGTGCAGACTGTTGGTTCTGCTCCTCTGGGGCCCCCTGACCAATGCATACTCAACCACACTTTCTCAGTGACTCAATGACTCCGGGCTGCACCTGGCTCATCTAATGGGGCAGAGGGGATGGCGGGTGGCCTTCCCGCCTGAGGGGTGCGGGGTCTCTCCCCCCCCTTGCTGGCCCCTGGGTCAGAGGCGTGGGAGCTGCTGTACACTCCGTATCAGCCTCACATACAGGCCCGGAAGTTGGCGAGGGACCTCGGGGCGGGGAGGGGGGAGGGGCACCTCATGACTCAGAAGAGTGGGATTCTGAGGTCATGAGAGGGGCCTCAACAGGCTTTCCAGCAGCAGGAAGACAGCCTCCCTGGGGAAGGAGCCGCTCCTCACACGCTTTGTTGATAATAAAGAAAATGAGAGAGCAGTGGGGGAGGTGTGATGGCCCCAACTTTGCCAGGTCTCCTCCGAGGTGCTGGTGAGGGTTTGGGGAGCGGGGGACCCATGATTTGGTGCTTTCGGATGCCTGGGGCAGGGAGGCACGGGGTGTTAGAGGTTCCCTCCCTCTCTGCCTCAGCGCCAATCTCAGGAGCACTCCGACACTCTTTAATGTGGAGGGACCAACGTTCAGGTCCTGAGAACCCGAACTGGGCACCTCCCTGTCTCACCTGCACATCAGAACTGCTGGGGCAGTGGTCCAGGCTGGCCACCCACTGGACAGGGACGCCACCTGCAGGTCAGCGTGAGCACATGCCGTCCCCGGGGAGTGGGCAATCAGGTGTTGGCTCAGCGATCCCGTGGCCCAAGTGCGAAGCTGCCCCAGCCCAAGGGGAGGAAGGGGTCCCATTTCAGCCCTGCAGCAGGTGACTGGGCAAGGCCCTGCAGACTGAGGGTGAGGTCACCAGGGCAGTCTCCTGCGATGTGCCCAGGCTCCAGCTAAGGGCTGGCTGAGCCCTAAAGGCAGCGTGACCTTGGTCATAGTCCACCATGGAGGTGGGCCATGTGCTACAGAGATTTGCTAATAACAAAAAGGATTACTGGCTTCCCTGCAAGGCTGGTTTCTTGGAGTTCCGAGAACGTTCCAGCAAAGGCTGAAATGCTCTTTGGCTTTCAGCTGTGAGCAGGGAGCATTCGGGGCCCAGGGGATCAGCCTGGCAGGCACAGTGTCCATGAAGCTAGCACCCTCCAGGCCCCATCCCCACCCAGCCCTGTGGCTGACTCAAGTCCTCTTTTTGTGCTTTGCCAGGTAACAGGCATTCACACTGTGTCCTTGTAGCCCATGGCTCCTGGGGGGTGCTGTGTGCCGGGTTCCTGCAGCGGGTGCCAGGCCTGCTGGTGGCCACAGGTGAGTAGCCTCCGGCATGGGTCCTCCGGCAAGGCCTCCCTTACACACCTGAAAAGCAAGGACAGGGTATCAGCCTCACATACAGGGTAGGGCAGTCTGGGGCATCCAGCTTGGCTTCCCCCTGGGTCTCTGCACAGATGTCCACCACAGGCCCCACAGCCTAGGGAAATGGGCCTGGTTGAGGACAGGGTGGAGGGAGTTGTAAAGTGGCAATTAAGGCCTCCTTCTAATTGCAGGCAATTAATTAGTTGGTAATTGAGTCTCCCCCAGCGTTAGGCTGTTTGGGAAGAGCTAATGACCTTCACCTGCTCCCTGTGCTGGGCAGGTGCTCCTGCAGGTGGGGGTGGATGGGGACACCAGGCAGGCTGAGGGTCCTGAGCCTGCCCGCATCCGCACATGTCCCCGAGCAGCTGTGTGGAAATTAGAGCACCTTCTCACCTTCCCAGTAACTGCGGAGAACAGTCTCAATGGAGCTGAGGAGCCGGGGGTAGGGTGGGGGGTGGGCAGGCCCACTCCCACCCACCAGGAGCAAGAGCAGTGAGCTCAGGCACCCCTCCTTCCTCAGGCTGGCCCAGGAACTGCCTTCCTGGACGACATCAGCAAGGCCTCAGATGGGAACCGAGAGAGTGTGGCCAGTCTGGGGCTCTGTTGGCAGCTCTACGAGGGTTTCCCCTCTTTCAGTCGCTGCAGGCCCCCTTTGTCTGAACAGTTCGTTATGAGAAAAAGCTGAGCCTGTCCGCCGGTGTCAGGATACAGGACACAAACCAAAGACCCAGAGGGTAGGTAAGCAACAGACCTTACGGAGTCCCGTGTGCCCGCCACTCAGGTTCCCACAGCAGTAGCATCTTCCTCAACACCTGCGGCACATCACTGTTGAGGCTCCGCCCCCGCGCCCCGGCCCTGGAGTGTGGTTTCCACTCGCCTTCCCCGCTCCCAGAGGCGGTTCCAGGACACGGCTTAGAGATGGCGAGGCGTTGACAGCACCCCGGGGTAGGCGTGACGGAGCCCAGTTAAGGCCTCTGCATGAACTTTGAAGATCTGGTGCACTGGTGTGGGGTCCGTTCATCTCCTGTGTAAGTTCCCTTGTTTATGAAATCTGCCCGCCGCCAGCCTGGAGCGTCCTGCCTCTTTCTTCTGTCTTCCCTGCCCTCCGCGTTTGGGATGGCTTCGGGGTTCAGCAGGGAGGCTTCTGAGCAGCTGGTGCGCCAACCGTCACCACGGGGGGTGACACTGGCGCTCGGTGTGTTCGTTCTGTCATTTTATCCCGCGTGTGGTTCCTGTGACCACCCTGCAGTCAAGATGCGGGCTGTTCCGCCCCTCAGAGACCCGTCTCGCTGCCCCTCTTCGGCACCCCCACCGTCCCTAACCCCTGTCAACCACTCTTGTCAGTTCTCCACCTCCATAACGCTGTCATTTCAAGAATATTAGGTAAGTGGGACCACAGCATATTGGGCTGGATTTTTGAGATTGGATTTTCTTCACCCAGCAAATGACCACGCGATCCATCCAAGTTGCATCCAACTTATACACAGGTGATTCCAAAGCGTCTCTTAGCTTTTCCAACATGGTACATAAGTTCAGTTGGGTTTCACCTTGTAACACCAAGTCTAAGAAGTTTCCTCTTGTGAACAATGGTTCCACGGCAAAGCTGACCCTCTCATTGGATGAGTTCTCTTCTGCATTACAAACGTAGGATGTATCCTGATTCCATCTCAATGCCACAAACATTCTTGCACGGCTTGTTGACTCTTCCAACCTTCCCCATACTGAATTTGAAATCTCTGCAGGGTAGAAAGGAGTCCATGCAGGGACAGAGCCAGCCCATCAGGCCAAGGCGGTGCCCCTGACCCCGAGATTTCTGCGGGATGCTGGCGGGATCCTCTCCCTGACCATGGTGGGTTTCTAGGTACCTCCATGTCCCACATTGTGTTGGTCCCTACGGCCTGCAGAGAGTGACCCCACATGACTGCTGAATGGGATTTTGTATTTTTGTGGCCCTTAAAGATAGTCAAGTAAATGTATTTTTTGTTTTAGTCTAGAGAATTTTAACTTGATGGGCTCCTTAAGAGATGTCCTTATATACTTAACCTAATAAAATCTTGCATTCTTTCATCTTCTTGGCACCATCTAGCTCATGGGCTTACTGAGAATGTTCCAAGAACATCTCTCTTAGCCTTTTCTGGGCCACATGGGCCACCGACCATCAGAACATTTACCTGATGCAGACTTCGCCTCAGTGTTTCCTGGGTGCTCTCTCTGACAACAGCTTCACAGGTCTTGCTGGGCTCCCCCTGCCTGCCTCACACAAGTACAGAGGAGGGAGTGGTACTGGGAGGGGAGTGGGGGAGGGGGGAGGTGTGCACCACCAGCCTGGGGCAGCCCAGCCCCCACACTGGGGAGAAGAACTCCCCTAGTGCCTGAATGAGGGAGGAGACAGAAGATACTTGTACAGCAAGGTCTAGGCCATGACAGGACACATGGGGGACAAGAGACAGTCACCCAGGACCACAGGCAGAGGCCAGGGGGCGAAGGGCAGTTGTAAATTGACCTCCTCCTGGGCTCAGGCTCCCAAGGGATGCCCAAGAAGGCTGGGGAGAAGGCTTGAGTTGGGAGGTGGGGTCTGAATTTAGG
Organism: Ursus maritimus; assembly: GCF_017311325.1. NCBI lineage: Eukaryota > Metazoa > Chordata > Mammalia > Carnivora > Ursidae > Ursus > Ursus maritimus. Next base: position 256,302 of record NW_024425786.1, on the reverse strand, counting down.
GGATGAGCTGAGGGGGTGGGGGCAGGGAAACGGTCAGCCCTGAGCTTTCTCCTGCCATTCTTGGGAGCATGTGAGCAAAGGGAGCACCTGTGGGGACTAGCAGTAATGCGGGTGGGGGTGACTTCGTGATGGGGGCTCCTGCAGGTCAGGAACCAGCTGGCTGGTTGGGAGTCAGCCTGGCTTATAGCACAGCCCCTGCCAGGGTCCCTAAGACCAGTTCCTGCCCTCAGGATCCTGCCCTCAGAGCTCTAAGCCTTAGCTGGATCCTGGGTATGGCTCCCGTGTGGGACCCCCCCACACACACCTGCAGTGGCTTCCTGGAGGTGTGAGCCTAAAAGGGTTTAGGCCCTCCCCGGGCCTGATCTTGACCCCCAAGCCTGGAACCAATCAGAACCAGAATGGACAGAAAAGTGGAAGCCCGCCACCGGGCCTAGTAGGAACAGCCTGCAGTCACTTTCCCATGGCAGCCTCCCTGGCCAGCTCCATCAGCCCTTGGGGCTCTCATAGCAAGCCTGTGTCCTCCAGTCTCCCTGGAACACTGGCCTGCCCACCTGACAGCCAGGCCTGGGACACATCAACTCCTGCCACAGAGGCCCCTGGAGGGGCACCCTGGGTGGCACTCCCACTTTCCATTAAAGAAGCTCAGTGAATGCTGTCCTCCAAGAAAGAAGCACAAACGTGACACTCCCTCCCGTTTTCAATACTCTTCTTGGAAATATCCTTATACTGCAAGGCTGGCACTCTATTTCCATTGAAAACTCTGGACGTTCAAACTTGGGAAGGGTGTCCTCAGGTGCATGCCGAAGGGAAGAGAACCCCCAGGACTCAGGCACAGAGGCCAGCTGGGAGGAGGCCACATGGACATCCCAGAGTCAGGGAGCCCTGGGTGCCAGAGTCCAGTGACATCCATGCCCCAGCACACTTGCAACCCCTAACCCTAACCCACACTCACCTCTCACTCAGATGCCCCCAGGGAGGCTGACAGGCTCCAAACCCTTTTATTAACACACGAGAGAGTCTATTAAATAACTGAAAACCTGTGAATACTGCAGGATGCACACAACTGTTCTTTTTGTCCAAGGGCAGCTCAGAAGCAGAGCCTGAGACCACACTGTGGAAATTCCACCAGCCACAGTGTCATTCTGTTGGGACAAAGCCAGCCTAGGAGGCTAGACAGGTCAGTCATCTACATAGACCCCACGGACTTTGGAACTAATTGTGGGGAGCATTCACAGCCCCCTCCCCATCCATGAAGCCTCATGGCTGCAGGGGTAGTTTAGTGGGAAGTGTAACCCGTCTGACCGGCCCCACCAGCTCAGAGAAACCCCAGGTCACACCTGTCTCTTTCCCATCTATCCCTATTGATACGGAAGTGCCAGGTGCAGGTGGGACCTGAAAAGCCTGCGTAAGAGCCCATGCTGAAAACAGTCTGCTCAGGCGCCTCCTGGTGCCTGTGCTGGGCTATGGATGCCCTTCCTGGTTCAGGCCAGGGTCACAGAGCTCTCTGTTCACTTACAGGCCCTTGAGGAAAACCAGCCCCTCTTTATTCACGATGATACCGCCTTGAGGCACACCCAGTGTCCTTGCCTGTCTGCGGCACTCTGCGGGGCCAACCCATCATTAGGAAGGTATTTGCACGCAGGCTGGACATGCCAAGGGGAGTGGTCAGTCTGGCTCTCCTTTCTCCCGGAAGCTCTTTGGCACACCCCCTTCCCCGCTCCCCTCCCCTGCTCTGCACGCGCAAGAGGTGCTGAAAGGGCAGCCTTGCCATGGGCCAGGCACCGAGATACCCTATTTCATCCTGGCCCCGCCCTGCGAGAAAAGCTGCCCAACGTCCCCAAAGCGGCAGAGCCGGGTCCGCAAGGTGAGCCAAGAACAAAGACTCCGTCCTAGGGCTTCACACCCAGAATTCCACAAACAGCGAGCCTTTCAGAGGCCGGTCCCTTCGCGGCTCCTCGCGCTCCTCGCTGGGACCAGCGCTGGCCTCTTGTCCAGACAGCCCAGGGCACAGGGGTCTGAAAGGTCGCGAGGGGACGCCGAGGCCTGAGGTGGGCGTAGGTTTTCCAGCAGGTTCTTAGGAGACACGTTCTCGCCTACGCAGGGGTTTTTGCTTTGCCACGGTTGGCGGGCTTACTGTCCAGGCAAATCCTAAAATGGCCTCGTCCCGCCACGTAAGCTTGTCGTGTATGAGGTCACACCTGTTCTCACTTCCTCCCGTAAGACCGACAGGTAGCCCTCGCACCGCCTTAGCCACCGACGGGAGCCTTCTCTTCCCCTCCTAAAACCAATGGTATTTGATCAACGTCGTCGCCTTGGGGGCGGACTTGCGGTCTTCTTTTCCAGGCAGCCTCCGCTGAGGCGGACATGGGCCCAAGCCCCAGTTATCCGGGACTTCCTCCCGGGTAGCGCGCTGCCCGCTGACTCCCCGCTCGGATCCCGCGGACTCCGCGACGCTGGGAGCACGGCCTTTCCAGCGCTGCCACCTGCTGGCCGGCATCCCCGGGCTTCCCGGTCTCCTAGCAACGCCAAAGATGGCCGGCGCGCGTAGACTCCTGGGGGGTGTAGTTCTTCTCCTTCCCAGCTCGGTCTGGGAGCCTCCGCTATTAAGACGGAGGCGCCCTAGACTACACTTCCTAGGTTGCTCCGCGCGCGCCTCCCACGGCCTCGCGATAATCCTGTGCCGGAGCCCTTCTGGAGAGAGCGAGCTCTCGCGGTGACCGCCGGGAGTTGTAGTTTAAGGCTGGGAGTCGAGGGGCCTGGTACCGGCGTTGAGGTGGCAGAGAGACTACAAATCCCAGGGAGGGCGGCGCGACCGCCTGGAGGGCGGGGGGTACGAAAGAGGAACGCGAAGGGCGCCGAGGTGAGTGAGGGCCGGGGGCGGGAGCGCGGGCGGCACGGGCCGGGGGCGGACTGGGGGCGGACTGGGGGCGTGGGCAGGGGCGCGGGGGGGCGGCCTTGGGGCGCGGAAGACAGGGCCGGGCGGTCTCGGGCGCGGCGCGGGGCGCGGAGTCGGGACAAAGGTCCGCGGGGACCCGGCTCCCCTCGGGCTACCGAACCTCCCGCAGGTGCAGTCCGCTAAGAGAGCCCGTCGGTAGCTGGACTTAGGACCCCCCCCCCACGTCCCCGAAGTCGCGGAGCCCCAGGAGGCCTCGCCCTGAGGACCGAGGCCAGGCGGCGTGAAGTGGGAGGCCGCCGGATGCCCTGGAAGCCCTTTCCAGACTGGCGCTCTCCCTTGAGGTTGCCGGGTTATTAGTCCGTTTATCGCCATGAAATAGGCAAGGTTAGGTCGTAACGTAGGTTTTCAAGGAGTGTATTGTCACCATAACAATTTGACATATTAGTTCAAGTATAATTTAAGGCCAGGTCGTTTGGGTACATTTGGATATGGCTTTTCAAGGATTTCAAGGAATAGCATTTTGGCAAATACAGCTTCTCTCCCAAAAAACCGTTTTGTGATAATTCTTAACCGCGTCGTCCTATTAAATTCGGAGGTGTCATACTTAGCCCCGTTTTTTGTTTTGTGTTTTTCTTAGTACGACTACACTCTACGGAAAAGGCTGACTTTGGTCTTCGTCTTTCTCGTGGGTTTTCACCTGGGGGAGACCTGGAAGAGGTCCCAGTACAGGGTGGTCTAGGCGGCCTGGGCAGGGGAAGTTTAATAGACCACCTGGATTGTTCCAGTTCCCACTCCCAGCTAAGAGCCCCTGGATAGTATAGTCGTTTGTGTTCAGCCAGAATCTTAATGGCCACGTTGTTTTCAGAAGTTCCTAAAAGGAAATAAAATCTGAATTATTTAGAAAGTCTGTTTTCGTAGCACCTGCACACCCCCACCCCTGCTCTGGTGTATTCCTCCCCAAAGCAGAGGGAACAGATGCCTTGGGGGGTGATCACCTGAGTGGGCTGGTCCCCAGGCAGCACCCAGGACCCCAGAGGCACCTCCCAACCCTTCACTTACTCTTGTACTCCGGGGTAAGCTGTGATTTGTCATCTAACTCATCGGAAGATGACTTTAGTCACCATAGCACTGAGAGTTCCGCATCCCCAAGGCCAAGGGTACCTCTGAGTGGTTTCCCAACATGCAAACCTCTTGCGTAGGCTCCAGGGGGTGCACACCCCTGTCAGGTGTGCGGAGTCCACGTAATGGTGGGCAGTGGGTGCCATTCCTGGCATCTGCCGTACATGTCAGCTGCCTGGAATGTTTTCTTTCCTTCCAGTCAAGTTGTCGACAGCATTTATTTTCCATCACAGCATGAGATGGGATTTTCAGATCGAGAAGCATGTTCCTATTTTTTCCTGAGAGTCAGATTCCATGTCTCCTTCCTTTGCTTGCTGGGAAAATAACCAGCGGTACCTACTTTGATGAGGGATGTCCAGTGGGCTGTGTCGTGCTCCCGTCAGTACATCAGACCCGGAGCTGATGACCACCTGTCCCCCACTCTCCTGTCCAGCCACAGCTGCCTGAAGGCTGGGGGCCAGAGCTGCAGGGAGTAGTTGTGTGGTCACTAAGGCAAGGCTTCCGGCTGGAGGGCCTGTTTGCCAGGTTGTCCTGCCAGCACTAACCCTATTTACTGACCACACATAGTTTCCCCGGTTAACCTGACGCGCTACTTGTTTAGAATCAGAGCAACCTGGAGGCTTTATTTCTTCATTGAAACCAATTCTTCTAAGGAAAAATGAGTTGTGAGACCACATATAGTACAATTTAAGTTCTCACCAAATTTTTCATTACCACGTAGAAGTATTTTTACCCAGTTACTTGACTTTTTGGCTCCAATGCGATTTTCAAAGTGAATCACATGTATTCAGTTAGTTATCGACGTGTGATTCACAGGCAGTGAAATGCTTAGGTCCAGTTTGACCAATTGTGACAAATGCATCTAGCTGTGTCGCCTGCACACCTGTCATGATAGAAGACATTTCTGTCATCCCTGAAAGGGCCCTTGTGTTGTGGGTTGAGTGGTTGTGTCCCCCAAATGCGTATGTTGGAACCCGAACTCACAGTGTTTTGGTGTTTGGACGTGGAACCTTTGGGATGTGGTTATGGTTAGATGAGGTCATGCGGGTGGGCCGCATGGTGGCATTAGTGCCTTTATGAGGAGAGAGAGAAATCTGCTCACAGGCCCAGGGAAGCGCCGTGGAACACAGCAAGCAGGCACCCCCTTGCAAGCCGGGAAGGGCCCACACCAGACTCAGGGTCTCCGAAATCTCCCAGCACCTGGTCGTCTTGGCTTCAGACCCTGGGTGTTGCTGCGTTAGCGCTCCTGGGCTGTGCCACGGTGCGCTTATCAGTCCCGTGATGGCCCGTGGTGGGGTTTCTTGGGTTTGGCTTGTGTGACTAAAGAGGTTATGGACATTCTTGTACACATTTTCTGTGGGTGTGTTTTCCTTTCTCTTGGGAAAATCCCTGCGAGTGACCTTGCCTAATGGGCCTACTGAGCAGAGCAGTGTTTCATGGTGGCTTCAGTTTGCATTTCCTGGAGCTTAGTGGTGCTGAGCACTTTTCCACCTGCTTATCACATTCATACCTCTTTTCTGAAATGTCTGATCAAGTCTTTTGTCCTTTTTTAAAATTATCAAGTTGTAAAAGCCCTTTATATCTTCTGGATACACGGCTTGTCAGACATACTGCAAATATTATCCCCCATTCTTTGACTTGTTTATTCATTTTATTAATGGTATATTTTAAAAATTCACTTAGAAAATTTTGGAGTGGTTTTAGATTTACAGGAAAATGTTCAAGATAGCCAGTTTTCCCTCGTATCGACATTAGGTAACCACGGTGCATTTGTGGAAACTGAGAAACAGGAGTGCTATGTTCCTGTTGTCTACACCGCAGACTTGAGATTTCACTCGGTTCCCCAGCATCCCCGTCCAGGTCCCACACTGAATTGAGTGTCACAGCTCCTTTGTCTCCTCTGGGATGGGCTGGTGTCTCAGACTCTCTTACTTTTTCAGGACCGTGACCGTTTTGAGGAGGACTGCACAGGCGTTGTGTCGAATGTCCCTCATTTTGGGTTTGTCTGCTGCGTTTTCTGGTGGTTAGAGTGGGGTTGTGGGTTTGGGGGAGAACACCGCAGCGGTGAGGCGGCCCTCTCGTCACATGCTTTCAGGGGGTCGCTGGCGTCCGTAGGGCAGCATGGGGCACGTTGGCCTGGTCACCCGGTCCAGGCGGTGCCTGCCAGGTGTCTCCCCCCCCCCTCCTCTCTTGCCGGCCCGCCACGAAGCAAGGCAGCCCCCCTGCAGGGGGTGGGACGAGCCAGCACTGCGGGGCTTTGCTGCCCACAGTGTTGCAGCCATGGCCGTTGGGAGCAAGCGCTTTCATCGTTCGTGTTGGCGGCACTCTCTCACTTGCTGGTGCTCCCAGATGCTCCTCGTGTGCCTGCCTCAGCCCTAGAATCAGCCATTTCTCCCGGGAGCCCTGGTTTCTTTCGTGGAGGGGGTGTCGAGAAGCCCCTGCCTGAGGGCCTCCCGGTGGGCGGGGCTCGATGCCGTGCGTGTCCGTGATCTGTCTGTGTGTATCTGTAACCTGTGATCTGTAACATGCTTATTTGTAACCTTCCTGTCGGAACCTGGCTCCCACCATCCGCCATCCATTTTCTTTCTTTCTTTCTTTCTTTCTTTCTTTCTTTCTTTTCTTTCTTCTTTCTTTCTACTGAGGGAGAGAGTGGTGGGGGTAGAAGGCAGAGGGAGAGAGAAAATCCCAAGCAGGCTTCACAACCCACACGGGGCTTGATCCTAGTACTCTGAGATCACGACCTGAGCCGAAATCAAGAGTCGGATGCTTAACCAACTGTGCCCCCCAGGCGCCCCCCCCCATTTTCTTATCTGTCCAGCCCAGCCCCAGTGTGCACAGAAAGCAGTTTCAGAATTGTTCACCCACGTTCCATCCCCACAAGAAACAAAGTTACCGAGTAGAGGACAGTGTTTATGTGTAGTTCTTCTCATCTTTCGCCTCCCAGTCAAACTTCATTTTCCAGAGATGCTGAGGTCAGCTCCTTTTTTCCTGTCCCTTCAGTGTGTTGATGTCACACTTCTGACACAGTTAAAATCAGTGGTCTTAGTCGTGTTCCGTCTTGAGATCCCTGACACTCTGTTTAATTTTTTTGCACACATTGAACTGTATTCTCTGTGATGTATGCTTCTATGGGCTTTGACACATGCACAGTCTTGCGTCCACCATATGGTATATCTTGATGAGACGTTTTTGATATTGATAAAATCTAATTTGTGAATTGGTTTTCTTTTCCAGTTCATGCTTTCTGTGTCCTTGCCTAAGCAGGTCGTCAAGATAGTCTCCTTCATTTTCTTCTAGAAGCTTTATAGATTCGTTTTTGCGTTTAGCTTTACGATCCATCTCTAAGTTTTTCATGTAATCTGAGTGTAGGTCTAGTTTTATTCCATGTGAGTAGTCAGTTGTCTGGCACTATTTGTTGAAAAACTATTTTTCTCCATTAAATTGCTTTGGCATCTTGTCAAAAATCATCTGACTATGTTATTTCTGGATTCTCTGTTTTGTTACATCGATCTGTTTATACTTCCATCAGTCCAACTGTCATGTGACTTTATAAGTCTTCAAGTAAGGTCACGTAAATCCTCCATCTTCTTTTTAAAAACTGCCTTGGCTCTTCTAGGTTCTAAGCATTTTCTCGTAAATTTGAGAATCAGCTTGTGAAAAAAAGAATCGGCTTGTGTATTCCTCAAAACAAATGGCTTCTGTAATGTTGATTGGTGTTGTCTTAAGTATAAGATCATGTAGGGACAATTTACATCTTAATAATATTAAATTCTGTAATCCACTGGCATGAATTAATGGATATTTCCATTACATATAAAATGATGTATATAATATATGCCATTATGGTGTATCTTTTCCTTATTTAGATCTTGAATTTCAGCAGCGTTTTATAGTTTTCAGTATACAGGTCTTACATATTTTAAAATAAATTTATCCCCAGGACCTAGCAAATTATGTTTTTGAATGCCACTGTAAATATTTAAGTTTCATTTTCCGATTAATTGTTGCTAATGTATAGAGATAACCATTGATTTGTATATTGACTTTATATTCTTGGAACATTGCTAAGTTCACTCTTCCTGTAGATTTCTTAGGATTCTCCATGTAAATAGTCATGCCATCTGCACAGAAACAGTTTCTTGGTTTTCTCTCCTCACTGCATTGACTAAGCACCTGCAGACCACATTGAGTAGAAATGCTGAGATTGGATAGCCTTGATTTCTTCAGTCTTCAGGGGGAAATGTCCTATACTTCACTGCTAGTATGATGTTAGCTACAGCTTTTTATAGACATCTTTCTCAGGCTTGGTGTATTTCCTTCTAGTTTCAGTTTGCTGAGACTTTTTAACTTTCTTCAGAGGAATATAATCACATTTAGAGTCCCACAACATAACATTTGCAGCATATAGGATACAACCCAAAATTACCGACCGTATGAAGAACTACAATAATACGAGCCATTCTCCAGGGAAAAGACCGTCAATAGACACTAATTCTATTATGACCAGGTGTCGGATGGTCCAGCAAACACTTTGTTTTTCACATTTTTATTTGCATTCTACTTAGTGGACATACAGGCAGTACTGGTTTCCGGGGTAGACTTTGGTGGCGCATCACTGACACCCAGTGCTCATCGTGACAAGTGCCCCCTTAACCCCATCACCCATCTAGCCCCTCCCCCCACCTCCCTTCATCAACCTGTCTGTTCTCTATCATTAAGAATTTCTTATGGTTTGTTTCCCTCTCTTTTTTCCCCTCTCCCATATGTTTCTGTGTTTTGTTTCTTAGATTCCACGTGGGTGAAATCGTATGGCATTTGTCTTCCCTCTGACTGACTGACTTTCCTTAGCATAATACATTGTGGCTCCATCCATGTCATTGCGAGTGGCAAAATTTCATCCTTTTTGATGGCTGAGTAACACCCTATTGTATATATACACCACATCTTCTCTATCCATTCATCAGTCAATGGGTGTTGGGCTCTTTTCATAGTTTGTCCATTGATAATGCTGCTATAAATATCAGGGTGCATGTATCCCTTCAAATCTGTATTTTTGTTATGCTTTGGGTAAATAGTAGTGCAAATGCTGGATCATAGGGCAGTTCTATTTTTAATTTTTTTGAAAAAGATTTATTTATTTATTCAAGGGGGAGGGGCAGAGGGAGAGAGAGAATCTTAAGCAGACCCCCCCAGCATGAAGCCCAACACAGGGCTTGATCTCATGGCCCATGAGATCATGACCTGAGCCCAAACCACAAGTCGGATGCTTAGCCAACTGCACCACCCAGGCCTCCCTCTATTTTTAACTTTTTGAGGAACCTCCATGCTGTTTTCCACAGTGGCTGCACCAGTTTGCATTCCCACCAAAGTGCAAGAGTGTTCCCCTTTCTCTACATCCTCGCTAACACCTGTTGTTTCTTGCGGTGTTAACTTTAGCCATTCTGACAGGTGTGAGGTGGTATCTCGTTGTGGTTCTGGTCTGTATCTCCCTGATGATGAGTGATGTGGAACATCTTTTCAAGTGTCTGTTGGCATCTGGATGTCTTCTTTGGAAAAATGTCTATTCATGTTTTCTGCCCATTTCCTAACTGGATTATTGTTTTTGGGGTGTTGAGTTTGATAAGTTCTTTATAGATTTTGGTCAAACAAACACTTTAAAGCAGACTTAATAACTACATTCAGTAAAGTAAAGGATAATATACTCATCATGAACAAAAATATAGGAAATCTCTGTAAGGAAATAGGATACACACACACACACACACACACACACACTTCACACACACTTTTAATGAGCCAAATGGAAATTTAAGAACTGAAAAATACAGCATCTGAAATGAAAACTTTATTGAATGGTCATAGTAGAATGAGATTGACAGGAAATAGTTGATGACATCAAAGATAGATAGAACTCATCTAGTCTGAAGGAAAAAGGGGGGTTGATTGGGGGAAATGTCTAACACATGGGTAATTATAGACTCCAGAGGGAGAGGAGAGACACATAGTGGGGCAGAAGAAATAGATGAAGAAACAATGACTAAAACCTTTCCAAATTTAGTGAAAGACATACAGGATAAATATGAACAAAGTCACATTTAGACGCATCATTTTCAGATTACTGAAAACTCAAGCTTAACTTTGAAAATCTTGAAAGCAGAGAAAAGCAACAGATCACGTACAGTACGGCTTCATAAAGACTGTGAATCAGGTGAGAGGCGAGTGGGACTGCACCCTAAAATACTAAAAGAATTCTCTAACCTCCAAGAGTGAATGTTAGATACAAGTATTTTCAGGGAACGAGAAACTGATAAAATGTGTTGCCATCAAGTGTGCACTGCTAAAAATGCTAAAGGAGTTTTTGTAGACTGAAGGTAAGTACCAAAGTGAAATTCAGATCTTAGGAATGAGTGACGAACATCAAGGACAGTAAGTAACTGGGGAAATGTTTTCTTTCAAGTACGTATGTTTTAAAAAATTAAAACATTTCCTGTGTATGTAATGTATGCAGATGTAGTAGGCATGACAATTGTAGCACAAAGAATGGTGACGGGTACACAAACCTATAGGGTTTAGTAGAAGCAGTGCCGTGTTCTAAGTAGTCTGTGAAAAAGAGGGTGTGTATTGCAGTCTCTAGAGCAAAGTTATAAAAATATGCAAAGAAGTATAACCAAAGAACCAAAATAGGGTTGAAAGGGAATTTCTAAAATACTCAAATAGGGGCACCTGGGTGGCGCAGTCGTTAAGCGTCTGCCTTCAACTCAGGGCGTGATCCCAGGGTTCTGGGATCGAGCCCCACATCGGGCTCCTCCGCTGGGACCCTGCTTCTTCCTCTCCCACTCCCCCTGCTGTGTTCCCTCTCTCACTGGCTGTCTCTCTGTCTGTCAAAGAAATAAATAAAATCTTTTAAAAAATGCTCAAATCATATAAAAGAAAGCAGGAAAGAGAGAACAGAGGATAAAACACCAGAGAGACCAGAAGAAAACAAAATAGTAGCTCTATTTGGACACCACAGTGTCCTGGTACATTTGCCAAAGCCCATATATACAACATCAAGAGTGACCATAGTGTAAATATGAACTTTGGGTGACAGCGATGTGTCAGTATAGGGTCATTGATTATAACAAATGTACAGGATGTTGATGGAGGCTCTGCTTGTGTAGTGGGGGGGGGGGTATGGAAACTCTTACTTCCTGCTCAGTTTTGCTGTGAACCTGAAACTGCTCTAAAAATATTTTGTAGATTATGGGCACCTGGGTGGCTCAGTCGGTTGAGTGTCCGACTTGGTTTCAGCTCAGGTCATGATCTCAGGGTTCTGGGATGAAGCCCGGAGTTGGGCTCCATGCTCAGTGGGGAGTCTGCTTGAAGATTCTCTCCCTCTCCCTCTGCCCCTCCCCCAGTGCTTGCTCACTCACTCTCAAGTAAATAAATAAATCTTTAAAGAATATAAAAATATTTTATATATTAAGACAAAACAAAACAGATGGACTAGTAGAAAACAAGTAATAAAATGGTAGACCTAAGTCTAACCATAGTGATAATTACATTAAATGTTAATGGACTAAACTCTCCAATTAAAAGAGATGTCACAATGGATAGATAAGCAAGACCTACTACATACTGTGTATAGGAGATTCACTTTCAATATAAAAAACACAGGTTGAAAATAAGATATATAGATGCAAAATATATCCATAGATCTAAGATCTATCTATCCATGTGTCTGTCTTGCAAACAGTGAACATAAGAAGATTAGAATGGCTGTATTTGTATCAGATAAAATAGATTTCAGGAGGTCGAGTATTACCAAAGATAAAGGGGAAATGTCTAATGATAAAAGGGTCATTTCATCAAGAAGACATATCAATTATAAATGTGTCTAATAACAGAGCATCAAAATAAATGAAGCAAAATGGACAGGATTAAGGGGAGAAGTGGGCAGTTCCACAATTATAATAAGAGATTTTAACATCTCTTCTTCTCACCAAATATTAGAACAAAAACCCAAAAGAAATTAGTAAAGATATAGAGGATCTGAACACTTCTCTCAGACATCCTGACCTCATAGCTGTTTGTAGAAAGCTACACCCATCCAAGGCAGAATACAAATTCCTACTAAGTGCATATTGTACATTCTCTAACATAGACCAAGTGCTGTGCCCTAAAACAGGTTTCAAAACTAAAGCAGTAAAGGTGTTTTTATTTGCAGATGACATGATTATGTAGAATACCCTAAGAAATCTCCATAAAGAACTAGGACTATCAAGTGAATTTTGTAAGATTTCAGAAACTAAGACTAATGAACAAATTTTAATTGTATTTTTTAATGTACTGGCAGCAAACGATTGGAAAATGAAATTAGAAATTCAATTCTATTTACTATAATACCAAAAAATAAAATATTTAGTAATAAGAATAACAAACTTATTTGTTAAGTAGTCTGAGCTCATGTATAGGACTGGCTTGTCCAGAACCCCTTCTGCTCAGGACCACCTCCTCACTGCAAACCTCAGAAGAGAGCTGAAAAGAAAACTTGAAGAGATGGGGAGTGATCGCACATTCATAGCTTGGAAGACTCAATATTATTACGATGTTGATTATCCCGACCAAAATTCCAGTAGGCTTCTTCGTAGAAACTGACAGCGCGGTTCTAAACTATGGAAATGCACAACCCTAGACTTTAGAGCCAGTAACCCAAGCAGAGCTTATGCTACCTGGTTTTCCAGACGTCAGTGAAGCTTTAGTAGCTGACACTGTGGTGCTGGTGAAGGACAGACACATAGGGGAGTGGAGCAGAACAGAAAGTCCAGAGATAGCCCCACACATATACACTCAGTTGGTTTTCAACAAAGATATCATGATAACGTGAAAAGGAAAGTCTTAATAGTGCTGCAGATCCTGGACATGCTTGTGGAGAAGATAACCCTTGATCTTTACTTCATACCATACACAAAAGTAACTCAGCGTAAAAGCTAAAACTCTGAAACTTCTGGAATAAAACATAGGAATGAACATGAGGTCAAGGCAGAGATTAACCTTAGGACACAAAAAAGCAAGACTCATAAAAGAAAAAAATGGATGCATTTGATTTTATCAAGTGAAAAAATTTGCTGTCCTGGATACCCATGTGCAAATGAAAAGGCAAGCCACAGATAGAAGAAAATATTTGCAAAATATTTATATCTGAAAAATACATATATCTGACAAAGAACATGGAGGAGCTATTACAAGTCAGTGATAGAAAGCCAATTAGACAAAATGGGCAAATGATTGAAGAAGACATGTAAACACGCGAGAGCTAAGAACCATCGTTAGTCACCAGGGAACAGTGAGCCACCACCGCACACCCGCTGACACAACGCTAAGTGCTGGTGGGAGCGCGCGTGGGACCACCACCCTGGGAGACAGATCGACAGGCGAGAAAGGTAAATACAACGTACCTTGACCCAGTCCTTCCAGTCCTAAGTATCTACCCAAGAGAAATTAAAATAAATGTCCACAGCAGCTTTTTCATAGGCACTGAAATCCAGACACGATCCAGGTGTCCATCGGCAGGTGGGTAGGTCAAGGCAACGTTGTGCACACTCACCACAGAGCTGTCGTTCAGCCGCGAAAGGAAAGAAGTGCAGTTGCGTCTAAAGATCATCAGCTCAAGTGGAAGGAGCCAGGCGCAGACGTGTCTGTGCTGTCTGGTTCACTCACATAAAACCCTAGACAACGCAAGCTTCGTCTGCAGTGACGAAGGTCAGCCCCTGCACGCGTGAAGCAGGGCTGGAGGGAAGGACTGCGGAGGGGCCCAGACTTCGTCTGCGGGTGGCCAAGACATCCTGCACAACGTGTCTGAACTCGCTGACTGCGTGCGTTACATGGGTGCAGTTTGTTGTATGTAAATTGTACCCCAACAACACCCACTAACTGGCAGACGAAAGTGTTGGTTAAAATCTGGGACTTCTGAGGGGCCCCTCGGGGGCTCAGTCTGTTAAGCATCTGCCTTCGGCTAGGGTTATGACCTCCGGGTCCTGGGATCAAGCCCCATGTCAGGCTCCCTGCTCGGTGGGGAGTCTACCCCCTCTCCCTTTGCCCCTCCCCACTGCTTGTGCTCATGCTCGCTCTCTCTCTCTCCCTCCCTCTGTCTCAAATAAATAAAATCTTAAAAAAAAAAAATCTTGGACTTCTGATTCCTGAATTGAAAGGGTAACTTATGACTTAGTGCGACCCTGGGGATGCCTCTTACCAGAGTGAGCTGAAGTTCCCTGACTTTCAGGATTTCCACAGGATGAGCCCACATGGAGCAGACAGAAAGGAGAACATTTGATCACACCGTGTAGGTGAGGGTCAGCGTGTCTGTGACATCACAGTTGCTGTCCTAGAGAGGAGAAGGCGCATTTCGGAAGAGAGCACGCACTTCGAATGGGATGGCATGAATGAGGGGCCGGGGCGGGGGGGCAGGTGGCTCTTAACAGTTTCCATGACAAGGGCAGGGTGAATAGTAGAAAATTATAAGACTGAGGGTCCCTGACTGGCCTGTGTTGGCCCCAGAGGTGTTTCACTGCCTAGGGGTTCTGTCTCTTGGTGAGAATGCTTGAACTGGGGTTTTCCTAGGACAGAGCAAGATGGCAGATGGACAAGTCCTGTCCAAACTCATGAGTAGAACCCCCTTCTGCTTCATCCTTTCAGGAGGCAGTGAATGGCTGAAAGCTTTGGAGGAAGGAGTGAGTCCATCTAGATCCAGATCCAGATCCAGATGGGTTGAGCACAGCCCCTCCAGTCCCTCAGCTCTGGGGGCTCCTTATGGTAAGTCAGTCGAGCCTACCAACAGTGGGCCTCACCATCTGCCTTGATTTGCAGGCCTGGGACCAGGGATCCACAGGTTCTTAGTCCCGCCGTTAACTAAGCACTGGGCACTACCTCTGGATGTCTGCAGCTCCCATCCCAGAGGGCCAGGTAAGGGTCCTGCACCTCGGCCCCCACCTGGTGCCCCAGAAGGAGGCGCCCGCATCTGCACAGTGCCCCTATCTGTTGCAGACCCTGTGTTCTGGAACATGGCGCTCCAGCGTGCCGTCCTCCTGGCGGGCCTCCTGGTGGAAGTTGCCAGCAAATCCTCAGAAAGTGTGGTAGGTGTCCCCTCACATAGTGGCGTGGGTGCCAGGAAGTAGAGTCGAAACCCTCTCTTCCCAGCCCCTCCCAGGCAACGTGTTGAGTGGCCAGCCAGGCAGGCAGTGGAGGGAAGTGACTGCATAAACCACAGAGCACCCACAGCCCAGGAAGTGTCCCCAGGAGCACTCCTTGCCCCGTCAGGCTGCCCCAGCCCAGGCCCTGGTCAGAATCTCTGAGTGGGCCCCCAAGGGATCCCCCTCCTGACTTGGGAATCTGAGTGCTTAGGAACATGCTTATGTGTATTCAGTCATCAAACACTCGCTGGGCACATGAAGTTCTGTTCCAGGAAGTGTTCGTGTGGTGTGGCTATGTGTCCTCACCTCACTCTGGGTAAGCAAGGGACGGTCACCTGATTCGGAATTTAGAAGAGGTCAGAGCCATGGGCGTTGGGTCAAGCTCATGAGGTGCCCCTCTGCGGATGCCATTCTCAGTCTGGCCTACTTGTCCTGCCCCAGCCCCCGGCTGTCGGGGTTTGAAAACTCACCGCCCTCTCCCCTCTAGGGCCAGCAGGCTGAATGTTGTGTGGACGTGGTGGACGTCAACACCACCTGCGGGGGCACAAGCCTGTGTGGTCCAGGTAAGCTGCTTTGGCACCAGCCAACCTTGACCAGCCTTGGTGATGAGGACAGTGCTCACAGCGAACGCCGTGGAGGTCACCGTAGCTCGTGTGAGCAGGCAGACACACGGCCCCTCAGGAGGGACACTGGAGATGCCTGGGAGGTAGGCAAGGGGCTAGAGGAGTGGGCAGAAGCAGCGGGAAAGGGACAGGACCCCATCTGAGCCTCCCTCCCGGCTGGCAGCCTGGCCACGTCTTCTCGGGTGGAGGCGGGTGAGTGCGCCGGACCCTCCGTCTCTGCGGTGAGCGTGTTTCTTTCCTCCTGCCGCCTGGGCAGCCTCCACGTGGGGCCTTTGTCTCCTGCTCCTCAGGGAGGAAAAGCGAGGTCAGGGCCCTTCTGGCTCCTGCTGTTTTTGAGTCTTTAGCTGGAAATATTTTTTTGTGTGAAAGAGGCATATTCTGGTGTCCCTCATTTGAAATTTTATCCTCAGAAAGTTTCACGTATTAAAAGCCAAGCTGCAGAGAGAACTGGGTTGGAAGTTGTGAGATAAGAGACCGGCAAAGGGGGAGAAAAGGCGTAGATGGAACCAGAACAAAAGAACGGGTGTGAGCACGCTGTCCCGGGCACCGGGTGAGCCTCTGGTCCTGGCGGCGGTCCGTCCGGTGCAGGGGACGCACAGGTGTTGGGAGCCGGCGTGGCAGGGGGGCCTCCGCAGAGCGAGGCCTCTGTGTGGTGTGAGCAGTCGGGTGTTCAGTGAGAGGCATTTCTGTGCAAACAAAAGAAAAACAAGTGTGAATGGTTGGAGCCAATCGTAAGTCTGGTTTTTCAGTCTGGAGGGCAGTCAGCTAAGTACCCTTCCAGGTGTCGGACTCGAGGCCGGTGTAGGGGGAGTGAGACGGCAGAGGCCGCGTGGCCGCTGGTGAACCTTCTGAGAGGCCCACACGGGAGCAGGCGTGAGGCTGTGTCCACACGGGGGTGTCGAGGTGATGTCTCCGAAGTTCGTATCCTCAGCTCACAGGGCTTTGGGGAAAAGGCCGTTTTAGTTCTCAGTGGTTCCGAGGCAGGAGGGTGGGAGGAGAGCGGAAATGTTGGTTTGGAGAGTCGCAGCCAAATATGGGAAGAGACTGGGAGGGTTCAGGAGCCAGTGCAGCTGGCGGGTAGGTCACAAGCCTCAGGCCCGAACAGGAGTGGAGTCTGGTACCCACACAGACGCGCTACCGACACAGCCCCCCCGCTTCCACCAGAGAGAGTCACAGTGAGACACGAGTCTGCTTTTTTTTTTAATCATTTGCTACTTTTTTTTTCGTTCGTTTCTTTCTTAATAATAACTTTTATTATGTTACGTTAGTCACCATACAGCACATCCCTAGGTTTTGATGCAGTGTCCCATGATTCATTACTTGCGTATAACGCCCAGTGCACCATGCAACACGTGCCCTCCTCACTACCCATCGCCGGCCTGTCCCAGTCCCCCACCCCCTCCCCTCTGAAGCCCGCAGTCTGTTTCCCAGAGTCCACAGTCTCTCGTGGTTCATTGAACGAATTTGCTTTTAAGTCTGGCCTCACTAAACGTGGCCTGGTCGTCCACATGCGTGCAGCAAGAATAGCGATTGACCGTTGAGGCTTTTTTAAGTGGGCCTTGCTGGACCTTTCCACAAGGAGTCTTAGATTGAACCCCCGAGGCCGGGAAGCCAAGCCAAGGACTTGCCATCAGACCTAACCTGCAACACATATAGATTTTGGTGCATCCTCTCTTCTCAACGTCCGAATAGCCTCAGTTTCCTGGACTTGCCCAGAAGCGACCTTCCTTGCTCACCTGTGAGGCTGGGAAGCCAGTGAGCTGGGTGTCAGGTAGTTTTTAAAGGGGCCTCATTGGCTTCATAAAGCCAACTTTAGCTCCTCAGTCTTTCTGGTCACCGGCCCTGGCTCTCTAGCTGTGCCTTGTCCCTGCACACAATGGCCCAGCCCAGGGCCTTCTTGAGGCTGGCAGCCCTGGGCAGCTTTGCCCAGTGACCTTGGAGCCAGCCGGAGGAGTGCTTTTTGGGAGAACCACTGCACTGGTGCCAGGTGTGCCAGGCCCCCCGTTCCCAGGCCCCCTGGTGTGGTGCTCGGCCCGTCCACCCACAGCATCACAGGCACTGCTGCTGGTCAGTCTTCGGGCCCTGCCATCCACTTGGGGTCCCTGCACAAAGGCCTCCACCTCACAGTGACACACTGCGTGTGGATTAAACATCAGTGAATTCATCGTGAGGGACGTGTGGTCTGTGGCTTGTCCCTGGACTCTGGCGCTAGGATTCAGGGCCAGCTCAGTACCTGCACTCAGTGTCAGTTGAGCACGTGTTTGCTCAGCCACTGTGCTAAATGTTGGGGATGTTAAGAAAAAATAAAGGTATACGACACAATTTCTGCCCTTAGGGGTGCCCTGACTAGTTGGCAAAACAGACTGTCTGTAAACTGCTGGCCAGTGGGAGCTGGGCTGCTCCCAGCGCCGGGGAAGGCTGGGGATGCTGGCGGTGGCCTCAGTCTGGGACCTCCCCAGGGAAGGGGTCAACAGGGGCCAGGGTCACACCGGGGCTAGAGACAGTGCCACTGAGGGGGGTGGGCCTTGTCCCTTGTGGCCCCTGTGGAGGCAGGGTGAGGGCCTGGTGGTCAGACTGCTGTGGGCCTCCCCGGAGCGTGCGGCCGCGCACGGCACCGCCTGTCTCAGGTTCCCGGCCTGTCCAGGGTGTTTTACAAGACGTCCAGGAAGGGAGCCCACAGGAGCCCCTGGGTGAGAGCCCATGGTGGCTCCCGTCAAGTTTGTGTCTTTTTCTGAAATCAAGTGTACCATTCCATCCAGACTCCCAGAACGAGAGAATTCACATGCCTGAGCGAATTCTCCGGTTTCCCAAACTCAGAATATGGAAGAGCTCCCTGAAGGCAGGCGCTGAGTCACTGTCTCCCGCGCAGGCTGCTACAGGCACCGGAACGAGGACGGCAGTGTCAGCTGCATCCGATGCGGGAACGGCACCTATGGCTCCGAGTGCGGCGGCCGTCCTGCGGCACCCCCCACCACGCCCACCTGGCCTGCTTCCCACCGAGGGGCCACGTCTCCAAGTTCTGCAGGAACGGGTGGGGTTTGCCCTTCTTGTCTCCACAGCAGCGGGTGGCCCACCTTTCCCTGGACCACTGTCCGTCGAGGGGACACCCCCCGCCCCGCCTGGTCCCCTCTCTCCCTGAGTCCTCTTGTCCGTGCAGGACAGCCGTGGGGTGAGGGCAGCTCTGTCTCTACGGCCTCCTCCCTTTCTGGTTTCTGGCCCGTGATCCCCCCCTGGGCTGTGTCTCTGGCTCCCGGGGAGTCTTCAGCAGCGTCCCTGTGCGTGGTCCAGACCTGCCTGGGGAGCCGGCAGCACTGACCACTCTGCTTCCCCACAGTCGCTGGCTGGGGCGCGCAGTTCCCAGTGAACCGGAGCACAGGAACGCCCGGGCAGCCAAATCTTGGTAAGTCTCAGGCTCACCAGTTGAGAGCAGGGCCTCTGCACAGGTCCTGGTGGAGGAGGGGTCATCGTCTGCCATTCCCAGTGCACGTGACCACTTACACTGGCCTCAGCAGGGCCACAGCCATGGCCAAGGTCACATTGCACCCCAGGCAAGAGATCTGTGGACAGGGACCCAGCCTGACCACAGAGCGGGGTTGGTGGAGTCGGCAGCCCCCGGAACTGGGGTCACTGGGCACACGCAGAAGGCCCTCACACATGCCGCTGAGCAGTTCTAGTGAGTGGAAACCCTTACAGCTGCACACCACACCCTTTGCCTCAGTCCTGGCCCACCCAGCACCTCGGGCCACGGAAACTCAGGACGTGCAGTTCTCTGGAGATGGGAGGGCGCCCCGAGGTCCCCTTGCCCCCCGAGGTCCCCTTGCCCCCATCCCCTGAAGCTCTTCTGAGGATATAGGGCTCAGACTGCAAACACTGCATGCCAGGCAGAAGAGCCCAGCACACGGCCTGGTCTTCGGGGGCAGACACAGGGCCCACATCCTGCATACTCTGTCCTCAGCTTGCATCCCATCGATCTGAGATGTGGCCCGCCAGCCACAGAGCCTTGGCCCTGCCACAGGGGCGTGGTGCCCCAGCCACAGGGGCCACTGCGGTCAGGGAGCAGGGCCTGCCCCAGGAGTGGTCGCCTCCTCTTCTCAGGTGACCAGGTCGTGATGAGGGTTGTATGTCCCCCAGACGCTGGGCCTTCAGCAGAGGGCGTGTTGGACCTGGACTGAGGGCTCCGCTTTCTGCACAAGTTTCAGGACCAGAAGCAAGTGGCCTTACACTGACCTGCACCACCAAGGCCGGCCACCAGAGCAGCAGAGTTGTAGGGTGGGGTCAGCGCAGATGGCCCCGACCTCCTGTGACACCACGCTGGGTCTGGCAGTGGGGTACCGATGGAGGGAGGCCGGCAAGTCTGGCTCTACAGCCCATTTTCATTGCAGCAAGTTTGGGGCAGGACACGCCAAATTAGCCAGAATTCATCCCCCTCTAGGTTCCAGCATAGCCGTGGCCACACCTCATGCCTGTGTCTCGGGGTCAGAAAGACACCTCCCCACAGACATCTACAAGCACTTTCCCCACAATTACCATCCAGAGCCCCCAGCCGTGGGCCCACCAGCCCATCCTGACCCTGTGTAGGTAAAGATGGGCAGGCATCATGGCACTAGGAAGGCCATCTAGGGACCAGGGACAAGCTCCCAAGAGGCAAGGGTGTAGTGGGAACCCCTGCCTCTGAGTTGAAGGCTGTGACCTGGCATGCCTGGTCATTCTCTGTGCTGAGTCTTCAGTGGGGAGGTGGGGACCAGAGGGCCTGGTGTTCTCAGGGGCTGGAACCCTTAACCCTCTCAGTAACCCACCTCCCCGTGACAAGCCTGAGGCCTAGGGAGCTGGAGCTCCTCAGACCCCACAGCCAGGTGTCTGGGCCTGCAGGGGGGACCCGAGCCCCCGAGTGCAGAACCCTGTGAGGGCCCGGGCGTGTTCAGGGAATAGGGGTCTGGGGAGGTCCTCTGAGGCCCGCCCAGGCTTACCACTGGCAGCTGCTCCCTTTGCTCACAGGGAGCCCTCAAGTGGCAGCCTCCCTCTTCCTGGGGACACTCTTCATCAGCTCCGGCCTCATCCTGTCCGTGGCTGGGTTCTTCTACCTGAAGCGTACCAGTAAACTCCCCAAGGTTTTCTACGGAAGAAACAAAGGTATTCCACACCAGAAGGGTGCTGACCAGTGCACTGGGGCTGGGGTGCAAGATGCGGCTGTCCAGCCATAAAACTCCACAAAACAGCAGGAAGGGGACTGGGTTGTCACGTGGCTCTTGTGTCTGAGAGTAAGAGGGGTGGCCATGTCCTCGGGAGGCTCCCATGTGGATTCTGTGGGGCTCTCAGAGTAAAGGTGTTGGCGTGACTCCACCGCGGGGCATCACGGCGGTGGGGGGGGGAGGGGGGAAGTGACATCCTTGGTCTTGGGGCCACCTGCTCACAGCTCCCCCAGCCAGCTGTGTCCTCTCCCCATCCTGCCCCCTGGGAGTGGGGATAGGCAGGCTGGTGCAGGGACCGTGGGGCCCCGTGCCACCCCAGCTTACCCTGGGCCTGGGTGCCCGACCTGCCTCCCTCCAGAAGAGATGGGCGTCACTCCTGCTGTGCCCTCGGGTGTGCTAGGCAGGTGGTCCGGCCACCAGGTCGGACCCTTGAGTGGACAGTGCTAGTGGGCAATTAGCTAGAACTTCCTCACCTGGCCTCTGTGAGACCCCTGTCCACCCACCCGGAGCCCACGCTGGGTGCCTCAGTGGGACTGCTGCAGCGCCCAGGTCCTGACCCACGCCAGTTGGGATGGGCCTCCCGGGTCAGCTCTGAGGGGCTGCTCCTCCGCGGTGGGCCACAGGGGTCCTGGAGGGTCAGTGCAGGGCTGGGGCAGACCCACGCAGTGTCTCTCCTCCCTGGAGAGGGGGCTCGGTCAGCCTAGGTGGCCACCGAGAGCGCAGGGGTGCATAGCAACCTCCCCAGCGGAGGTGAGAGGTGGGCCCTGCGGTGGTCTCCCTGAGGCATGCCCCCACCCTGGGCCTCGCCTGGGGCTGAAGGCATTGTCTTGCCTGGCTCCTGGTGGTGCTGGAGGCCAGCAGCAGTACCTTGTGAAGACTGGCCTGTTGTTCTGCCAAGAGGGCCTGGGAGGGCGCTCTCCCTGGGGTGCTTGGGGGCCCACCGCCCCAAGAGCAGGTGGGAAATGTGGCCAGATAGCTGGGCCCTGGGCACTGCTGGGCAGGCATTTGGAAGTGGGACTGGGCTGAGCCTGGAGTGGGGGGAGAGCCTCTGCAGGCCCAGTGGACCCCCTCCCCAGGCAAGGGACCCCTGCCCCAGTGACACCTGTGTTTGCCCACAGCCCCTGCCCTGCAGCCTGGCGAAGCCGTAAGTAACCTGGAAGGATGGGCCGCGTGCCCCCATGTCGTGGGCCTCTGTGCTGGGGGCCGCCCGCTGTTCTCACTGTGCCTTTTCTCCTTTTCAAGGCTGCCATGATTCCCCCGCCACAGCCCTCAGGTATGTCAGCCCTCAACTCAGGGTGAAGAATCTCAAAACTATCCTGCCCACGGGGTCAGCCACTCTCCAGGGACACTGCAGGGCTCGGCTCTGCGGGCACCCGGTCCTGCAGCTCTCGGGACGCGGGCCAGGGCCCCCCGTAATCAACCCACGGCTCTGCTGCCTTTTCCCTTTTATTCGTTTCTGTTCCTGACATGTTGAGTCTGTTGGGAGACAACGAGAATCCCCAGCACGGGGTCTGGGGCCACCCCTGAAGCCTTTGCTTGGCCCTCACCAAGTCCCAGCTCTACCCGGGTGGTGGGTGCAGGAAGCTGGCTGGCCCGGCATAAGGCTTTCCCGTGGTCCCTCCTGAGTGGCTGGCACTTCAGTTTTACTCGGTCAGGCGTGATGATTCCAGGAGCAGGTGCACATATCAACCCTGTTATAGATGACTTCGTGAGCACAGAGAGGTTGAGTGACTGGCCCACGGTCACACAGTTACAGGCCATGGAGCCTGGCCTCCGCAGTCTGTGTTGTTACCACTGTGCAGAAGTCTGCAGTGGGGACAGGGGAGGATGTCCCTCTTCTCTGGGGACAAAGAAGTTATTAGCCAAGGCTAGATCTACTCAGTTCTGTAGAATACTTGTCTCTGATTTCTCTAAAGCAGGACCATCTACAAGCATCTTGAATTTCCCTGCATTAGTCTCCTAGGGCCGCCCTAACAAATGACCACAAACCGGAGGCTTGAAACAACAGAAATGTACTCTCGCACAGTCCAGGAGGCCGGAAGTCAGAAGTCAAGCTGGGGGTGGGGGGCACTCCCTCCAGAGTCTCTAGGGGAAGGTCCTTCCTGCCTCTTCCGGCCTCCGGTGGCTCCAGGCGTCCCTGGGCTTGTGACCACACCATTCCAGCCTCTGCCCCCGTCTTCACGGGGCTTCTCCCAGGTCTCCTCTCTCTGCCTCCCTCTTGTGAGGACGCTGGTCGTTGGATTTAGGGCCCCCCAGATATACCAGGAGGATCTCATTTCAAGGTCCTTAATCACATCTGCAAGTACCCTTTTTCCAAGTAAGGTCACGCCTGCAGGTTCTGGGGCTTCAGACATGGACTCATTTGGGGGCCCCCTCCAGCCCTGCTGTGCATCATGGGAACTGTTGCCTCTGTGTCTTGTGAGAGCCAGGCCCTCAGCCAGGCGCAGGTGCTCGGGGTGCGGGGGCACCGAGTGTCTGCAGTGAGTGGAGCGTTCATCAGACACTCTAGTCAGCAGCAGCAACTCTGCTCACAAGTGGGGGCCCCGTGGGCTCCCCTCCCCTCGGCTGCGCCACACCCCACTCCCAGGAGCTCTGGGGAGGGCCGAGACCCGGGGCCATCCTTCCTGTCCCAGGCCCCACTCTGACCCTGCCTGTTTCTGACCCCGTTTCAGTGCGGAAGCCGCGCTATGTCAGGCGCGAGCGGCCCTTGGACAGGGACGCGGGCTCCACTGCCATCTCCTCGGTGGAGGCCCGGGTCAGCAACGTCTGACCCGGCGACCCACCCACAGTTCCGCACACCGCCTGGGAGAGAACCCAGCACACAAAGGGCAGGCGCTGCCCAGCAAGGCCTCAGGACCGGTCTGGACGCAGCCCCTGCCTCAGCGTGGCCGTCTCCCAGCAGCAGACGCTGCCTGAAGGTGCTGCTTCCCCCCCACAGCTGCTCAGTGTGACGGGCTGGGAGCCGTGCCCTTGAGCCGGGCTCGAGCGCGTGGCCAGGTGGGGTCTGGGCCCCTCGGGAGAGGCCGCTCCCAGCAGCCAAGAGCCTACGAGGACCGCTGGGCTGCTCCATGCCTGGCAAAGCCAGGGCTCGCCCCCCTGCCTTTCCGAGCCCACAGTGGGCAGACATCCCCCGCACCACCAGGCCAGCTGGCCTCCTTGCATCCCCTCCAGGACGGTGTCCAGATGAGGGGAAGCGTGGCATGAGAACTGGCCCCTCTAAGGCTGAGGCGCCCGCAGGGCTGTCCTGTACCAAGACCCCCCACCCCTGCCCCCTAAGCTCAAGGCCACACATTTCCAGGAGCTGCAGAGGCGAGGTTCCTGGTTTCTTACCGACTTCAGACACTACTTTCCTCCTCTGTCTCCTGCCCCTGACCCGCTTTCCACGCTGGGCCCAGGCACTGCAGGCACTTGTCCGCCCAGCGACGGACGCTGGCCTGAAGCGGTTGGCGATCAAGGCCGTGTCCAGCCAGGGTCACATTCACCCGTGACTACTGCCTGAGTAGCCTGGTCTCGATGGACCTGTGGAGGGCCGTGCTGGCCAGTGGCCCTGTCCCAGCTGCCCCAGGCCTGGAGACGCGTTTCCGGCCCTGGCTGGTTACAGAGAGACGGGTTCCTGAGGAGAAAGGAGCGTTGGTGGCCACCTCTCACCCTCTGGGCTCGGCACTGGCCTTCCCAGATTCTCGGTCGGACTGATCTCTCTCCTTCGACGCCTGGTCCGCATCCCGGGGGCCTGAGGCGGGGCCTGCGTGCTCAGCTCCTGCGTCCCTTCCGCGCCGTGATGCCTGTCCCGAGCACTGACAGTTTGCGGACACTTGAACCCACGCCTGGTCCAGCAGCTGACAGGGCAGCACCAGCTTCAGATCGGTGTCAATAAACGATTCAGGGCTTTCTTCCCCCGTCCTCCTTGCTCCACGTTCGTCTGTTCCTCAGGAAGGGTGAAGTCCACCTGCCCTGCCGTGGGGGCGGCCCCGTCAGCCAGGCTAACTGGACTCTCCCTTCACCAGGAGCAGCGACGCGCCCTCGTGGGTACTGCCTCTCATTCCTCTGTCCCGCCCGTCCGTCTGAGGAGAAGGGGACGCAGGGGGAGGTGGGGAGGCCAGGATCAGGGTCCTCACCGGCTTCAGGGGCCACGGGGAAGTGAGAGGACACTCCACCGCCCATCTGTGCCCATCTGGAAGACTGGGCTTGGGAGCCAGGGGAGAATGCGCAGGACCCTCCAGATTCCCTTGGTTTCTGTAGCCCCTGAGGTCAGGGGAACCTGTCCCATCCTGTGGCTCCTTGGGAGGGAAGCAGACGTGGGAAGAGACTCCCTTTTCCCTGTTCCCACCTTTGCACCAAGCTGGCTGCTAATCTGGGGGAAATGCAGAGCCATGTTTGACCAGGAGAGCAGGTCCAGCCAGTCAGGCCCTGGAGGCCCAAGCCAGGCACAGATGGGCCCCCCACCCCCACCCCAGGCCTTCTCCATTGCCTCCCACCCTCAGGTACAACCTGGAGACCTGGGGTTATTCCAGCATCTCCATGTCCCTTCCCCAGACTCCCCCAGCCTCAGCTTTGCCCCACCCTTGGCAGCAAAGAACTCTGAATTTGACCCTGCAGCCGCCTCTGGCTCCCACACTCGAGATGCTTCCCCTGACCTTCAAGGCCTGGGTGGCCTGGTTGTTGGGGTCCTCAGCCCGCCAGCCTCCCCCCTGCCACTGAGCATCCCCTGGGCCTGGGTACCACTGTGCTTTAGGCCCCCAAATAGTGGGGAGTAGGTTCACTGGACTTCCCAGCCCCATGACCCGATGGGCATTCGGGCTAGAAAGCATGTGCGTGGGTGAGGTGGGGTACAGGGGCACCTGAGCCGGGTGTGGGGCAGCTGATAGGGTCAGGCATCTACAGTGGGGCTCCATCCTCAGCTGGCACTTACCTGGACTCCAGCCCTCGTGCAGGAGGCCAAACCGAGGCCAATTTATAGGGCCATCAGCTTAGGCCAAAACAGGCAGGTGGGGCACCTGTCCCTTTCTGACCCCCCACCATGTCAACTGCTGTGGGGCTCCCCCACACCCTAGGAGGGAGCATGGTATGGGGGTGGGCAGGTGGCACAGTCCTGGGCTCGCAGCCGGCAGCTCATTCATTCACTCCCTCAGCACCAGGAGAAGCACTGAGAGCTGGCAGAGGTCGGAAGTCAGCAAGAGGAAGAACTTCAGCAGCACGAAGAGGTGGGTGCACAGAGGAGGACCGCGTGGGGCCTGAGGAGGTGACGTGAGGGCAGAGGTCCTGGTCAGGAGCCGGGGCACGAGACCCCAGAAGGAGCTGGCCACAGTGAGATGCAGAGGGGCCACCAGTTGACCTTAGGGAACCTGGCTTTCAGTCCTGGGTGTGGGAAGGGCAGGACCGGCCGAGTCCACCGGGTGTCCCGGCTGGGCTGCCTCATGCCCGTAGGGTAATGCTGAGCTCGTCCAGAGCCCGGGGCCCGGTTTCTGCCCACGTTGGAATCGCAGCCTGGATGTGTCCCAGTCTCTCGCGTATCGTCATCTCCAGGTGGTGGGGCAGCACAGCCGCCGACAGATCACCCAGCACTGGGCAAGCGTGGGTGGGGGGCTCAGCCCCAGATGAGCCCTGAAGGGCCTCTTCATGCAGTGGCCATTCTGTGTGTCCTTGGCAGCACCCGGGGTTTGAAGCCCATTCTATCCCAGTCCCGGGGTGGGGGGACCACAGCCAGAGTGGGCCGTGGATACAGTCCTCTCACCTGGCCAAGGACAACTTCTGTGTCCAGCCCAGAACTCGGAGGTGTCCTGGGGACTCAGGACCCGCACATCTCAGAGCCATGAATGGACGAGGGTAGGGTGCGCACTGGGGACCTCGTGTTCTCCCCAGCCGAGTCCCCGGGCCGTGTGGTCGCACACGGAAAGCCATGCTCCCCTTGCGTGTGTAGGAGCCTGCACCTGGGCAGACGCATTCATGCTCAGACACAGCCAGGTTAACCTGCAGTGCACGGAGAGCACGTGCAGCCCTTGCACCCACACAGCACCGCTGCCCACCCGCCAGGATCGAGAAGGAGCCGGTGCGGGGACCAGGCGGGTCGCCAGGTCCCAAGCTGCCAAGACCCCAGAGCCAGGGGCTGGGCTCTGCTCCTGTGCAGTGAGGCCTGGCCGCCGCCCCGGACGGCACGTTCCTCAGGTCTTCCCTTTGCCTCTGGGCACTGACTTGTCCACTGAAGAGCTCAAGTGACCTCAGAACTTGGATATTCCCAGGAACCCTCAGGAGGGTGTTCCCAGAGCCGAGGCACAGAGGACACTTCCTGGAGGCAGCATGTGACCCCGAGTCACGATCCCCTTGCGAACCAGAACCCTGTCATGCACAAGCTGGGCCTGGCCCACACAGCAGCTCCCCACACGGAGGCTCCAGCCCCCTTTCTCGGTCCCCACCTCCTCCTGAGCACCCCTCCCCTGGCAGCCAGCACACCTCGTTGCATGAGCTGGATTCTCTGGTAGGCTTCCTGCTGTCGGAACAGCTGCAACATGGCTGTGAGGGGCCCAAGCCCCCTACTGGCTAGACCCCAGCCCCAGCCCCCGCCCCCACGTCCTCCGTCCAGACCCCCTGCCTTCGCCCCAGGCCTTTGCATAGGCTGGTCCTGGGGTTTGCAAGGGTCCCAAACTGGCCGAAGCCACTACCCCTTCGCCCAGGAAGATTTCCAGACCCCCTGGCTGTGTTGGGGGCTTCCCTGGGCTCCAGGGCCCCGTCCCATGTGTGTAACTGAGGGTGCCCCCAGCAGACACTCACCCAAAACAAGTCCTGTGGCCAGTCTGATCCCTGACTCGCCCTCACCCCGACTCCGCCCCTTGGGGGTGCCCAGCCCTGACCCCCCCGCCCCCGACTCCCTAGACCCAGAGCAGGAAGTCCCCTCGGTGGTGAACATTGGGGTGGCGCTTGCATGTAAGCGGGCTGTGTGGATGAAGTGGGGGGTGACAAGCTAGGCTGAGATTGGGGGTGCTCCCTGGAGGGGCCCTTCTGGGAGGCCCCTAAGCACTCAGGTTCCACCGGGGCCTTAAATAGGGTTAGTGAGTGGGTCTGTTTCTGGAATGGCGCTCCAACCTTCCAGGGGCTGTCAGGGGAAGGTTTTACCCAGGCATCCAGCACCCCCAGACCTGCCCAGTCTGTGGAAGCCTACACTGACCCCCCAGCCTCACCCCAGGCTCTGGTCTCTCACCTCTGACTTCCTGCCCTCCACTGCCCAGCCTGCCAGGGCGAGGACGGGAGACCAGCCAATCCCCGAGGCCCCAGGCCACGCCCCTGGCCTGCATGACCTCCAGTGTATAAATACACCTGCCAGAAGCCAACACCCGGAGAACTCCCACCCGCTCCGGACAGCACTCTGCTTCTGGAAGAACGCACACCCCCCGGAGCCCCGCTTACCTGGGACAGAGCAGAAGGCACGCTTGCCCAACCAGTGCCACCAGGAAGGACAGCTGCTGGCAGCCAGCCCCGTGGAGGGACACCTGCCAGGTGGGGCACAGGCTGGCCCAGCCCGGAGGAGAGGGAGCAGACACTGCCGGACAGGAGAGCTCAGAGCCTCACAGCCTGGCGGTGCCCAGCCAAGGGGACCATGCTCAGGCCTTGCTGACGACCCCCGGCCCCCAGGTAAGGCCGGCTCAGCTGGCACT
Organism: Ursus maritimus; assembly: GCF_017311325.1. Classification (NCBI taxonomy): domain Eukaryota; kingdom Metazoa; phylum Chordata; class Mammalia; order Carnivora; family Ursidae; genus Ursus; species Ursus maritimus. The sequence goes on along the minus strand of NW_024425786.1, from coordinate 227,661 downwards.
CACCTCTCACTCGTACAGGCTCGGGGTGGGGGCCTCTGAGGAGGGGCGGGACCTCAGTGCCAAGGGACTGATTATGTGGGGCACACGGGCCTGGAGGAGGTTAGCCTGTGGTCCCCCCCAGACTGTGCTGAGGCTGCTGCCTAGCCTGTGGCCACCATTGTCTCAAAATGTGGTGACATCTCATGTTGCAATGCTGGGAGCACTCGTGACATCACAGTGATGTCACTGTGACTCACCCAAACCTTCGCGACACATCACCACAAAGTCATTGCCCTCGCGCACCTGGACTAACCAGCGAGGTAGGGTCAGGGTCACCTCCGGCGGGTCCTCCTGGGCCCCATGGGGTCTGTCCACTGTCCTCCTTACCTGTCCTCCTCCAGGCCAGACCCATGTGGCAGGGCAAGAGGTGGGCCAGACAGGGCCCTGGTCAGCAGGAGGTCACCTGAGCCTCGCCAGGGAGACAGAGGCAGGGTCTCCTTGGAAATGCGAGTGGGTCAGGAGGACGGCAGCCGTGTGCTTGTGTGACCCTGCAGGGTGGTGGGTCATCCCAGAGGATGGCTGGGGCTCCTCCACCCCTGGCTCCTCAGGCTAGGGTGCATTTCTAGGTCCTGAGGGCCAGCAGAAAGCCCTCGTCACCAGCCAGACAAGCTGGCCCTACAGGTTCGGGTGAGGCTGGGAAACAAACTTGGGACACTGGTCCCCACCCCTGTTCAGGCCCTCCTCAACTTCCCGCAGCCTACCAGCTCACCCTGGCCCCCAGACAGAGTCCTGACCCTCACCCAGCCAGGCCTGGCCCCCCACCCTCATACAGCTGCCTGAAAACTGGGTGACTACCAACCAAATCAGGTGCCCATGATGGGATCCATGTTCAAACCCCCTTCAGCTGACCCAGAGTCACACTCCTCCGGTGCGAGCCCAGGTCCTGCTGACCTGTTGGCCAGGTGACCCTGGCTGAGTCACTCCACCCTCCGAGCTGCCCTTTTTGTACCGTGGCTCTTGTGTTTCCATGACCTGGGCCCAGCCTGGCAGAGCCCCGACATCAACAGCAAGTACTGTGGGCCACTGTCGTCGACTTTATTGATGCCCAGGTGGCACTGCCAGGTGGGACAAGCCAGCAGGAGGTGTCCACTGAACGGTCAGCACGACACCCTTGTGCATATGGCCTCTGTTCTCAGACCCTCTGTGGGCTGGCCGGGCCTGGGGCACCCCGGGATGCTCACCCCGTCTTGGCATGTGAGGAGGTGGGCGAGGGCGGGATTGCAACTTGAACAGAAGGACCTTGACTCTGGTACAGATGGGACTTCCTGGAGTTGCCCACATGTGGGCAGTGCCCTTCCAGAGGTCTTTGGGGCTGGTGCCGGGCAAAAGAGACCCAGGGCGAGAGCAGCAGACTGCAGAGAAGGGGCAGCCTGTGGTCACTCATGGTACTCTCCGTTTGTCCACAGCTCAGAGTCTTGTCATCAAGCCAGCAGGTGTGGCAAACAGCCATGCCAGCCCCTGGTCGGACCAGCCCTACAGCCACTGTGCCCAGGTCCCCCAGCTCGGCCAGCAGCCCCAGGTCCCCCGGCACCCCTGGCTCGGAGAAGGTGGCCTCCCCACTGGAGTGCTCCATCTGCTTCTCAGGCTATGACAACATGTTCAAGACGCCCAAGGAACTCTCCTGCACACACGTCTTCTGCCTGGAGTGCCTGGCACGGCTGGCGGCCGCCCAGCCAACAGGCCGGCCCGGCAGCGAGGCTGTGCCCTGCCCGTTCTGCCGGCAGCCCACGGCTGTGCCGGCTGCCGGGGCCCCCGCCCTGCGCACCAGCCGCCAGCTGCAGGCCAGGATGCCCGCACACCTGCGTCGGGAGGAGCCCGTGTGGCTGGAGGGCACTAAGCTCTGCTGCCGCCCACCGCCCTCCACACCTGGCCTTCCAGCGCCCGGCTTCGTGTGCGTGGATGTGGGCCTGAGCAAGCCTGCGGAGCCCACCGCACCCACACCCACACCCACCCCGGGCCCCACCCGCCGCCAGGGCCGTCTGGCCCGCTGCTGGGCACGCTGTGGGGACTGGAGGCGCGTGGCGCTGGTCACGGCCCTGCTGCTCGTGCTCTTTTGTGTGGTGCTCTGGCCCGTGCAGTGTGCGCTCAAGACCGGGAACCTGCGCTGCCTCCCCCGGCCCTCCGCCGCCATCACCACCGCCGCTGCCTTCTCCCCTGGGCCCCTGGCTGACAACTAGGCGCAGCCACCCCTGCCCTAGGTGTGGGGCCCTGGCCCACAGCTGGGGTCACAGGTGTGGCAGCTTTGAGAGCCGGTGCCCGGAGGGGCCCCCACATCTCCGAGGACCCCATATGCCATTCAGCTCACCTTCCCCCTACTCTGTGGGGCTGAATCCTGACGGCACAAACAAAAGGGTCCCTGAAGCTTCCAAGAATCACAGGCTCCTATGGGCCCCAGAGACCACCTTCCTAACCCCCCACGATGGACAGAAAGCCTTGATGAGGCCCCCTCCCCATACACTGTGAATTACCTGCATTAGTAGCCCTTTGCTGAGAAGGGAGGGCGCTCACCATCTTTATTTTATTTTTACATTTCACCCACGGCTCCTTCCCCAGGCAAGGCTGGCCCCTTCCATTGGGTGGGGATGCTAAATATGCCCTCTGACCAGAGGGACAAAGGGCAGCAGCAGGAGGCCCAGTCCTCCAGTGCCCATCCTGAACTGTACATTTTTAAATAAATTATTTTGTATGCACATTTGGTAAGGGGTCCTCACCCTGTGCGCCCTCTTCCCCACACCACCGAGCCTCTCCTTCTGGAAGAGCCATGGCCTGCCCCTGTCTCAGAGACTTTAATCCAGAGGACACTCCCACTGGATTGAAATCCCAGCAGCCCCTAGGGCAGATAGCCCCCAGGTTCTAGGGTGTCAAGCTCCTGTTCCCTGTGGGCTGTGGATAGGCTGGAGCAGTCCTGTCCCCCTCCCCTAGAACTTTGAGGCTCCCCCAGGAGGGGGAGGGCAGCTGGAGCAGGGTGGGGTGGGCAGGAAGGGGTGGGGCCTTGGCATGGTCCAGACCCCTCCTCCAACACTCCCCAGCAGGACCCCCCAAGAAGTCATGACTCCACAACCCTGCTGAGAGTCCTGACAACAGGGCCACAGAACCCCAGGACTGACTCCCTGCAAACCAAGGCCTAAGGACACACAGAAGCAGAAGTGGTGACAAGTGGTGTGTCCTGAAGGTCCTGAAGACCTCCAGCAGATCCTCCTGGGGCCAAGTGCAGCGGCATGAGGGATGCAGGAGTCCTGCCAACCCCGACTGCCACCCCCACTGGCTTCTGCTATGGGCCCCAGGAATCCCGCACTGCCAGTTAGCGTGGTGAAAAGAGGCCAGGCTGGTTCTGGCTTCCCAGGCCTCGGCCTCCTCACCCCGAAGCCCAGTACTTCCTGCTTCAACCAGCTGGGCCTCTGGCTGGGCTGGGCTGGGGAGCGTGCGGAGGGAGACCCTGGGGAAGCTGGGCCCCAGACCCCGACAAAGACACAGAACTGAGAACGAGTCATTTTATTGAGGGTACCACAAAGCCAAGGGGCCATCCGTGGTGGGAGGGGCACACACTACACGCCAGTGACGCCACACCCGTCACACACCAGGCCGGCACACATGTGAGCCTCACCCAGACGCACGCGGTCGCACACGTGCTTACGCGAGCAGCTCGCGGCACCTGCACTGTGGGCAGCTCCGAAGCAGGGCTGGTGCTTCGGGTGCGGTGGGGGCAGGAAACACTGATGCTGGCCAGCACACACTGGCCGCTTGCTCACTGGTCACTCGTGGCACTCCAACATGTGGCACACACAGGGTCACACGTGGTCACTGTGTTGTGAGGGTGGTGACTGGTGGCCTCCCACCCCAGAGACAAACCGGAGCCCGGAAGCCCGGCCTCCGCTCCTCCCTCACCCGGGAGCCCAGGAAGGGCAGGGACACCAGGGTCTCCCGACTGCCCCCCCTCATTTCTAGGCGTCCAGGCGAGGTCGGGAGGGTCTGAGGGCTCGGGGACCCCTCGCCCAGCACTCAGGGACGAGCTCCAGTCTGTACTGCCCTAAACACGGTCCTTCCAAGGAACACCACGCCTGCCTTGCCGGCTCCCAGCCTCCAGCGCGGCTCCGGCCCCACCCGGGGCGCGCACGCGGGGCCCCCTCACCGCGCGAGGCCCCGCAGGTTCTCATCCTCGCCGCCGGGGGCCTCCGCGGTCCTGCGGACGGAGACAGGGTTCGGCCGGCGCCCACGCGGGATCCCGCGCCGTGCCCGCCCCCACCCCGCTCCCGGCGGGGACACCGCCCGGCCCCCCGCCCCGGGACCGCGGCCCGCTCCCGCTCCCCGACGACCCCACTCACGCCGCCGGCGCCCGAGACGACACGGGCCCAGCGCTGCGGCCGGGGTCCGTCGACCCGCCGCCCACGTTCGGAGAGTCGCGCTCCTCCGGCGCCTCGCGCTGGGAGGAGGGGCCGTCGGTCACCATGGTGACGTCCGCGCAGGCCCCGCCCCCAGCGCGGCCCCGCCCCCACCTGCTCGCGCAGACGCAGCTGCTCGGCCTGGATGTACCGCCGCAGCGCCAGGTACACGAACTTGTACTGCGCCTCGGTCTGCACCATCCCCGAGCGCTGCCGCCGCACCAGCTGGATCGTCTTGGGAACGTCGATGTCGCAGTCGAGACCTGGGCACGAGCGCGCTCAGGGCCGCGCGGGGGCCGGGGGGCCGGGGCGGGGCTAGACGGGAGGGGCGGGGTCGGCAGGGAGGCTCACCTTGCCTGCGGATGAGGTCCACCAGGATGTCAATCACGATGAGGGTGCCAGTGCGTCCGATGCCGGCGCTGTGCGGACAGGCCGGGAGCCCCGGGGCGGGTTTAGGGGACGAGGCCATGGCCCTGCCCCGGGTTGCAGCTGCACTGCCCGCCCACCCCGTCCCCGACCGCACCTGCAGTGCACCACCATGGGGCCGGCCCCCGGCATGCTGCTCTGGGCCCGGTTCACCTCGTCCAGAAAGCCGAGGACGCCGGAGGGCTCAGCCGGGACCCCGTGGTCTGGCCAGCCGAAGTACTGGTAGTGCTTCACTGTACGCGGTGGCTCCTGCTGGGCAGGGCGGGCTGGTGAGCGTGAGCCGGGCCAGTCTGGGCAGATCCCAGGTGGGGCCAGGCCGCAGGGTCAGAGTGCAGCTGCTGTGACCCCCAGGGTGAGAGGGGCACAGGGCATGAACTGGGAGGAGGAAGGCAGGGTTTGCCAGGAGTCACCAGCAGGGTCAAAGCCCAGCAGAAGGGGATGGGAGGGAAATATGGGGTTCAGAGCTTGGAGGCTCTCAGAGAGCCCCAGGTGGCTCAGGCCCCTGGGGAAAGGGAGAGGGAGCAATGGGGTGAGGGAGCAGGTTTCAGGGACAATGGCCTCTATTTGCCGAAAGGCCAAGTGTGAGGGGTCTGCAGGGCCCCCAGGTGGTTAGATATAAGAGACAAGGTGGGGGTGGAGGGGACAGGAAGGGATCTGTTCCTGCCACAGAAATAGGCACCACGGGCCTATGAAGGACCTTGCATCTGCTGAGGTGGCCCAGGAAGAGATTAGGGAGGGAGAGGCCATGTGGGTGTGAGGCCACCCTGGAGCCAGGCAAATGGGACCCGGGGCCTAAGGTTGAGAACGCGACCTGCCTATGAGCACCGCCCAGCAGAGCCCAGGCCAGGAATGTGCCCACTGGATTAAGGGACATGAATACCATCAAGGCCAGTGGGATTGGATGGAGCCACGTGGGTGGGGGTGGGGGGGGGTCTCCCAGCACAGACCTGAGGACTTCCTGAATACTGTGACTCTGGCCCTGCATGTCTTGTGGCCCTCTGGGCTCACCTGATCTGGCCGCCACACCTGCAGTTCCCGCACACAGTAGCCCTGGGCCTGGTACTCAGCCAAGTTGCAAATACGGACGTGGCCATATTCTTGGCAGCCATGCAGCTCTGGCCAGTACCGGAAACATTTGTTCTGGGAGAGAGGGTGCATTGCTGGAAGACCCCCAGCACCCTTGCCCCTGTGCCCCGTGGGGACCCACCCGTGCACACGCATACACAGGGGCTTTCCAGAGTCCCCCCCACAACACACACCCACACTCCCCCACGGCATCTTGAAGGCTGAAGGAGAAACAAGACTGGGCCAGCCACCAGCACACAGTCCACATGAGCACATGGTGGGGAGGGGGCCGTCAAGCCCAAGCTCCTACCCGGCCTCGCTCCACCTCCCTTGTGGCCATGACAATGACCCGCGTGTCCTCCTGGTGCACCATCGCCCAGAAGGCAGCCGCTGTGGTTTGCAGACAGCCCTGGGTGGCGATGTACACCTTGCCCCATCCATGACCTGGCTTCTCCTCTGGATCACTCTGTAAGGGGGTGGAGGCCAGGTGTCCACTGTTTCCAGGATTCGAAGTGCCAGAGGACAATGCAGGTCTATGCAAATGACGTGCAAAGCAGCACCAGGTGGCTCACACAGCCCCTCTCGGTCCTAGGCTAGGGAGGAGCTGAGGACCCATATTTAGTCCAGCCCACTCCGAGGACTCCTTGGAAACCACCACAGCCCCTCTCCCCCAGCTACGTCTACTGTCCTGCCAGGGTCCATGGATCATGGGGGCACCTGGATCTTCTTGGGCTGCCAGCAGGAGCTCCAGGTTCATAACAGGGGGATAGGGTGACGGGTGTGTGGCCAGACACGGCTCAAGACGTCCCGTCTGGTCCATGCTAGGCGATGCATGCAGCCGGCCACACACGCCTGTCTCTTGCACACGCACCCTGATGTAGTTCGCGTTGATGTAGTCGGCTCCGGGCACGCTGTCGTCCACGTCATGCAGAATGACACGGGTGGTATCAACTGGGAAGGGGAAGACGCCGCTCAGGTCTCCAGGGGAGAGGGAGGAAAAAATGGACCTCACCTGCCTCCTTGCCCGCGGACCCCATGGTGAGCAAGACGAGGGAGGAAGGGCCCTGAACGCGCAAAAGGGCAAGTCAGACCAGCGGCAGGACACAACACCCTGCCTCTACCTCCACAGGGCCCCTCCTTGCCAGGTGGGCCCCACAGGGAACGGATGGGGCCCTGCTCCCCAACACGCCCCCAGCCTGGCCCTCACAGGGAAGGATGTTCTTGTAGCGGTTCTTGGGCTTGTTCTCCAACCGCTGTCCCTCCTTCCGTGGGTACAGGAGCCGACATTCCTGCTGCTGCAGCATCTGATGGGGCAGAGGGGGGCGAAAGCTTCAGCCTGTTGTCCCACCCTTCCCCAGAGCCTTCAAGGACCATCCTACCTCCCCTAAACCTCACCCCTCTGCTGGCCCTCGCCCCAGCCCCAAAGGACGGGAGTCTGTGGGAGGGTGAAAAGTGGCTAGGGGAGTGGGCACCTCGAATTCTTCCCAGAAGCCCTGCTTGGCTTTCTCGCCGGCATCAGTGGCCCTGTTGAGCTCCTGTACTCGGCTCTCGATGCTTGCGGCATTGATCCTTGTGGCCTTGAGGGGCTGGCCGGGAGAGGTCTGTGTCCACACTCAGCAGGGTCCAGCAGACCCCACAGCACCTTCCCCCAGCGGCAGCTACCCTGACCCCACCCCGTTTCCCGAGGCCACCCTGCCCCAGCACTGCCTAGCACCCTTTTCCCTGGGTCCCAATGTCCCCTGGGCCATCCCCACCGGGGGTGGCGCTCACTCTGGATCCCAAGCGTCATGTGCCCCCAGGCATACCTGCCTGAGATGCAGCACTGTCCCCGACTTCTCCACCATGGGGTTCCTCTTGTAGCATTCCACCAGCTCTGCGAGGGTGTCGAACTGTTCCCCACCTCCCACGTCATACTTCCCATCTGGCTGTGGGGGCGGCAATGAGGGTCCTGGCCGCTGCCCGCCTCCCCTGAGCCACACCCCCATCCCCGCTGCCACCTCCCACCTGGAAGTGGATCATGACGTGCGTGACCCGTGGCCGGCGGTCTGCCTTGTCTGGCTGCTGTGTGAGCACAGACAGCACAAAGTCCCCAGGTTTGCTCTGACTCTCCCGCACCAGGAAGGTACCCAGGCGTCCTTTTTCCGTCAGCAGCTGCTCGGCCTCCTTGCCAGACAGGTGCCCATGGTACCACCTGGCCCAGGGTGGTGGGGGTTGGGGTGGGGAGCCCAGGTGAGACCGGGGGCCATGGCCTCGCCAGGTGAGGGGACACAGACCCACATGCAGCCAGAAGGCTCCAAGACAAGACACAGACACAGAGAGACAGATGGACCCCCAGATCTCAACGGCCCAGGCAGTACCCTCACCCAGGCCAGCCTCAGTCTGCCCTGCCCAACTCTCTGACTCTCCCCCTTCCCAAGAGCGGGCAGGCTGGAGGCAAGACAAGTGGGCCCTGCAGGGCCAGGGTGGCCACCAGGTGGCAGTCTGGTCCCCAGCAAGGAGGGCCGGGGCCACCTTCTCAGACCAGACCCACGACCCCTCCCTGGCAAATGCAGCTTCTTCAGGTCTCAGCAGTGCAGGTAGGGAAACTGAGGCTGGAGGAAACTGCTCACCGGAGTCACCAGGCAGGAGGGAGGTATAAGACTGGCGGCAGGGCTCCGCTGCACACTTTCGCCCCCGTGGCCAGTGCCCTGGACCTAGAGGAAATGAGGCCCCAAACCCTGGGGAGGGGGGCATGCGGGACACTCCCTCCACTTGGCTGCAGCTGTGCCTGAGCCTGACCCCGAGCCATGGAGGGCAAAGGAAACCCAGAGGCCACGCCCAATAGCCCCCACTCCCTTGGACACCTGCATGCACATGGTCACAAACACGTCGATTCTGCTGCTCACCGCTCAGCTATGGGGTCCTGGCAGCCCAGCGGGTGCCGGAGCTCAACAGGGGCCCCACTGCGCTCACGGAGCAGCCCCCCGTGCTGGCCTGTGTAGTGCTGCACCAGCTCGGCCAGCGTTGCGAACTTCTCCCCTCCATAGAGACTGTAGTAGTCGCCCGTGTTCTGGATCTTGACGTGGGTCACCTCATCCCGGCGTCTGGAAGGCAGGTGCACTAGTCACTGTTGTGGGGGGAGCTGCTCCCACCACCCCCTTCTTCCCATCACCACCCTCAGCTTCCAGAAGAGTCCCTGAGCTTTTCCTGCCCTGCCGTGCCCTGCCGTTCCCCTTCCCCATCAGCCGGTGTGCGAGCCCCACCGCCACCGCTCCCCTGTGAAGTCTGCCCTGGGCTTGCAGACTACAGGTCTGACTCCCCCTCGTTCTGGAGGCAGATGCCAAAGCAGACCTCCATGATGGGCTCTGCCTCACCCCAGACCACCTGCCTGGGAGCTCCTGAAGACCGGGGACAGGCGCTCAAGCTAGCTTCCCCAGGCCTCACTGCATGGGAAGCTATCGGGAAAGCCCCAGGAGAGGACCTCGGTCTCTCCAGTGTGAGAAAAGTCCATCCTGAGAGCTAACCTCAGTCCCACCTGCTGCCTCAGATTTAGCAGAGAGACTGGAAAGATCTAGAGATCTATTGGAAGCCCCTCCCCAGATCACCACTCTTTCTCACAGACTGAGCCCTTCCCATCTAGGGCCGGCGCAGGTCTGCCTGTCTACTTGCTGGTTGCAGCCCCTCCCCACATAATGGCCCTTTCATGGCCTCCGGCCAGACCCCCAGTGGGCAGCATCCCCAGGAGATGGGATCCTAATGACAGCCATTGAGGCCCCCTGTCCAGCACACCAGACTCCTCAGAGCGCAGGAGGGAGGTCTTGCCAATTCCCTACCTCACTGAGCCCTTCCTGAGCCCTTCTAAATGATTCCCTCCTGCCTAGAAGCCACCTGGTCTGGAATGCCAGATTTCCACCCACCTGTGCCAACCTGTTGGCTTCTCACACCCCACAAAACCCTGATTCCTGGATGTCCGACCCCCAGCGGGGATCCTCACTTCCCAGGACAATGCCCAACACCCCTCTGGGAAGACAGGGGAGACCGATCCCCACCTGTCCCCAGCTCAGGGTGTTCAAATCCCTTGCCCCCTGGAGTCTCAAGCCTGTTCACACCTGGCTGCAGCACCCACCCCCCTTCACCCACCTGACAGACAATGTGAAGCCCCCTGGGCAGCTCTTGCTGGGTCTCGCCAGGAAGCTCCCATGCTGGCCCCTGGACAGGAGCAGCTTCTCGGCCTCAACTCCACTGATGTTGGGGTGAAACCACCTGGAATGAGGACCAAGAGTTGGCAATCCCAGGGAGCTGGGGTGACACTGAGCATACTCCAGGCTCCCCCACCCAAAGTCCTGGCCCACACCCAACCTCCACCCACGGAGCCTGTTGTGGGCCCCATGCCGACAGCCTGCCACGGGCAGTGACCACTGGGTCTGAGGTCTATGGGGAATGAGGTGGGGCCATGGGGTCCCAGGGACACAGACAAACAGAAACTTTCCTACAGCTGGGTGGTGGGTGGGGGTGAGTGGGACAGACACCCTCCAGCACACCCCCCCAGCCACCAAACTCTGTGCCTGGTCCCTCTGGCCCCGCCAGGGATAGCAGCTTGGCCAGAGGGACTCGCGGTGCCCAGGCTCGCCTGGGGCCTCCTTCCTGCCCTCAGAGCCCTGTCAGCAGACCCTGTCAGTTCTACTCCTCCTGGCGTGGTATCGGCCACCAGCTTCTCTCATGGGGCACGTGCTGCAAGCCCAGGGACCCTTCCCCCATAATGCGTTAGTCACTTAGCCTTCCCAGAGCAAGCGCGGGGTCTTCAGGCTCTGGTGTACGTTCCACCTGGGCCCCTCTCCCCAGCCCCCGGCTCTGCGCGCCCGGACCGCTCTCCCCAGCCCCCGCTCTGCACCCACGTGAGCTCATTCACCACGGAGCCATTGTGCTAGCTGTTCTCTGTGCCCCTGGCCCACATTCATATGGCTGGGAGACCCCTCTCGCTTTTCATTCTTTATCCCTTGTTTATTTTTCTTCATAGTATTTGTCACCACCTCGATACAGATGCTATGTTATAGGCTTACTGTCTATTTCCCACTCAAGGATTTAAGCTCCAAAGGGCAGAAGCCGTTCTGGTTAGTGCGGTGTCCCAGGGACGAGAACAGTGCCTGGGTGTTAATGAATATACCTGAATTAAGAAGGGAATGAATAAGGGGGCACCTGAGTGGCTCAGTCGGTGAGCTTCTGATTCTTGATTCTGGCGCAGGTCATGATCTCAGGGTCGTGAGATTGAACCCAGCATCGGGCTCCGTGCTAAATGCGGAGTCTGCTGGAGATTTTCTCTCTCCCTCTGCCCCTCCCCCCACCTGTGCTCGTGCTCTCTAAAATAAATCAATAGAATCTTAAAAAAAAAATGAACAAATAAGTAAATGGATGGTGGGGGTACAGGTTGCCCCTGAGAGGATGGCCAGGGTGGCTGGCAGTTTCTGCCAACTGTGGGGCTCGATACAGGCTGAGTCCTGTTGCTGGAGGACTGGGAGGGGGGGCTGCAAGCTAAGAGGGACTGCAAGCCTACCTCTGCCCCCAACCCTGACTCCCTGGGACTGTCCTCCTTCACAGCCTCCCCCATGAGGTCGGAGACAGCCCCAGGTTCCCAGAGGGACCGGCCAGGAGGGCCCTCACTCAGGGCTGTGCACGAGCCAATGTCCAAGATCATAACTGCTGGGTTCTTTACCCTAGTAGCTTTTCTTTCCCCTATTAGGGCAGGAATTTCTGGCCCAGGTTTAAATTTGACCCAAGAGATAGGAGCAAGGATGATCCTGCCCTGTAGAGATCTTTCTAGAATGGAAATCAGATCGCGTGTCTAACGCCACCTGGGCGCTTCTCCCTCCGGGTCCTTCTCTTCCTTCAGGCCTCCTTTTGCCCCAGGCCTTCAGCGCCTGTCCTTTCTCCTTCTGCCTGTCCATCCATGCTCGCAGTCTGTATCTGCGTGTCCAACGCAGCAGCCTGTAGCATGTGTGAAATGTGAATGTAAATGAACTCAAATTCAACAGAATCAAAGCCCAGTTCCTTGGCCACACGGCCACATTTTACTGCTGAGAGCCACGTGCGGCTGGCAGACTGCTGACGGTGCAGGTAGGAAACATTTCCACCACCACAGAAAGTTCTGGTCTGCGCTGGCCTTCGCTGCCCGTCCTTGCCCGAGCCCTCACAGATCTGTTTGCCTCCGCCCTCCAGCCCCACAGAGACCTCTGCTCTCGGGCAGCTCATCTGTCTCCAGGGCCTGCGGCCAGGCCTCTGTCCCCAGCAGCATCTGACTGACCCAGGTGGCATGGCTCCACTCAGCTGTTCTCCAGAATTCCACACTCGCCTGGTTTTCTGCTTCACCTGGTCAGGATCCTTTGCTGGGCCCCCTCTTTCTGACCTCTCAATGTCAGAACTCCTCATCTGTGCGGGGCATGTGTCTACACGTCCATGTGCCTTCCACACCTCTAGCCTCACCTGGGATCTGAGCTTCAAACTCAAAGATACTTCTCTTCTTGGCACCTCTATTTGGAAAGCTAACAACATTTCTATCTTAACATTTGCAAAATTTAAAACTCCTGGCCATGCCCAGAAAGCCCTGCTCTTTTACCCGGTCCCCACTCAGGGAAGGGGGCCACTACTCACACATAGCTCAGGTCACCAGCCTGTAGCCCTTGGTGCTCTCTTTTCCAGCAACCTTGTGTCCCTTCCAAATGCACCCAGAACCAACCCCTTTTGCTGGGCATGGCTCACATTCCCTGCATTTCCCTGCAGCCCCACGGCTGCCCCTACCATGTTAACAGCCCATAGACACATACATACTTTTGTGTTTGTCACTGAGGGCAGGCTCAGATCTGACCTTGATGACTCCCCAGGGTCCATGTGTTCATTCAGAGAGGCCTGGAAGCTCAGACGACCTGCCCGGGGCCAGCCAGCCCAAGCAACAGGCCTGTTCACACTTTCCCTCGGGGAATCGGGGACACCGCCATCCAGGCGCTTCCTGGACATGTTCTGAGCCTAGCGCTTTGCGCTCTCTCCCATGCTGGCTTGTAGGGAGCCAGACCTGGGGGCCATTTTTGGTTGAGTGGTCCAGCAGGTGAGGCTGCCGGGGAAGGCTTCCTAGACTCCAGAGGCAGTCACAGGAGAGTAGGCGAGGCCACCAAGAAAAGGGCAATGGCTTTGTGCTGTCTTTGGACCCATGATGAGACAGTGTGGTGCAGGAGTGTGTGTGGGGGGGAGTGGAACCCAGAAGAAAGCTTCTAACCCCCCCTCCACCACGGGCCACCTACTCTGCTGAACCACATCCTGTGCCCAGATGCCCCCTCCCCCCCACCCGGCCCCAGTAGCCTCAGATTCCAGTTCAAGATGGGCAATGCCTAGAGTGTGGGGGCAGGGGTAGAGGGTGGAGGCCCAGAATCAAAGCCACAGAGAGGGGCGAAGGGCACCTTGTTGTCCTTTCAGGGACTCTCAATCATACTTTCCACCCCCCTCTCCTCCCCACAAACTGCCACTGGGTCTATCAGGTGGAAATCTCCAGGGGTGGGGCATCCTGAGACGTGGCAGCCACTAATACCACTGCCCTCCAGAATCCCAGGCTGACGCAGGGCCTCACATCCCCCCAACCAGGCCTGGAGGTGGAGCTGAGTGCCCAGCAGGCCAGTGAGGCTTGCTGCCCCTGGCTGAGGGGGTGGGAAGAGGTAGGGAGGTTACAAGTCCCCATCTCCAATCCCCACACCCCCTCTGTGCCAGGGCCCAGGGTCACCTCTGTGCCAAAGAATTCCCTGCTCTGTGATGGGTCAATGACTCAGCTCTGCCTTGGGAACATGGCCTTGCAGTCCCAGGGAAGGGAGGCATACCCTGTTGGGAGCCCAGTATGCCCTGTTCACCCCAACAGGGCTCCTAACAGGTCTCAAGGCCTGGGCCCTTCAAGGCCCAACTGAACCCAGTCAATGCTCAGGAGCCCAGGATCAGTCCAGGCCACCTAACCAATCAGCCTGAATCCATACTGGCCACCGACTGGCCTAGTTCCCTGTGTGGCCTTGCTCCAACCCTGGAACCCTGGAAGACACACGAATGGCCTGTCAACATGCCTACACCCATGATACAGGGGCTGGACACTCCTGCAGGGCAGACACTGTCATGATGGTGGGGAATCCACAGGCCAGTGGAGAAGGGTTCCAGGTTGGAATTCCAGGCCTGAGGACCCTAGAGCACAGGCAGCGTCCCTCTCCATCTCCCTGTCCCCAGGCCCCAGGCCCTGACCCTTTTGGCCTACGAGGAAACTAAACCAAGGTCCACCCTGTTTATCTAGAACCAAATTAACCAGAGATACACATTCCTTTCCAACCCCCGGAACAGAGGGTGAGCCTGAGGGGGGTCTGCATGCCCACACCCCACCATGGGATCTAGCCCCCTCCCAGGCATCAGTATCAGTGCACCTACACCCAGCCCTGCCCCACAGTGCTGGGGCCCCTAGGTGAGCAGTGTTGATGGAAGTGGCCACTGATCCACAACCACGGGGCCACAGGAAGGGGACATGAGGTGGGGGTGGACACAGGGGCATAGACTTTACTGCCCAGGCCTCCTAGGGGTGTGGGCCAGAGGAGCGACAGTCCAGATGGTCATCGGAGAGGGGCTGGCGAGGGCAGGCAGAGCCCCACCCGGGGCTTTCCCAGGCTGGAGCTAGGTCACATGCACAGGGCACAGACATGGCTCCTCTGAGCACCAGAACTTGCCTGGGGGATAACTAAGAGTGAGGCTGAGGGGAGTCTGAGGGGTCATTCCAACCAGACCTCAAAACCCCCTCCTCCCTGAATTTTGGCCATCACAGATGAGTTCCTGAGATCCCACTGATTTCCGCTACTCCTGAGCTAAGAAGGCCTGTGACCTTGGCGGACGCCATTGTGCCTAGTTGCTTCCTCACTACATCCCTCCTAGGGATCCTGGGACCCTCATCACTGAGGTGCTGCTGGAGGGAGATGGGGGGAGGCCTGGGGCTAAGGACCTTGCTCCTTGGGCCCCGAAGACTAGACTTCGTCCAGCCCCTCAGGGATCTAGGAAGTCACTCAGGGTCATAGTGTGATGCCCCCTGTGACCTCCGGCCTTGCCCAGCCCCCAGTGATATGTGTCTCACACCTGTATGACCACCCACGGTCTTCCACATGCATGCTAGAGTCTGAGCTCACACACGTGTGTGCACATACCCAGAGAGCAGGGATCCAGCTGGAAGGGCAGGAAGGCCCAGTTCCTGTGACACTTCCCATTTTCCCTCTCCATGGAGGCAGGAAGCTGGCTTGACCTGCAGCTGCCTAGGCTCTCACACACCTACCAGGGAGCTTGCCCCCTAAACCTGGCCCTTGAGGTCTGGAGGAAAGATGAGCCCATCTAGAGAGGGCTGGTCCTTGCAGTTAGGCAGGGTCAAGGGACCAAGACAAGAGCAGAGGACACTAGACCCTGCAGGACCCCTCAGGCCTCCTGCCCTGCCTCACCCCACAGCTGGCAGAACACAAATCCGGGGCCAGAAGGGAGCCTGCTAGGAATCCAGGGGACGGAGAGTGGGAGGGTCTGACTTTGCCCTGACACCTGCTGCCCATTCTAGGCTCCAGCCACTTCCACCCACCACCTGCAGGGCATATTCTGCTCCCCAGGGTTTGGGTCCATCAGACCTCCACCCAGGCCACCCCCACCCCTCACCGCCTGGGTGAGGGCCTGGGACCCTGGCGTCAGGCCCTGGCTGGGGAGAGAGGTCTGTGCCAGGAGGTCGGGCCTGGGGGCACGTCTCGGCGCTACCCGTCGGTGCCCGTCGGGCCCGAAGCACATCTCCAGGGGTCTCGGAGTCCAGCCAGCTAGCGGCCCTGGCTCACCTGCGCGAGGTCATGTCTGCTCCGCGCTGGGCGCTTGGCGGGTCCAGGCGGCCGCGCCCTCGGGCCACTTCGAGAAGGCCCCGCCCCCGAGGGCCCCGCCCACGCAGAGCCCCGCCCACGCAGAGCCCGGTCCCGGAGCTTCCTTAAAGGCGCCGTGTCTACACGTCTCGCCACCGCATGGAAGTCATGGAAGTCGAGACATAAAAGCAGCAGTTTTCGAGGGCGCCAAACTTCTGAACCAGGGCATTCACGCGGGCGTCCCGGGCTCAGAGGGCGAGGGCGCGGGGCGGCCGGGACCGAGTGGCCCCCAGCCTGGCCGGCCGCCTCCGCACAGGGGCGCGCGAATGTGATAAAGGGCTCATCGGTCCCACCCCCCGCGTGTCCCAGAGCCCGCAGGCGTTTCCCGCACGGCCTCCTTGACGGGAGGGGGGCGGTGCGGGGCTGCGCTCCCTTCGCCGGAGGGTGGGGATTCGGAGCTAGAGGAGGGGACCCCTGAGGGCAGAGGTGGGAGGATGCGTGATGACCAGGTAACCACCTCTTACTCTTTCTACCTTGGGGGGCTTCTCTCCTTTCCCCCCCACCTCTGCCGCCCCCGCTGGACGGTCTGCTCCCTAAGCCATGCCAACACCCCCTTCGCCTTTGCTCCTGCTACATCTGCCCCCCATCTGCTTGTTTCCTGTCTCTCACTGGCCGAACCACCTTTCATAAGCCATCGCTGGGCAGCAGCACCTAATTCATCTGGGCTCTCAACCTTGACAGCCCCCGTTAGGAACCTCAGGGCCCTCTCCTGTCCAACGCGTCTCTACCCCCTTTCCAGGAGTGGTGCACTGAGCAAGGCATGGAACCTTCTCCTGAAGCTTCCAGCCCTGGAGCCCAGATCCCCAGCCACCGCTCACCCACTCACCCACTCACCCAGGTCACCTCACCTAGCCACCTGAGGGCCCTGAGCCTCAGCGGCAATTGCCCTGGGAGCCCCCTCCTTCTGGAAGCATCAACTCCCAGACACTCCTGGTCCTCCCGGCCCCACTGGCCCACCTTCTCCTTAACCCCCCAGCGTGAAAGCCTCTTCTCCCCTCGCTTGACTCCCAGAGCAACCCACCTGCTCCCTTATGTTCAGCGTCCCCTCCACCTGGTACTGCATGGCTTCCTGGCCTCCGTCCAGTTGGCTCTCAGCTCCTCAAGCCCAGCCCCTCCAGATGCATTAGGGTAGTACCCACCCAGGTGCTCCAGTGCCTTCATCAGTGCCCCACCCTCCGGCCCAGCACAGGCATATCCGCTCTGCTCCAAAATCCTCTCTTCTCTTCACCAGTACTTGCGCCCCAGCACTCTGTCCTACACAGCAGGAACTCTTCCCGTGAAGTCTGACCGACTCTGGCTCAAACTTCTCCAGCTCTTTAGACAGAGCCCCAGCCTAGCCAGGCCTCACGGGTGCATCCTGCCCGTCTCCACCTGCTCCTGCCACACTGTCCCCCTGTCCTGCCCCTCCCCCCCCCCGGGGCCTCCAGCTGTTTGGGCTGGGCCTGCACTTCCTCTTTCTGCTCCGAGCACCTTCCGTTCAGCCCCAGGGCCCTTGCAGTCATGTGCCCATACCTCCTGCCCCACCTCAGGCCTTCGCATCCTGGCTCCAGCAACATGCTTACCCTCAGGTCTGGGTCTGAGGACCAGGTTTTCCTGGAGCCTCAGGCTAGTCCTGCCCCTTGCGCCCTGCATCATCCGGCTTATCCCTCCTTAGCACCTCCCCCATCCCCAGCGCCCGACAGCTGACTGGCACACAGCATCCATTCCACACACATCTCCTGAACAAACAAGTTGAAGAATAATGGATGAAAATGGGAATGCTTACGGGCTAACAGGTCACCCAGGTGCTGAGTGTATGGGTATTTTTGTTTTCTTATATTCATTTTCTTATTTTCTATTAACAAAAAAACAAAAAAAGAACACAATTATCCTTTATAAAAGTCAGGAGTTCCAGGGAGGAGGCCACTCAGCTCTCCCTTCTTCCCCTGTTCCTTGTTAGAGGCCCACAGGGCTGGTCGGTCACAGCTCCACGGGACCGACCCATCTTAGGACTTCCTGCTTCGGGTCTCCCAGCAGAGCCAACAGTCGCCCTCCCACCTAGGCCAATGAAAAAAGCTGTCTGCCCAACCCACCCACCCACCCACCCTGGCTGTACCCCCAGGCCCTCCTACCCCCTACCTACCCTGCCCCCCAGCCCCCTGCCCTTAGTACAATATGCCCACTCTCCTCACAGCCCTTCCCATCCTGTGCTCACGTACAGATGTAGAAGACATGTGTGCAAACATGCACATGTACTCATAGGGGGTTGCTGTCTGCAAGGCCGGTCACCTCCAAGGTCACCTGGTGTGCTGGCTTCCATGGGCCCCACCCCCATGTATAACAGTGTGGGCTCTGTGAAAAGCAGCCCTACACCCCAGTACAAGGCCCTTTTCTGCATCCAGAGCGTCCTAAGGGAGCCCGGAGCCTGTGCTGTATCACAAACTTGAACAAGAAGCCACGGGAGAGGAGCCAGCCAGGTGGGTAGTCCCTGGGCCAGGCAGGGCTCGGCGGTGGTGTTCGGTGTGGACAGATGCCAGCACCTCTTTTAAAGTGTTCAGACTTTATTTCACGGTGATTGACACACAGACACAGACTGGAGTTAGTAACAGGACATATGGGGCTCCCTCCAGCCTTTGGGCTCAATGGCCCATTCCCAGCTGTTGGGAGGGTTAGGGCTACAACCCCCACAGGAGGGCAGGTGTGTGTGTGTGTGTGTGAGGACAGGTGGGATGGGGCGTAATATTGCAGTTTCTCTCCTGCCTCTACACCCACCCGTTGGCCTTGGTCTTGGACGATGACACCCCTCACACCAGAACCAGACAGAGTTGGCTGTATGGTGTGCTCAGCTGCCCTTGGGCCAGGACAGGAAGGGTGATGGCCCGTCACCCCAGGTGTCAAATAAAATCAATGCATAATGGCTGGCGGTCAGGCCCGGACATCCATCCTTGAGAGGGGGATGCCAGCCACCTAAGCAAGCAGGCAGTGACCATCAGCCACATCACAGAGCAGCCCTGCTCCCTCTCAGGGCTCCTAATGAGACCTGGGGTATCAGGGAGGGGACACAGCTATGTCCAAGGTGGCTGGGTAGACAGGCAGGGCTAGCTAAGGGCCAAGGTGCCCTGACAAGGTCTGGGCCTGGCCTCTGTTCTCCAGCACTCTGGGATGGGTGGACATGGTTGAAGGGAGGGGTACAGTATAGCCCCAACAGTAACATTGCTTCTAAGTCACAGTATTGGCACAGGAGGCCTGGGAGGGGCCAGTCTGGGCTCGAGGCTAGCCCTGGCCTACAGCACACGCAGGGAGCAGCTCAAGTGGAAACCTAGAAAGGCCCTTAGGGCTTGCATGAAGGAAGGGCCCCCTCCAGCCCCAGCAGTGCCTTCCCGCTCCGGGGACACAGGCCCAGCACAGGTGGACACACGGGGGAGGCACGGCAAGAGGGACCGAGACACGGTGGCCCAAGGTGGAGGGGCACATCCTGAGGCTGCCGCTGGAGTCAAGCCCTCCATGCTGCCTGTGCCGTCTCCCCCTGCAAGTTCCGCAACACACAGTTTGTCTCTGTAGCTTGTCTGCTTGGACGGTAGGGAGGCCGGTCCAGCAGTCCCTCTGGCCAACACATAGGCAAGAAAACCGTATCAAAAAAGCAATGAGTTTACAAAAATAGAAAATAATGACAACAGGGTGGGTGGTGGGCTGTGGTGTGTCTCATGGGGCGGCACAGGGCCGAAGCTCTGGCTTGGTGACAGCATCCTCCAGCAGGTGCAGCGGGCGCCGACCCACCACCACGTCCCGTAGGCAGCCCACGAAGCCTGTGCCGTAGGCCTTGGGCAGGGCCTGGCCCATGGGCAGCTTCTCCAGGCCACCTGCAGGAAGACAGAAGGAAGGCCACCCGGTTGTGACTCAGGGATGGGCAGTCTGGGGCACTAGCCAGCAGAGAGACCATGGGTACTGGAAAGACCAAGTGAGTTACCCGAGGCCTGTCAGTGCCCTGCGGGGAGGGGGGACCCCATGACCAGGAGACATGCTCCAGCCTCCTGGCCCCACAATCACCCAGGGAACTGCAGTGCCTAAGACAGGAGGGGACAGGGCCCTACCCTGGCCAGTTGGTCTGCTGTCCTGGACAGGGTGACTCAGGTGGCACTCTCAGTTTGCAGCCCCAGGGGATGAGGTCTGTCCCTCAGGGATTCTGAGACCCTTGGGTACCCCTCCCCGGCCTCCCTGCAAACACTCACCCAACCATAGGGCTCCGTCTGTGTCTAGCTGCGTGGCACCCAGCGGGGAAGAGCCAGTCACGGGGGCCTCGTTGCCCACCTGAAGGGAACCTTCCCTCTGTTCCCTGGGGGTGTGGTGGGGTGAGGCCATCATCAGGCAGTTCCAGAGGGCATACCTGCCACCCCCAGATCCTGAGTCCCACATCCATCTCTCCTGGAAGTCCCGCCCTGGGGCCCACCACCATCACCCCTGGGGGCCAGAACGAGGTGGCACTGATCCCCAGGAGAGCACCTGGTGGCTAGGGCAGGGGGCCCCATGTGGGTTAGACTTTGCTGTAGGGGATGGCCAGGCTCCGACCCTATGGACAGGTCTCCGAATAGCATCGGGCAGAGCAAGGACTCCCTTTTCAGATCAGGGCGTCCCTGGCCATAACTGCTTCTCCTTTGTCCTCTTGTCCCTCCCCCATCGCTGGCAGTAGCCTCCGGTTGGGCACTTAGCCCTGCCCCCACCTCAAACCTGGGCCCTAGCTGCAAGTGACCGGGCACGCCCTGGCTGGGCAAGTCCAGGCACCACCCACCGCTATTCTTGGTGTGCCCTGGGCTTCCCGCTGACCTGTGTGCCCTGACCCGCAACCAGCGGTTGGTGTTGACCGGCACGGTGGAGCGTAGCACCACAGGCTGGGAGCCCAAGTCATAGGTCAGCTGCAGGCGCCCGTCCACAATGGCCAGTGCGACGTAGTCAGCCCGCTCCGTGGCCTTGCCGCTCCACAGCACCAGCCCCTGTGTGGCCTCCGTGCGCAGGCTCAGCTCAAAGTGGTTGCTCTGCAGGGCCTTCTCACTGCGGGGCAGAGAGCTGGTCAGGGCCTCCAGGAGGGCAGCCAGGGATGGGGTGTGGGAGGTGGGAGGGCCGTGACGGCAGCTGTGATGAGACCTGGGGACACTGGATGGGCAGGTGGGTGGACACCCCCGTGGGACACACAGGCCGAGAGATGGATGGTAGCAGGTGGGACCAGACAGGCAGACACACAAGCGGGAGAATGAGGCAGACGGACAGCGGGGGTTGGGGTGCCACTGCTCACCTGGGAAGGGCCCCGGAATCCGGAGCATCAGGACTTAGAAGCCGGAAGAGAGGGGAAGCAGGTGAGCAGGGGACAGACAGGCTGTAGTGTAGGGTCGGAGGGTGGGGGTACCTGGCAGCCCTCCCCATGTCCCCTTTCCAGCAATGGAGAGTGAGAGCGCGAGCACCCACGGAAGAGGCACGGGACCCCGGGGCAGGGCCGGGACACCGACGTGTGTACAGACAGGGCTGTGGGCATGACCCAGGCCAAGTGCAGAGAGCAAGAGGCGAGGCCGAGGGCTCACCTGCCCTGGACGTCTGAACACACGTGTGCACATGCGTACGCACATGTGCACGCTCAGACACGCATGTGCTCTAATGCACGCACACGTGTGCACGCTATGCTGGTGCCTTGTGTCGAGAGCAGGGGCTGCAGGGGGTGGGTGGGGTGGCGACTCCCCTCCTCCAAGCCAGGAAACTAGGCCTTACACAGCACAAACCGCTAACCCTTCTCCTCCACCAGGATGAGGGTCTCGCCCTCCGTGGGGCTGGGGGGAGGTTTGGCAGCGCTGCGTGGATGGGGGGCTGAGAGGGGCTGAGAGTGAAGGCGGGCGTGGGGGCCAAGGTGCTACTTACGCGGGGATCTCATTGGTCAGTTCGCTTGGAAACAAAGAGACAGAGGTGGTGAGAAGGAAGGAGGGGGAGGAGGGTGGTGGGCGGCCGAGCCCAGTGGACGCGGGCCTTCCCCTCCTGGCCGCAAAGTGGAGGGTGGGTGTGGGGGGCCCGGCGTCTTACCCCGCGCAGCATGCACAGATAGGACGGGACAGACGGCAGAGGGCAGAGGGGTGCCCAGTTCCCGGGTGGCACGTTACCTCTCAGTCACGGCATTGAGGTACTCAATGTAGGTTTGTCCGTCGAAGGCCAGGGCGTCCAGGTCCCCTGCCGACTTCTCAATCAGCCCTGCGAGAGAGTCGGGTGAGGGCTGCCTCGGGCGGGCTCCCCGCATCCAGCCTCAGCCGCGTACTGGGCAGCGCTCACCCTTCTCACCCTTCTCGCAGTGAAGCCCCGAGAAGCCCCCAGGACACAGGCACTCATAGGAGGCCTCCCGAGGGAGGCAGGAGGCCCCATTGAGGCACGGGTGGCCTGAGGCCTGGGTACAAGGGTGGTGGGCAAAAGATGAGACATCCACGGACCGCATCACGTGCTCCTGGGTCAGCAGCTGGTGGCCTTTCAAGGAGACCTGGGGGTGTAAGAGGTAGAGAACCTCTGTCCCACCTGCTGTCCCCCCACCATGGCAGCCCCCACCCCAGGACAGAGGCTCCTGCGGGATGGGCCCTTCCTCAAGACTCCACCACCCCACCACTGCAGAGAGCCCCTGGCTGGGATGGGCCCCACCCCTGCCCCAGGTACCAGCTGGATGACGCCGTCGAAGCCGGAGGACACCGCGGCTGCCCGGGCCAGCTTGCTGAAGTCAGGCACCCCGCCGACGTAGAGAGGCTCCTTCAGATTCAGGACAGTGTGTGGCACCTGGGGGGAGACGCCGGGTGAGGGGCTGTGGAGCCTGCTCCCTGGGCAGAGACAAGGACACCGGGCCCCAGATGAGCGGCCCACCCCCTTGCCCACCGGCCTGTCTAAGAGGCGGCGTTAGTCACACAGACAGGGCTGACGTGGAGACTTAGTGGGGGCGGGAGCTACTCTAGAAGATGAACGAGTAGGATGGGAGCAGAGACCAGTACCTTGCGGGATTTCTGACGTCCGCAGAGCAGGGTGGGGGTTGCAGAGCAAGGGCCAGAGAGCAGTGGGGGCAGAGAGAAGACAGACAGAGGCACAGGACAGACGGGGGAGAAAACAGTTCAGTGAGAGCCAGCTGTGGGGTGGGGGCTGCCGTGCCTCCCAGGAGGAGAGGGAGGGGCAACGAGGCAGGGGAGTTGGTGGGAGGCCCACAGCCTTGGGGACACTCACCGGAGACTCGCCCAGCACGCGGGGCCCATCACTGACACGCATGGCGCCCTTGCGGCCATTGCGCTCCAGTGAGACCCTGGTCCAGGTGTCCAGGGCCACAGGTTCCTTGCTCCTGGTAGGAGGGGGTACCATGAGCAGGCTCTGGGCCCTGCCAGCCTGCCCACCCAGGAGCCCGAGTGACACTGCCAAGTGTCCCCGGCCTCACCCCCACGCCCACACACGAGGGCGCACCTGATGACCGCTGCCCCCTTGCCCAGGTCATAGCGGAACTCCAGGAAGCGGTCATGCAACGCCAGGGACACAAAGTCCCCCTTGCCGTCTGTCTTCTGCCCATTGTAGAAGAGCAGACCGCTGGGGCCACGCGCCAAGAACACCACCTCCAGTGCCATCTTCTCCCTGGGGTCAGGTGGGGTCAGATGGGGGCATCTCAATGGCCCTTTGCCCTGCAGTCTGGACAGGGGCTGGGGGGATGCTTCCCCTCATCCACCCCTTCTGTCCTACTGACCCTAGGTCCCGCTCAAAGGTGTGCAAGCCTTTCAGCTCCAGGTAGGAGAAGCCGTGGAAGTCAGCCAGGAAGGGCTGGGAATAATCCCGCTCGGAGACTGTGGAGGACAAGACAGCAGTCACACGGGCTGCCGGGCCCACCCCTCGGGTTCCTGTAACTCCACTGCTCTGCGAGCCCCAGGCCTAACGCAAGCCCTAACGCTAGCCTGAACCCCGATCCTAACCCCAACCAGAACCCACACCCTCATGCTTAACCCTAACCGCCTCATCCCACCCTCCTCCTTGCACTGACAGCCCAATGCCCCCACCTGTCTGGCAGATGGCGCCCCCTCGTCCCTGGGGGCATTCGCACTTGGCCTCCCCGTCAGGCAACACGCGGCAGGGGGCTGCCCCATGGCAGGGGTTCGGCTCACAGGGGTTCTTGTCATCACTACAGGTTGGACCTGGAAGGAGACACGATGGGGTCCCACGCCCACAGACGCACGGGCATGCCCCCCGCCCCAGAGCCCAGACCAGGCTCCATCCTCACCAAAGCGGCCCGGTGGGCACTGACAGTGGAACATGCCAGCCTCCAGGGCCTGGCACGGGGCCCCGCCGAGGCAGGGGTTCGGCAGGCAGGGGTGGTCCCCGCACTCGCCCACCCCAGAGCTTTGCGTAACAGCCCCCTGCCAGCTGCTGAGCTCCAACCGCTGGTTATTGACGTCCAGTAGGCGGATGCAGCCCCTGAGGCCAACACGGATGGAGGTCCTTTCGAGCACCCTGCCACCAGGAGGAGGGTCAGGCATCAGAGGCCAGAGACCAAAGGCACCCTCTCTCACAGCCAACTGTAACACTGCACCCCCAACCAGCCGGGATCGGGGCTGCTCCCTATCCCCGTCCCCACTTCTGGTGCTCCCAGGATGGCCAGGCCCACAAACAGGACAGAATCGAGAAGTAGGTTGAGGGTCAAGGCTCAGGACTGAAGGTTAGGGCTGGCCCAGCCCGTCCGTGGTGGTAACACGGCAGCCTGGGGCTCAGGGATGCCACCCAGGGGACAGAATCGGGATCAGGATCAGATGGGGGCACTGCCATCACCCACGCTGACCCTTCCACCCACTTTGCTATTCACAGGTCGCTTGGGTCTCCTGGATACCGCCCGTAAGAGTCAGGGGTCAGGACCAAGGTCGGGCGCCCAGGGTCAGGGGTGCCCCACCCTCCTTGATGCTCACACGGAAGCCTGGTCCGCCGGGACGCCGCCCACAAAGAGGTCTGTGTCCAGGTTGAGACCATCGGTGCCACTGGGGCTGTGGCCCAGAACAGGGGTCTCGCCATCCACCGAGAGCGTACCCCGGCGCCAGTGCCGAGACAGCTCCACGCGATGCCAGCGGCCGGGCTGTACAGGCACGGAGCTGGTCAGCACGGCGGGCCCTGACCCGGTGTCAAACCTGGGGGTGGGAGCAGGCACTCAGGACGGCCGAAGGGGGCCTGGACCCCTGCTCAGCCTCCGCCTCCCGCCCCACGCCAGCACCGCCCTCGCCCGGGCTGCCCTGCCCAGCACCTGAGCTGCACGCGGCCCCCCAGCAGCGTCAGCGCCAGGAAGTCCTTGCCCTGGGCGTTCCCGTTATAGAGCAGCAGACCCTGCGGCTCCAGCGCCCGGAACTCCAGCGCCAGGCGCAGTGTGTGGTAGGCACGGAGGGTGGGGAAGGCCAGGAAGGAGCGGGCCCCGAAGGCTGGCACAGAGGGGTGCAGCGCTGCAGGGAGACAGGGAGGGACCCGCTGGAGGGGCACAGAGGACCCCGGCCCGCTCGGTGTTCCCCGCCAGCCTGAAAGCCCCGGACCCGAATCCCCACCCCGGCCCTGGCCCCCGCTCTGGGGCAGGGAATTCAGCCTGCCCCTCGTCCCAACCACCTGGGCCCCTCTGCCTAGTCCCCAGCTCTCGACCGTGGCGTGGCCCGGCCCGGCCCCAGCCCTCGCCCCCCACATCTGCCTCCCCACCTCTCGCCGGCATGGATGACCTTTACCCTTCTCACAGACGGCACCCCCCCTGCCCACTGGGCAGCTGCAGGTGAAGCTGCCACCCGAGTCCTGGTCCTGGCAGGTTCCCCCGTGGAGGCAGGGCTGGGAGTCACAGGGCTTTGGTGGCTGCTGGGTGCCTGGGGGCAAGGGCCGGCGTCCAGGCACACGACGGGGGGCAGTGGTGGGGGGCTGGCGTGTGGTGGGCAGGGCTGTGGTCCTGCCAACAGGCCGGCTTGTGTGACTGGGGTAGCGGGCCCGCTGGGTCACAGCAGAAGGCAGGTGGGCTACAGTGGTGGCTCTGGCCGTGGCTGCGGCGGGTGTGGCTCCTGTGGTGGCCCCCATGAAGAACGCGGGAAACCAGTCTGAGGGTAGAGGGGCTGTCAGGACGGACGGAAAGCAGGGCACAGGGAGGGCCAGCAGGCGCAAGGGTCCTGTGGGTAGCAGGGGAGGGGACAGGCGCGCTGCGGCACTTGGCCAGACTGGGCACTCACCGAAGTCCATAAAGCGTACGTGCTCCTGCGGTGGCCGCCTTACCCCCAGCGACCGGCGCCTGGACGCCTGTATCTGCCGGAGCAGGGCCTGGGCCACGTCGGACGCCCTAAAGGTTGTGGCTGAGGAGGAGAGGACATGGAGCGTGGTCGGGCCCGCACAGACACCCACTGCCTCCTGCGAGGGCCCGGCCTCGGGGACTTACCAGGGTCGAAGTGCACGTCCACAATGGCTCGGACGGAGCTGCCAGGCCCCAAGTCCCGCAGGCGGACGCTTCGGAAGTCCTTCTTAACATCCGAGTTCCGGAAGAGGTCATCCAGCTGTGGGTGGGCAGCGGGTGAGGGCTCTGGGGAGCTGCC
Organism: Ursus maritimus; assembly: GCF_017311325.1. Taxonomy (NCBI): domain Eukaryota; kingdom Metazoa; phylum Chordata; class Mammalia; order Carnivora; family Ursidae; genus Ursus; species Ursus maritimus. Next base: position 201,279 of record NW_024425786.1, on the reverse strand, counting down.
CAGCCCTGGTCGGCAGGCCCTCCCACTCCAGCGCCTCTCTGGGTGTGTCCTGGGAGGGAAGCTACTGGTGGGCAGGGCCGCACCCCTGCCCCGCAGGCCCTGCACGTACTGTGTTCTCGATGCTCCTAGCGGTCTCCCCAAAAAGCTCTGACTTGGGGTCGGCCATCTCCGGCGTGTAGAACAGCTCTTGCCCCTCGACCCCCTCAAGCTCCAGTACGCCCTGGAACGCCTTGGTGGCTGTGGGGGAGGGGGCAGTGAGGCCCTGCCTGGCACCCGCCTGGCCTTGGGGTGGGCCACGGGCACAGGCCCCAGCAGCAAGCCACACGGGGTGCAGGGGGTTAGTCAGATGGTCATGAGGTTAGTGGGGTCTCGGGGCAGGGCTGGCATCAGTTACCGGGCAGACTTCTTGGAGCAGTGCTCCAGGCCGGCTTGCAACAGGAAAGACAAGTTAGCCGCAGGGTCCTGGGCACCCACATGTGTGTGGGGGCCAAGACCACACGTGTGCAGCCTATGCTGAATCCCCAAGACCACGCCCTTGTGTGTGCCAAAATCAGAAGACGGTAAACCCTGAGTGCCCACCTGCTGGGCAGGCCTCCTGCCTGGGAGGGGAGACAGCGTTCCTGGCCGCGTCCAGGCGACTGTCACGCTCCACCCCAGCCCCCGGCTCCCCACTCACCAGGACAGTTCGAACCCTCTGTGTCCAGCGAGGGCGTCTTGCCATCTGAGCAGCAGCCTAAAGGCGAGTTGTAGCACGAAGCCCTCTCCATGGGTGGCCCAGGGGTCACAGCACTGCCACCTTCGGGAGGCTCGAGTCCTGGGGAGGTGAAGTCTAAGCCTGGCCCCAGAGGTAGCCCTCTTGGGTCCTGTCCCCCACATCCCTGAGCCCATGCTCACCCCCTGAGCCAGTCCCACTGGCCTCCAGGTCACCACTCAGTCCCTCATCGCCGCTCCCGTCGGCACTGCCAGATTCACCAAAGGCGGATGTGGTAAGGCTGGCTGCCGTGGCCGGGGCTGTGGGGGGCATGGTCAGCATGGGCCTCGGGGTAGTCCTGGGGATGCTGGCAGCGGTCCAAGGTCCTGGCGAGGGTCGAGGAGTGGGCTGGCTGTGAGGGGTGCTGCTGGGAGCCAGGGGGAGGGCGCTGGGGGGGGATGGCAGTGCCTTGCTCACGTTGAGCCCCGACGTGGCCACGGGTATAGACGTTGGGCGGGCGCCAGGAGCAACAGCGTCTGCAGGAGGAACAGAGTCTGAGTGGACGGCCAGGGCAGGCAGTCAGCCCGGAGTCAGGCCTTCTTGGTCAGTGCGGGGGCGGTGGGGGGCCTCACCCTGGCACGGGCCAAGGCTCTGGATGGAGATGGCCAAGCCCTGGCGACAGGCGATGGTCCTCAGCTGGCACTCGTTGCCGTAGGTCACTCCATCCGACCCACAGACCTGGGGCACAGGGCAAGGATGCTGGGGGGGAGGCCCCTCCCCACGCCCACCACCCTCCGCATGCCCCAGCCCTCACCTTGGGAGCAGTGGCCTCCGGACAGGTCGATGTGGGGCACACGCAGCGTGCAGAGCCAGCCTCCTCCACGCAGGATGCCCCAAACTCACAGCGCATCTCAGCACACGTCTCAGGCGCCAAGGAGTCTGGGGCAGACAGGGGACCCTGCTGGCTCAGGAGGCCTCGCTCCTAGGACGGCCCCACCCCTAGCACGGGGAGCCAAGGTCAGCGCCAGCCTTGGCTCTCACCTGTTTCACAGCCACCAGGGCCCAGGGCGTGGCCAGCTGGACACTGCCCGCACTTGGGTCCGGCCACCCCAGGCTTACATGAGCACAGCCCGGTCATCTGCTCACAGTCGTCTCGCACAGCGCCCCGGGGGTCACAGCTGCAGGCTGGGAGGCAGGGGGAAGAAACTGAGGTCTGCTCCTGGTCTCCCCACTGGCTCCAGAGCCTGGCCCACTTCCTGCCTGGCGTGGGTCAGGCCAGGGTCTGAGCAGGTGAGACAAGGAGCACAGTGACAAGATGGACGGGTGCGAGTGCTCGGCTGGGGACTGACCATTGCCCCTGTCACTCACGGGTGCAGCCGCTCCGGCCGTCAGTGACAATGCCACGGAAGTTCCAGAAGCCAGGCTCACAGCGGTCACACTTGAGGCCCCCGACCCCCGGGCGGCAGGAGCACTGACCCGTGGCTGGGTCACAGGTGCCACTGTAGGAGCCATGTGGGTTGCAATGGCAGGAGCCTGCAAGGCCAGGGCAGGATACGGTTACTGCGGCTACGTGGCTCCACCTGGCTGTGGGTTGGGGCTGGGCTTGAGTACTCACTGGGGCAGCCAGCCAGGCCCACGCCCCGGGCCGCAGTGATGTTGTCCCGGCAGCAGCCATAGGGGGTCTGGGTGCAGTGCGGGGGAACCGCAGGTGGCAGCGGGGCCAAGGTGGGGCCTGCAGGGAGGGGCAGAGGGCTCAGACGACACTCACTGCCACATGTCCACCTTGGGCCTGGCCATTCCACCTTAACCTCCCCTGGCTGTCACCACTCAGCCCTCCTGAGGCCAACTCCCGCCAGGACGGGGGTACCTGGAGCTCAGGTTGCAGGTGAGGACCCCACACCATTTATAAAAACGCATCTGTACCCATAGTACCAAAACCACGCAGAACCCCAAAGATCGTGAGCGTGCAGCCGCGTACACACACACCGGACCAAGTATGTTCTTACGGACTGGCGCACACACACACTCCCATCTACCCACGTCCCCCCCAGGTGCACACCCAACACACCCAGACACACACGCGTGTGCGCAAGCTCGCACATGCCCACGCGCACTGGTGCACGCCTGAAAGTATAGTAAACGCACGCGTGTGCGCAAGCTCGCACACGCCCACGCGCACTGGTGCACGCCTGAAAGTATAGTAAACGCAACGTATTTACTGGGTCCCCATCGCTCTCCCCGGGACAAAGAGCGCGTCCAGACGGCGGGCCTCGCTCGTGCGCCCCCTCCCGGCATGGAGCCCGGTCTGGCGCACAGCAGGCGCCTGCGGACCGAGGGGCACTTCTGCCCACGCGCTGCGACTGTGCAGACGTGGGTGCTCCCCAGCACTGCGCCCCTCGAGCCCTTACGTGCATGCATGCCCCCACGGCACACACCCCTCTGAGCGTGTGCGCGCACGAGCGCAAGGGCCGCTGCACAGACGCGCGGACACTCACCCCGGCAGGCTCCCTGCGCCGTGACGTACAGTTCTCGCTGCGACTCGCACCTGGCCTTCTTCAGCTCACACTCGGTGCCATAGGTGACCCCATCTGAGCCGCAGACCTGGAGGGGTGGTGTCAGCGTGGGTGGCCACAGCCACTCCTTCGCTGCCTGCCCAGAGCGGGGCGGGGGGGCCTCACCGGGCTCCTCAGGACGCTATGGCAGCTGAAGTCACAGACGCACGGCCCATCTTCCGAGTCCTCGTCCCAGACGCCGCCGTGCTGCCGGCAGAGCTCCTGCTCACACTCGCCGTCCTCTCCAGAGCCAGAGCCTCCGGAGCCGCACTCAGCTGTTGGGGGGGGCTGAGTCACCTGGGGGGGCCTGTTCGGGGCGGACACGAGGCAGCCCAGGCCCACCGTCCCCAAGCCTACCCTGCTCACAGGGCCCCGCCCGGGCCTCCTCGATCTGGGTCTGGTGCTGGCAGGCGGCCTCTCGGAGATGACACGCACTGTCGTAGGTGACACCATCGCTGCCACACACGGGGCCGGGTGGGGGCCGCTCACACCGGGGACACACACACTGCCCAGCCAAGCACACTGCCCCGAAAGCACACACTGTGTCTCCACAGGTCTCTGGAGAGGGCGGAGCCAGGCAGGGGTCAGCGGACCCCCAGCTGAGGGAGACACAGGACCACGGCCTGCCCACCCCCACGGCCCCACTCACGGCAGTGTCCAGCCGAGACCACGTGCAGGCTGATCTGGTGTGTGCAGGCGTGCACGTGCAGCTCACACTCGCTGGCATACGTGTGCCCGTCGGAACCGCACACGGGCTGAGCCAAGGCCACGCACTCGGAGGGGCACACGCAGCGCCCGGTCTCAGCCTCACACAGAGCTCCGAAGCGGCACTGCCCGCAGCGGTCTGAGGAAGAGGCCCCATCACCACGGCGATCGGGACTCACAACCCCCTAGCAAGACTCACTCGCCCACCACTGACCACAGGGTCCTCGGCGAGCCACCCGGATCTCCCGTCCAAGGGCGCAGGCTGTGGCTTCCAGCTCACACGTGCTGCCATACGTGACGTCATCGCTGCCGCACACAGGATCATAGATGCCCGAGCACGCCTGCTGGCACACACACTCAGCTTCCCCGTTCTTCACAGCACACGATGCCCCAAAGGGGCACTGCACCCCAAGGCAGGGGGACAGGGGCTGGTCTGGGGAGAACACGGGCACTCAGTGAGCTCCTCCTGCTCCCCCAGGCTTTCGTAGAAAGCCCCCAGCTCCACGCAGCAGACCCTCTCCCAGGGTGGGGACAGCGAAGGGAAAGTGGACCGGGAGAAGAGCCGAGTGCTCAGGACACAGCAGAGAAAGGGACAGACACACGACAGACGCAGACAGGGACACAGACCCAAACAGCCTCAGCCCCCTGCCTGAGTGCGGGGACGGGCTGCCCCCAAGACACAGGAACTTCCTGACTGCCCATGGTGGGTTGAGGGAGGGCCAGGCTTATGCAGCCACCCAGGCCGCTAACCGCTGGCCACCAGCAGCCCTGGGACACCTGTACATGTAGGGGGGCTCTCTCCCCAAGGGGGGAGGAGTCTGTAGCCCACAGTCACACCCAGGGCCACAAAGGGGAGGAGGTGTCTGTCCACTTGCTCTGAGGACCACAAGGCCAGGCAGCAGCGAGCCACCCCCCCTGCTGTGCCGGGGGCAGACCTCGGGCTGCGGGCTCCTGGCGGCAGGCGCGGTACCTCCCTCATCCTGCCAGCAGGTCAGGCTGGAAGACACAAGAGGCGGAGCAGAGAGGGAAAGAAGGACAGAGGAGAGAATACAGACGCAGAGAGAGAGAGTGGGAAGACAGACAGACCGACCGACGGACACAGAGTGGGGGCTGCAGAGCCACGGCAGCCTCGGCCGACGCAGTATATGCCATCTCCACCCTCCACTGCACGCCCCCACCCCTGCACAGAGCCTGACTGAGACTTTGCCTCTGCGGGGGCACTGGTGTCCCAGAGTATGGGGCCCAGGGGCCTGGAGGGTGACGGGGCAAGACAGCCTCACGTGGGTACCAGGGAGCCCGCACAAGGACCCCTGCCTCTGCCCACTGCCCCCCGGGTGCTGCCAGCACCCTCCTAACAGAATCCACTGCCCCAGAGCCTCTGACAGACAGCAGCCCCACCAGGCCTCCCCCACAGCTGGCCCTCGCCCAGGACCCCAGGAGGACCATGACTCAGGATGGAGATGGTGTGTGATGACAGGTGACAGGCACCGACGCAGGACCGGCCTGTGCTCGCACAGGCCCCACCCACTGGTGCTCACCACACGGGCCCTGGTGCTTGGCAGGGATGGGACGCTGCTGCTGACACTCAGCCTGCTGGCGCCAGCAGTCACTGTCATATGTGTGCCCATCATGCGCACACACGGGTCGGTAAGCCCCGTCACAGATGACGCGGTCGCAGGAGCAGCGGGGGCGGCCTCGGCGGGACAGGCACACGGCATTGAACCTGCACACATCTGGGCACTGGTCTGGGAGGACGAAGCAAGCAGATCAGACGGCCCCGGGGGCCATGTCAGCCCCCACCCTGGGCCGTGCAGGGTATCCACGGCATATGGGCTGGTGAGTGGGCACCAGGGAGGAGGGCGGGAGAGCGCGGGGACCGGCAGGGCCGAGGGTGACAAAGAGTGGCAGGGCCGGGCCCTCCCCCAGGAGCCACCCACCTTGAGGCTGGCACTGGCCAGAGCGCACTTTTTGGAGGAGAAGGCCACGGGCAGCTCCCGTGCGGCCCATTATGCAGTCGTTGTCATAGGTGACCCCATCATCCCCGCACACGGGGGCTTGCCGAGGAGGACAGCTCTCTGGCCGCAGGAGCATCTCAGGGCGCCGCGTGCGTGGGTGGACGCGGCAGACACGGCTGGGGTCATCGCGGGCGCCCTGGCAGGGGTCTAGAAGGCGGGAGGGCAGAGGTCAGGGTGCTGTGCCATGCATGCGTGCACACAGAGGTCATGCTACATGCGCGGGGCCGGGCTCACCGCAAGGGCCGCTGAACTTCTTGAAGATGTTCTCCTGGCGTGCGCAGGCGTGGCGCAGGAGCTGGCACTCGCTGGGGTAGTCAGAACCGTCGCTGCCACACACCGGACCTTCGGGGGGCCCCTGGCAGGTGGCAGGGCACAGGCACGTGGCTGTGTGCCCGTCTGCCGAGCGCACACAGGAGCTGCCGAAGCCGCACGTCACGTTGGCGCAGGGGTCCCGGGACCCTGTGCGTTGGGTGGGACAGGGCGGGGTCACGAAGCCGCCCCTCCGCCCCCCGCCCCGCGCCCCCGGGAGTGCCTGCCAGGCGCGCGCTCACCGCAGGGCCCGCGGCGGAGAAGGCGGATGCGGCGCTGCTGGTCGCACTGCGCCCGCTGCAGCTCGCACTCGTTGCTGTAGGTGGAGGCGTCGGAGCCGCACACGGGCGCCACCACGGCGGGACACGCGCTCTTCTTGCACACGCAGGAGGCTCGGCCCGAACCCTCTGCTCCGGGCTCGCACACTGCACCGAAGCCACACAACATGCCTCGGCACGCTGGGGCGGACAGGAGAAGGCAAAGTCAGGGCCCAGCCCCCAGCCACCGGGCCCCAGGCCCCCGCGCACGCGGTGTCCACACACCTGCAGAGACCCCGAGACGCACTCGGTGTGCTTGCTCACTAGCCCCGCGCCGTGCACGTCCACACGCCCTGTGCTGGCGCCACGGAACACGCTGTGGGTGCTCAGCGCAGGCACAGACACTCTCGTCGGCGCACACATCGCCCGGCCCCGCCCCTCTCTAACCCTGCCCGCCCGGGCGCTTCTCCTCCCGGTACAGCCTTCCCAGCCCTGCAGGGCGGCATCCCCCAGGTCTTGCACCAGCGCTCCGTGGGAGCCCCCCCCACAGAGCCAGAAACAAACCCTCGGGCCAACTCCATCACAGGGGAGCCGCCCCACCTTGCTGAGGAGCCCACCCTCTCTTCACACCAGAATCATCTGACCCCTGACCCACCCCTCAGGGCCCTAGCCCTGTTCCCTTCCTGGGAGCTGCTCCGGGGCTCAACACCAGCCCCACCCCTGCCCCCTCTGGTCTGAGGTCAGATAATTGGAGAGCAGATGGGTGGGGGGTCTCTGGGGTCAGGTCACATGCTCCACCCCTGGCTCCGGGGCCCCCTTGGCATCCTAACCCCAGGCCTCCCCCCATGTTCCTCTTTTCTTCCCACATCTTTTCTGTGTGGGCCCTGCCTCTTGGGCTCTTCTCTGCCTGCCCCGTCACCTTCTGCATCTCCCCCAGGTCCCTCAGCTGTGGCTTTCTTCATGTGGCCTTCTTGAAGGGTCCTGGTCCTCCAGCCTTCCCAGGTCTCCCCAGGTGAAAGCTGATGGCGAGCTCTCTCTGAGGCCCTTCAGGCACCCACGTGCCTCCACCTCCCCGCCCATCCTCTGGAGCCCCCACCTCAGTAAATGTCCTCACCTCCCGACACCTCCTCCCCAGTCGTGCTGTCCCACCTCACACTCGATAGTGACCTCCTCTGGGAGGCTGAGCACAGGGGCTCTGCAGACCTGTCATTTTCCTCCTTCGACATTTTAGCTTCTGACTCTGTAGTTAAAAGCTGCCGTGTGCCCAGCGCACCCCAAGAAGCCCCTCCTGACCCCCACCGGCGAGGGACTACAGTCCTGCCGAGTGCAGGAATCCAGAAGGCTCTCGGACATCGAAACCCAGAGCTGTCAGGGAGAGCCCCTCCTGAAGAGAGGCAGGCTGACTCCTTAGGACCCCCACCGGGACTGCACACCCACGGGCGCGCAGTCATGGGCTGCAGCTGTCTACATCTAATAAATGTTTCACGGGGTCTAATTATCATTAATAAGTTATGGTGGAGAGGGCAGGGTGGCTCCCCCATCACCTCCCAGCAGGCTCTGGAAGTGGGGCAGGAGGGAGCAAGCCCCTCTATTCTGGGGAGGGCAGGGCCCTAAAGGGAGTTGGAGCTAGCTGTTGCCACAGCAACAGCCCACCTCAGGCTCCCTCAGGTCCGAATGGCCACCCCTACCCCCACCTCACACAGGCTGAGTGAACAGAGGCCTGAGGCAAGGGTGGGGCCAGTTTGGACACCCCAGCCAGAAGTCCCTGCAACCACCTGTCCCTCCCACCAGTGCTCCTGTGTCCCTCCTCCCCGCCTCCCCTGTGCCCCTGCTCCTGCAGATCCCAGAGCCAGGCTACTGCCAGCTCTGCGTTCACCAGCCCGGGGACTGTGGGCAAGTTATGGCCCCGTCATGCTTCAGTACCTCCTTCTGGGAGCAGGGACAGTGGGACCTACTTCCCTGGGTTACTGGGGGGCTAAATGGGCCAATATCTGCAGAGGCTTGCGGGGCGCCCCTGTTCACGACAGGAGCAAGAACTGTCATTACATCGGCCTCCCCTCTGTCCTGGCCCAAACCCAACTCAAAGCCTGTCCACTGTGAGGCCTCTTCACGCTCTCTGTCTCCCTCCACCTCCCTCTACTCTCCCCTTAGCACTTTCTTCTCATCTTCCTTGCCCAAGGCCCCGGGGACCCCCAGCCCAAATTCACAGGCACTTGCTGATATCCAGCTGACTTCTCTATTTGGCTTCCACTGGACCTGCCGACCAAGGTCTCTCCCAGAGTCCTGACCCCGTGGCCAAAGACTTGGTCCTTCTCTCGTTATACCTCAGGCTCCTGGGCGGGTTGCAGAGCGTCTGTGCCCTTGGATTCAGACCTCTCTCTCTCTGCTCACCTCTGCCCTGCCAGACCCCTTCCAAAACCCCAACCCCTCGAACGAAGACATCTACTCCTGGATGAGTAGCACGGTCTTTGCCACCAAGGCCTGCACTCTGCATCCACAGCCCAGGTTCTGCTTTGTCCCCCCACAAGACAGTAACTAGGGGGGATGGTGATGATGACGATGACAGCTACCCTGGGATAATCAAGCCCAGAGCACTGGGTCAGGCGTATGGCAGGTGGACTGCAAGGGGAGGGACCGGGGGTAGGAGACCAGAAACATCTTGGGGACAGGTTCCTTGGGACCAGCTGTTGGACGGAAGTGGCCGAGGGCTGAGGAGAGGCCAGGGTGCCTCTGGGGGCCATCACGGTGAGGCCCCCACACTGACTCCCAAGTCAGACAGCTGGGTCCAGGTCCCAGCCCTCCCACTTCCCACCACTCTGTGGAGCCTGCACCCCCCTCAGAGCAGCAGTTCCCAAGGGGCAGTCTCCTGGCTATAAAGTGGGGAAAGATCTCGTGGCTCCCAGGGCAGCTACAGCATCTGGTGACGTGACGTGGGCAAAGCAGAAGCTTGGGGTACATGGTGCCCATCCCCTGTCCAGGCTGAAAGGGGTTCCTTCCCCAGACCCATGCTCAGGCTGTTAGGTCAGGTGCGGGCTGCTCTGGTGCATAGCCTTGAGGCCCTCTTCACAACTGCCCGTCTGCACGTCTACTCCCCACTCCCCCCAGGACTGGGGAATCATCGAGGCTCCAGAGGAGTTTCTCGACGTCACATAAAACAGGCACGAGGACACAGACATGCACACGCATGTGAGCACAGCTCCTAAGGGCCGTGCCCCGCGCGTAAGGCACCAGTAGTCCCACACCTGTATCAGCCCTGAACCATTACGTAAGCTGCCCCCCGTAAATGCAGGCAGAGCGCCCCTATGCCCATGAGCCGTGCGCTCCGCCACACCTGCCCAGCTCCGACTCCCACAGGAGGCTTTCTCTGGCCACTCAGCTCCCCTGCGCAGTCCTGCTCCCTGCATGCCCAGGGGCCCCCTCACAATGCGCCATGCTGGAGGCGGCAGTGGCTTTTTATAGCCCCCGGTTGGAGTGGGTATATTTAACTCCCCTCCTGGTCTCGGGTGAGTTGGGGGGATGGAATGGATGCCCCAAGCCCTACCCACGGCCACAGATACACAGTGTGTATGCCTACGAGGGATGATGACGGCCATGGCATGGAGCCGTCCCCAAGTGTGCAGCAGGATCAGAACGCAGGTGTGGGGGCCCACACGTGCAGCTGCAGGGAAGACCCGCACGTGTGTAAAGCAAAGGAGAGGCACCAGGCTTTCAGGCTTCAGAAGACGAAGCTGAGGACAGCCTTTAAATCCAGACAGCCCCAGGCCTCTTGCCCACAGCCTGTGGGAGACTCAGTCTGGTCTCCAGCCCCCAGCCCACTACAGCCCCATCCCATATATGGATAGCCTTCCGTAAGTGACTTCTATGAACCTGGGCAGGCACCCACCCAGCAGGGCACCCAGGTACTGAGCACAAACTTGGAGGCTCTCACCGTCCCCGCCCAAGGAGAGAACCCCAAGCTGCCCTTTCCTGAGGCACTAACGGCTTCATCCCCTGCCCCTCTCACATTAGCTTAATTACAGGGGTCCACAGACCAGCAGGGCCCTCAGGGAGGCCAGGTCCCAGCCCACAAAGTGGGTCAAGAAGGCCAACCCCAGGCTGTTCAGTCCAGGGACAGGCTCTCCAATCCCTCCTCAGTCATTGGTCCTTCATGACCCCCACCCCTTGCACATATTGTCTGACTCATCTTACCACCTGCAGGCCCCAGGACTTAGTCCCAATTTTTCGGTCAAGAAGGCCAAGGCCCAGAGAAGTTGGAGCCATGCTTGTGTGCAACGGCCCATGGCTGACACAGGGTCAGGCCCAGGCCCAAGGACCCCACACACCTTCTGCTTGCCCACCACTGTGGACATCCCAGGAAGGACCCAGGCTCCCTTTCCCAGCCTTCTCTCTGCTCCAGATACACCTACTATGTCTGATGTGTGCACCCCAAGAATGGCTCCTGACCCCCCAGAGTGCCACTGCCCCTCCAGGCACAGTCTCCCAAGTACAGCCTGTCACCAACTCAGGCCCCCACTCAACTCACCATCCGGAGGCGTTGGGGGTGCTGGTGTGAAGTGGGTCCCAGGTTTGTCTGGAAAAAAACCCAAATATCTGAGTTAGTCCTCTCTGAGCAGGTCTTTCTATAGCCTGTTCCTTTGCCGAGTCTGGAAGGGCCACCTCTGCCCTCCCACAGCTGCCCTCTGTACCAGGGCCCACCCCCATCCCTTCCCTGGCCCCATTCTGAACCCTGAGGACCGGCCAAAGCCTGGGGGTAGTCAAAGCGGAGGTGCTTGCTTTTCTCTGCCCTTCCAGCTGTCTGGTCAAGGCCTGACACCCGTCAGGTGGGGCCTAACAGCAGGGGTGGGAGCAGCCGCCTGGTCCCTAGATAGGCTCAGCCCCAGGCCCTGCCAAAGCCCCACTTCCGGTGTAGTCAGCGGCTCCCTTCCTCCCCAGCTCCCACAGCAAGTTGTCTCTGCAGCTCAGGGTGACGGTCAGGCCCCGTGAGCACAAGGATAAGCTTCGAGGGGCCCAGGGATCCAGAGAATGGCCCATCCTGTCCCCAGAAGATGCAGGTGCCCATCTGAGCTGCCTCTCCGCTGGTAGCCTCTGTGCGATCCTGCCGGCCCCCCAGTCCGTGGGGGCTGAGGCAGGGGAACTCAGCCAGCAGGAGGGTCGCACGAGCCAGGCCCAGGGTGGCCGTGCCCGCAGCCACCTACAGTTGTTGAGGAAGAGCAGCACGGCGAAGCCCAGCGTGGAAGTGGCCAGCAGGATCAGGCAGACGTTGCAGGGGATCATGAAATACCGCACCAGCAGGGAGACCCCGCGCGGCTGCCGGGGGTCCCGCTCCAGCGCTAGTGGGGGCATGGCCCTGGGCTCCTCAGTCCCCACACTCGGGGTGTGGGGCTTCCTCAAGGGGTGCCCTTGGGCCTCTTCGGGGCAACTCCCCCCATTCTGGGACCCCTGGGGCAGCTGCCAGCAGCTATGTTCTCAAAGTTCAGTGCCAGTCACCGCCCGGAGAGCACCAGGACCCCACCGCAGCCCGTGAGGCTCATAATGGGAGGTGTGCAGAATTCTCAGAAGAGGAGGAGAAACTACGGGCCAGCCAGCGGCCACCCTCGTGTCCACAAGCCGGTAGCCGTAGGTGCCGGCAGCTCTCCGCAGGGCTCCGGCCGCGCTCAGTCTTCCCGGAGCCCCCGTTCCCGCCCGCCCGGCTACCCTGGAGGGGCCGGTCCGAGGGGCACTGGCGGCCAGGGGAGGCGCGGCGGGGTGCCGGGCGCGGAGGGTCTCCAGTCCCCAGCAGAGGCGGGAGCGGCGATGGCAGCAGCAGGAGCAGCGCGCGCGCGCGTCGGAAGGGAGAAGAAAGAGCCGGCCCTCGGAGGGCCGCGCCTCGGCTCCCGCCTCTGGGCGAGCAGCGCCAGCTCGCGTCGCCCTCGCCAGGGCTGAGGCGGTGAGTGAGGGGCGAGGGGCGCCGCGGGAGGAGGGCGGGGAGCAGAGACAAAGGAAGACGCCCCCGGGGACCCCGGTGTCCGCGGGGAGTCGGGGCTCGCGGCGCAGAGGACCGAGCGGAAGCGGACGGGAGGGCGGCGGCACAAAAGGGAAGGCAAGGGGCAGACGGGGCAGCGGCAGGGGTGGGGGCGCTGGGGTGCGGGGTGAGGTGGGAGCCGGGGCTGGGAAAGGAACAGGGGTCGCGGGAGGGTGGGCGCCGGGAGAGGGAGGGGAGAGGAGGCAGGTGCCGGGGCTGGGTGGGCGGAGGGAGAAGGTGTGGGGCGGGGTCTGGGGCTGGGCGGGTCCCCTACCGCGCCCACCCGGCGGAGCAGGGCCGGACCGAGCGCGTAAGCGGCCGAGGACGCGGCGGAGGGCCGGAGGGTCCTCCGGATTCCCGCAGGGGGCTCGGGCGCGTCTGCAGGACTCCGTTCTCGGCCGCGGTGTGCGTGTGCTTGTGTGTGCGTGTCACCGTCTGTGCTTCTGCCGGCCCCGCCCTGGCAGTGCGCGTGTGGGGGAAGGGTCCCCAGGTACACACACAGGGGGTGGGAGGGCTGGGTCCGACACGGAGGGCGGAGGTGGCGAGACAGCCCCCCCCGGAATGCATGGCAACCCCGCAAACCACCCGCGTGCTTCCCACCTCCCCCCGGGACGGTGAGAGGAACATGCAAATGAGTCCCTTGTAAAGAAGCATTATGTAAATAGTCGCGGTCCTCCCCGCACGGTCCCGCGAGCCTGGAGCGCCCCCCAGAGGCCACCGGGGAGCGCCGGGGCCGTGACGTCACAGCCGGGCCGGGGCGCGGGGCCCACCGGAGTCCGGCCTCTCCACATCCGCCCCCCGAGGACGCGCCTTTTGTAGGCCCTGCCGGCCTGGGGGTAGGGCAAGGGTCGTGCACCGTTCGCACCATCCACACCGGTCACGTCCCACCCTCCGCAGCCAGGGTCCCATAGGAGGCCAACCCTATGACTAACACCTTCTCTCCCCTGCACCCCCATCCCTCCACCGCCCACAGTCCTTTGGGAGGGACCCCTAAGCGCCTACCGCCACACCCACCACGTCTGGCCGCTTCCAGCCTGGACCCCGTCACAGGCCTTCGAGGCCCTACAGTGACCTCTGCCTGTCCGTCTTAGAGTCGGCCAGCCCTTTCTAGAGAGAGGGGAAGCTTGGCCTCCAAGGCATGGGGCATCCCTCTTCTCCTTGGGATCACGGCCCACCCAGCCCCATCCCAGGACCCCTTCTGGTCAGTTCCTTCCAACGGCTGCTGACCAACTGCCCACCCCAGAGGAAAAGACGTTAATTGCACCACTGCCCCCCCCCCATACATGCTCAGTCATACCCGTCTACACACACTCAACACACACGGCCATCCACTCACTCAGACTTACTCACACCCTGCACTCAGACCTCTGCAGGAGTGGTCAGCCGGGACCCCTTTCAGCCAAACTGCTTTTGCCACAGCCACCAGTGCCACCCCTGGTCCGTCTGAGATCTCATCTCAGTCCACCTTGGGAAAGAAGCACTGACCGCACACCCTCCCTGCAGCTCCTCCCTCAGGTCTGCGTGGCCCCTCTGCCCTGGAACCAGCCCTTCCTGGGGCCAACTCTCCACTCACCCACAGTGACACCACCCAGGGCACCAACAGACGTCTTAGTGCTCAGCTCCCCCAAGCCTCCAGCTGGACTCTCCCTAAGGTCCTTCCACCCTATGCTGTATTCAGCTATGTCACAGATATGTCCCTAGCGCTCCCCCTGACTTCATGGTCAGGTAGTTCCACCCCACTCCCCCCCACTTCCTCAGCCAGAGCAGCCACCTGCCAGCCAGCCAGGGTCCAGTTCTATGAGGCCCATCTCCTTTGACTTCTTTCCATCCCGTGGCCAGGCACACTAGTGCCACATCCCACACAGGGTTAGCCCACCCTGTCAGGGTCCCCCGTCACCCACGGCGGAGGTCTTCAAACCTCTTAGAGCCTGGAACCTGAGGTGCTGATGAACCCTAATGAAACTTTGCAGGCAAAACCAATCAACGATGTGGTTCCCTCACCTCTCACTGCGATGGACCCAGAGCAGCAGTCCACCAAACCACCTGGAGACCCTGGCCCTTGGTCAGCCTCACCTTCTCAGGGTGTCTCCCACCCTCTCCCTCACCTCACTGGACCTTGGCACTGTCCACACCACACTGATAGTGCTGGCAGCTCCCCAGGGTGCCACCCTGGACTGGGAGCACCCAGGGCAGGGTCTGACTTGTTATCTTCTTGGGGCAGGGCTTGGCTCAGAGCCCAGAGACTTGGTGTGGTCAGCCTAGGCGGTTCACACATTTTCCCATTTACTTGTCACCACAGACCCCCAGGATCCACAAGCCTTGGCTCAGAGAGGGCCCCACAGACAGTGCCAGGGGTCCAACCCCAGGCAACGCTCACATGCCCACACACATGGACCCTGTCTGCTACGACCACAGCATCATGGGTAGGCTCGGCAGGGCGAGGAGGGTAAAGGAACTGGGGGAGGGGGTAAGCCTAGGGATCAGTGTGAGTCTGGGGTGGGGTGGGGGCTGGCAAAGGATTGTCTCTGTGGGCAAAGGGGCTTGCCGTCAGAGGCTCATATGGAGGGGGAAGACTGGCCCACGGGCCCACGTGGGGGTGGGGCTTAGGGCCTGGCTTAGGGGAAGGGGAACCAGCAGGCAGCCTGTCCTTCCTGGCCCCAGTCAGAGTCTGAGCCCCCCGACAGGGGCTCCACGCCTTCAGAGAGACAAAGGGCCATTGAGGCCCCAGACCCAGCAGGGGGAGGGGAACACAGGCTACCGGAGCTATTTTGGAATCTTCAGGCTCAAAATCGTTCAGCCCTGACCAGCCCACGCAGGCGCATGCCCTAGGAAGGGACAGAGGGTATTCTAAGCCAGAAATTAGCCCCTCTGGGCTCTGGGCTCACACTCAGCGACCTGTGACAGCACAGACGTCCACGCACATTCAGCATTTCAGGGTCACGGCGCAGACACCCAAGCCTGCACTGGCACTGGGTGTCACACTCCCTCCTCGTTCACTGGCATCTCACACACACTCTCACCTTCATGCAGCACAAACCTTGTCCCTCACCCACACAACACACGTTGGGCTTGCCCCCACGGACACACACGTGAACATATGGACCTGAGGAGGAAGGTGGGGACGGGGTCTGGAGAAGATGGGGCGTCCAGCCCACCAGCAAACTGATGGCCCCTTTCTCATGCAGATGACCCCTTCCTCACTCTGGAGGGACCTGGGCCCAGCTACCCAAGAAAGGAGGGGCAGGGGTGGGGGCACCACCTTCCCCTCGATGGTCGCAGTGCACACGCCCACACACCTCTAATGCTGGGGCCTCCCCTGGCCAGAGCCACCCCATTCCCAGGGGATCCTGAGGTGCACACCACGAGGACAGAAAATGCCGCCACCGTGGCGTGGGTCGGTCAAGCGTGGGCTACCTGGCTGGCCCAGAGTCATAGGTGTCTGGCTGCCCTGGTGGGGGAGGGGAAGAGGACCAGACAGAGCCGCCCCCACCCCCAGTCCCCAGTTTCCTGGTGTCTGCTCTCAAGCTACAGCCATTCCCTCTCTCTGGGCCTCAGCAGACAATGGGCATTTCACAGCGGGATGTCGCTGCTGGCCCAGGGCCAGCCACTGGGAAGGAGGCCATGTCAGGCCCCAGCCTCCAGTTCTCACCTCAGGTGAGGCCGGGGGGTAGCCATGTTTGACTCTGCAGGCTGTGTGCCCACCCACCTGGCCAGCAGGCGAGGCCCACGCTTCTGCCTGTTAGTCCACACCCCACCCTGCAGGGCAGCGGGATTAGATGACAGTTTTAGGGAGCAGCTCAGCAAGGCTGGATGCTTGGATGCCAGTAGCCTGACCACTGGCCTCCACATCTGTCCCTCGCTCCTTGGTGTCCAGCGTCCCTGCAGCCCCGTCTCACTCGTCTGTCTGAGCTCCTCCACTGGGCAGGCTAAGTGGGTCCTGAGTCAGATAAACTGTCTGCCCTCAGGGAGGTTACGCTGTGGCAGAGACCTGGAGGATGAGGGGAAGGGGCTGCACAGGTCAGTAGAAAGAGCTTCCAGACAGACGCAACTGCAAAGTCCCAGGGGACTGCAGGAGGCCAGGCGATGCCAGTGTGGTGAACCCTGACGGTGACAGGGGTTAGGAGTAGGACATAAGGAGCCAGGGGATGCAAATCCTCAGGCCTGGGGAGCCCTGGGGGAGGGGGTCCCAGTTCAGGGCCTGGACACCTGCCAGGACAGCAGCTGTAGCCACCAGGGGGAGCCATCTGAACAGAAGAGGAGAGTAGGTGCCTGGAGAAAAAGTAGGGGTGGAGTGGGGCTGATCCACACCCTCTGTCCCTCTTCTCCAGGACAGCCCCAAACCCACCTCTTTCTCCGTAGGCCCTACCCATCTCCAGGAGGAAGAGAGCGCTGGGGGAGCCAGCGAGGCACCGAGGTGCAGGCAGGGCCTGGAGAATCAGGACACCTGTGTTACTGCCGAGGGCCTGGCTGGGTCGAGCCGAGCACCCTGGGGAGGCAATGAAGGTGGCACGCACGGGCACCGAAGTCGGAATGGGGTGCTCGAGGAAGGTGATGACGGGGTGGGTGTCGGCAGCAGACACTCGCTGGGACTCAGAGAGGCAGAGAGGTTCACAAAACAGGGGCAGAGAGACAGAGACCCACAGAGAAGAGAGCTGTGGACAGAAAGAGGCAGCCGGGGACTGTGTAGGGGAGCTTCTCACAGGGAGAGCAATGGGACCAGCACAGAGGGTGCTGTCATCAGGTGGGAAGGCGGAGGGTCAGAGGGTGAGGGCCAGCTGGCTCTCTCGGCTGGTGGGTTGTAGCCACTGGTTTCCCAGCTCGTTCTCCCGTGCCACGCCAACAGCAGCTTTCTCCCACTGCTCACCCAAGCCATGGGGACACCTGCTGTTCCCTGTACCCACTAGACCCAGAACACCCCTCCGCCCTTGCCTTCAGCCCTCAACACACAGCTCACACATGGCTTCCCTTAGCAGCCCCCAGAACCCCAGCAGGGCTCTGTGCAGGCCACAGCAGCAGCCCGTTCCAGAGACCCCATTTCTAGTGAGGGTCCGGCACTGGGCTCTGAATGGACGTGTGGCTGAGGAAGGAGCCGCTGGATGACTGGACCTAGCCTCACCGCCTCCCCTTCCGGGAAGAGACGTGGGCACGCAGGCCCTCTTCTCGGGCAGGCTGGGGCAGGCCACAGTCTGGCCCAGATGTTTGTGCTTTATTTCTCCCAGATGTGCGCTGGAGCCTCCTATCTATGGACAGAGGGCAGGTGCCTCCAGCAGCTACAGCAGGCTGCCTGCCCCTCCCAGGGCCCGGGTGGGGTGACTGAGAGGAAGTCGAGGGGAGGAACAGAGAAGACTCAGGCCCACCTTAGGCCAGCACAGACCCACCTCTCCGGACTTGCCCAGCTTGACCCCCTAGCTGCCCTGCCACTCCCAGAGCCCTATGTCAGACTCAGGGTCCCACAGGCACGTGCTGGGGTAGTGAACCCGAGTGGCCCCCGGGGACTCTGTCCTGTCACCACAGCCCTTTCATCTCGGTGTTGAGAAATCACGGGGGTCACCCCCAGAGGCAGAGCCTGCAGGAGGAGGTGCCCAGCCCTCTGCCAGGCAAGGGTGGGCAGGAGGCAGGAAATGGGACAGCCCACAGCAAGCAGAGGCCAGGACCCCACTGTCAGAGCACCTGCAGGGCTCCCGCCCCAGGCCAAGCCCAGGGAAACAAGGGTGGCAGAAACCACAGGCCACCAGCTGGGGCTCTGACCAGCATTCTCATGTGCACAGTTCTGTACGTCTGAGGTTACAGGCACCCATGCACACAGACACGTGCACACACACATGTGCGGCCACACAGCTGCGAACAGCTGGCTGCGTGTGAGGACAGAAAGCTCCGCCTCTCCTGAGCCTCTACTCCATGGGGGTGGGGGGGGACTAGGAGGGGCCATCTTCCCCTTCCCAGGTCCAGCTGGAAGCAGCCCCCGGCAGGGGGCCTTCCTCAGAGGAAGTTCTCAGGATCTGCTCTGGGGGGAGAGAGGCCCCTTTGAGGGGAGCTTCTTTCCCCGCTGGATGCTCCACCGGAGGTCTAGGTCACCCCCTCTCCAGACCCTAACCACAGCCTAGGGCTGGAACATGAACCCCTCCTAAGCCCCAGTACAGAACCACGGGGGCATATTACCTCCTGCGGCGAACTGTGTCACTCTCATTAGGGTAAGGTCACTGGGGTGCTGCCTCATTTCCCACCCCCTTCACCTTATCAGCGGGCAGTTCCCGGACTCTGGGCTGTACAGCACTCTGTGGGCTACTGTGGTGATGGCACCTAGAGCCCCCAGCCCAGCCCCAGCCAGGCCCTGATTCCCCTGTCCCAGTGGCAAGGGGAGTGCCAGGGCCAGGAGGGCAGAGCAGGAAGGGGGAGATCCATTCTCTACCCTACCCCCAGGTCTCCGGGCAAGGGTAGAACTTGTTGGGCGAGGGGGAGACAGGGTGCAACCGGCCGGGGTCCCACAGGCAGAGGCAAAGGGTGGGGGGTGGGAAGGAGGCCTGTTTCTGCAGCTGTTTTCCACCCTCCTGTGGTGATGGGTGGTAGGCTTTGATTCTCATGGGATTGGGGGGGTGGGATTAACCCTTCAGGAAGGAAGCAACACAGCCAGGCTGGAGGAGGCTGTGCTGGACCCTTGGCCCTGAGGCCTGGGCGCCTGTCCCACTAACTTCCCTGGGGCAGCCCCATCCCCTCCTCTGCCATCCTTGCCCCCCAGCCTGTGACAAGTGGCAGGGTGGGGGCAGCTCTTGCTGAGCAGGTGATCTCCCATTTCCTCATCTGTGTAGCGTGGTCCCAGCACCCATAGAGGGGCTGCAAGGGCAGAGCCGGCCCCACGGGAATGTGTTCTGCCCAGCACAGCTCGGGGTGGCCAGCGAAGACAGACGGAGAGGGAGGACAGTTCCAAAACAACCTTTTTTCCCATTTCCAATCTGCAGGGGCTAGGGAGCGAGGGGGTGGGTGGGGTCTGGAAAAAGCCAAGAGCTGTTTCTACTAGTTTAGCCCTGCCCAAAGGGAAGACATCCCCAGGGAAGTGACATGAGAGCAAGCCCTTTGGTTTCAGCTAGCAAAGCCCATCCCTGGGGCTGCCCCAGCAAATGCACACTGAAATCAAAGCCAAAGCCAGCAGGTGCCCTGGAAGCACCTGACTTCCAGCCAAGGACTCCCCAGATGGGGACAGGCTAGCACAGTGGGGGGTCATGCCCCACCTGGGCAGACTCCCTCCCCCTGGCGACAGGAAGCAGAGAGAGTGGGGCAGGCAACCTCGAGTCTGGGCCTGCCTTCTCTCAGCCCTCCTGGCTGACCTGACTGGGGGAGGGGCCCAGGAGGACACTGGGTGGGGTCTGCAAAGGGGTGGGGTGAGAACCCACAGTCTAGAAGAGGGCAGAAGAGGGAACAGGGAGAAGCTACCTACCTCCCACTTCAGCAGGGAGGAATGTGGGGGGAGTAGGGCAGTAGGGCAGGAATGGGGGGGGGGTACAGAAGCTAAGGGCCAGACAACAGAGGGAAGAGCCCAGAAACCTCCCTGGACATCTTCCTGCCCCCACACTGTGGGGAGTTGGTCCCTGTCTGGGGGTATCTGCCACCCACACCCTGTAGGGCCTCAAAGAGGCCAAGCAGCTCAGAACCTATTGCCCCTCCATCCTGACCTGCAGCACTGCCCTCCTTCGGGTCCTGGAAAGCTGGCCTGGCAGGGAGGAAGGGAGGGAACTCACTAGAATCAGGCCTGCCAGGACCCCCTCCAGGGCTGGGCAGGGCTGGGCTGGGCCAGTGCCAGACTCACTCTGACCCGGTCCCTGTGCCAGGCCCCAGTTGAGGGCAGACAACACTTCCTTTCTCTGCTTTCTGGCTCCTAGTGGGGAGGGAAGGGCCCCAGGCCTTCAGCCAGGCCCATGTCCCTTCTGGGGGCTACAGGAGAAGCCTTAGGACCAGTCTTCATGAGGGGCGGGTGGGGAGGGTGGTGGGAGTTTGTGGGCAGTGTTCAGACCAGGGCAAGGTGGCTGAGGGCTGGAGGAAATGGCCGGCTCAGCTGCCAGCCTAGGCAGGCTCACAGTGCGTGGGCAGCTGGCACTGGCAGAGGCCAGGCTACTTCCCTGACAAAGCAGGGGGTGGGGGTCTCCTGGCAGAGGCTGCCCCAGAGCAGCAGGCCTCCCTCACCCAAAGGTGGCGCAGAGGGAGGGACACATACCTGTCTCAGTTATGCCAGGAATGTGGTTCCCCAGGAGGGGGAGGGGGAGGGGGAGGAGGAGGAGACCCGCCTTCCTGGGGGCTGGAGGCTGGGGAAGGGGCCTGACCAGCAGAGTCAGGGAGACCCTGCAGGCCCTGCGGGAGGGCCTGCGTGCAGCCCTTCAGGACACTGCAGGGAGCAGTACTAGGCAGGGGTGAGCAGGGAGCAGACCACGGGTATCCAGGAGGCAGGCCTGGGGGGACATGCCCCCACCTCGGCTGCTCTGGGCCTTTAGGAATGGGAGGGGGCCTAGGGAGGGAAGTGTGCTAGGGACAGGGATTTCCTGCACACAGTGGGACCTGGTGGTCTCAGGGTGATCTGCAGGCTTCCCTCTGGGCCCCGTGGGACTGGGACAACTATGGAGACCCTGGGAACAGAATGGGGTCAGAGGCAGATGGGGAACGGTCAGCTTAGCTCAAGTCCTGTCCATCTGTCCCCCTCACTAGGGTGAGGCCTTGGCTCCCAGAGAGCCTAGGATGGAGTCCTGGAGTGGGGTCTGAGGTCCTTATCTCCTGCAGGATAGGAAGGGGGCCATCCTCCCACCCTCACCCAGCTTGGGAAGGTGGGCACAGAATGATTCCTTCCCTAAGCCTGGTCCTAGCTCCAGGGGATCTTGTGTCTCAGGCCTCAGGGAGGCTCAAGGGGGAGGCACCCCCTCACCCTGGGCCTTTGGGGTACATCAACCCTCTCTTAGCACCCAGCCCTCCTAACCCACCCTGCACGGCAGCCTGATTTGCTTTCAAAGCAGAGATCTATGTCACCCAGCTCAAAACTTCCAGGCACCTCACAGTGGAGCCCGAGCTCCTCCCTTCCCTTTGGGGAGGGAAGCACCCTCCCCAAAAGGTGCTTGCCTTCCACCTGGCTCCACCTGCAAGGCCCCAAGCCATAGTCATGGCTGATGCGTTTCTCTGCATCCGCTCTCCCCAAGACCACCCTCCCCAGCAGGCCCACCCTAGGAGAGTCCAATGGCTCAGCCCCCCTGGGTGCTCACACCATTGCTGTACATTGGCCTGTTTGTCCGGCACCACCCTACCTCCAGCTGGAGCTCAGATCCTAGCCTAGTACCTGAGTGCTGGCTGCCCAGGGCACACAGTAGGTCAAGTCTCACCCAGTCCTGGCTGGGGGGCTGTCCCTGGGTACCCTCCTTTCTAGCTGTCCCTGTGCCCAGCTTGGCATATCCAGAGCCAGGGGCTGGCATGGGTAGAACAGGGTTTGGCAAGATGCCAAACCTTGTTCTGTCCAGGGTGGCCCTCCCGCCACATGCCCTCTGACCCCACGAAGGCCACAGTTACTGAGTCACAGACCCTCAGGCTGGACCCGCCCAGCTGTAGAGTTGATAATTCACTCTATCTTACAGGGGCAGGGGACTTTCTGTACCCTGACCCCTCTTCTCCAGCTTCTCCTTAGACCCCCCCACTCATCCCCAAAACTTGGCATCACCATCCCACAGCCTGCCCCATCACCATGCCACCCTCCCATCTTTCCCCTAGACCCGTCCAGAGCAGGGCCAGGGTCTCAAGTCCTTGCTTGGTGTGAGAGGTAGGCTGGGACCCCTCATCTGAGCCACTGCAGGGAAGGGACCTGCTGGCTTCTCTGTATGATGCTATGGCCCAGGACCCTGGAGCAGCCCCAGGGACAGATGACAACAGGCTGGGCAGAATACCTCAGGGCTCCCCATTTCAGGTCCTGCCCCTGCTCCTGCACAGTCCCTCTCAGACCACCATCCAGGATCCCACAAAAACCACGCCAGCATCACAGCCTAAGCTAGATAGCATTCTGCTGGCCGAGAGAAGAAATCAGAGGGACAGAGCTGCCTTCCAGAGAAAGGAAGTCACAGACCCTTCCCACTGCCCTGAGGAGGAAGTGTTCTTTCCACTCCCCCCCCACCACCCCCCTCCAATGCATCCCTTCCCACGCAGCCATGAGGGGACAGACAGGATGTGGGGGCGAGGGGCAGTTCCTATATTCTCCTTGCCACATTCCCCAGCAAAGGATCTCAGCCCCCAACTGGGACTCTCCTGGGGCAAAGGGGTTGGGGGGGCAGGGAAGCCATGGTCATGTGATTCAGCTCACCTCACAGAGGCTGGGCTGGGGGAGGGGTGCTCTTGGGCCATTCAGAATAGACATGTGCAGTGTGGACAACCGACAACTCAATTAGGGAATTCCACACCCACTTAAACGCCCTAGAAGTACCCACCCCACAAAACTCCCCCTTTCCAGAAATGACAGGCCTCTTGGAACACTTAAGGGGCAGCCCCTCCTCCAATCCCTATGCCCCACTCAGAGGGGTTTGCTCAACATCTGGGACCCGTCCAGACAGATGTTTGGGCTTCTGCAGGAATATAAACAGCTGGTGTTCATTCACCTGGTCCCCGCCTCTCACTCAGAAAAGGACGCTCCAAGAGAGGGGGGTGTGGAGCCGGCAGGGGGTGGAGTGGGGGGGCGCATAAGCAGAAGAGGAGGAAGCCTGTTCTTTGCAGGACTGGGACTTGCTTGGCTCCAAGACAGCACACAGTGGCGTTGTGGGCGGGGGGAGGTTAGCGGGAATCCCTGCTAATTTCAGGGATTGGAGCTGACCTTGAGATGGCCAGACCCAGCTGGGAGATCAGGGAGATGGGAAGGAGATCGGACCACCACAAGCGCTCCAGCCTACAGTGAACTCTCCTCTGCCCCCAGGGCATGATGGAGCTCCTTGAAGCCTGCCCACTTTCGTCAGCCTCTCCCCCGTGTTGTCCCCAGATACCTTCCACACAGTGCTCCACTTCCTCCAGATTCCGCAGGGTGATGCGCATGAGGCTGGAATTGAGCATCAGCTCATTTTTATGGGCCGGCCACAGGTATGGGGGTGCGGGGTTCACAAAGAAGATCCTGGTGTCCCCAGTGGACACCTGGTTGTCACAGATGAGGGGGTCTCCAAAGCCGCCAATCACCACCTTGTTGCCACCGTCAAGCAGGCTCTCTTGGGTCACCATGTCTTTGCCCTTCAAGTACCGCCAGACTCGAACCTGGGTGGACATGGGGGGGGGGCGTGGAACAGGTATCAGTGGTCCTCTTTCCACTGGGGAGATGGGGCCACAGAGTCCAGGGACAAGCACCAGACTGGTCAGCTGGGCTTTCTCTTCTCTTCCCACCTCAGTGGCTCAGGCCAGATGTCCAGAGCAGACTCAAACCCCGGGCAGAGATGTATGGACATCTTTGGGTCAGCCCCCAGGAGGGGGCTGCAGGGAAGCACGCACTGCCCGTACGGGTCACACAGAAGAACATGTAGCCTGCGAACACACGCCCTCACCCAGGAAGCAGCACTCCCCCCTGAGGTCTAACTGACCCCAGCCACCTCCAATAACGTCCATCTCAGCTCAGGCTGGACATGGGAAGAGGATCCGTCTGGTCTAGGCTCCTGCCTTCCATGTCCCTACTTTCCCCATCTACCCACCCACTAAGAGCCAGGGGCGCCTCACATGGACAATGGAGTTTCAGGGCAACGGGCTCTGAGCTCAGGGCTCTGGGCCAGCTTGGCTCCTTGCAGCCCTGTGGGTGGGCTAAGGCACTCCCCACCCCACCCCCAAGAGGTGAAAGACCCCTCCTCCTGCCAGGCTTCCACAGTGAATGCAGTCAAGGCAGCCTTCGAACCACAAAATCAAGTTTGGGCAGCACAGGGCGGCCCCACCCTACACACTCTCACTCCTGGGGCCCTGAGGGTACCAGCTCTGACAAACCAAGCCCTGAGACACCCACCCACAGCTGGGGGGGGGGGGTGCAGGAGGGTCGAGGGAGCTGCAGGCTGTACTGGGATGTCCATGGGGACATATGCCCAGGGGACATGAGCCCACACACTCTCTGAGAAGAAAACCCCTTTCTTCAGGAGCTCTCTGAGCTGAGACTTCTGGAATGAGTGATCAAAGACAATGGTGGCCTGCCCACCTGCCAGGTCCCTGCTGGGAGCCTTGGGACTGCAGCTTCTATAGGGACCCCCTCCACCTTCCAGTGGCCAAGTTGGGGGGTAAGCCTTGTCCAACCTTATCTCTCCCAACCCCAGACACATAGTAGGCTCTAGAAGGATGATAACCAGCAGGGAGAGGGCTGGGCCGCTTTCATCGCCTCCCCCCACCCCAGCCACACCCAGGAGCAGCGGGGAGGAAGTCGGGAAAATCCTGCAGGGACTTGGCAAAGTGCCCTGGCGTGGTGGAGGGGAGGGGGCTGGGCTGGGGATCCCAGCTGTAGCCTACACAGGCCAATCTGAAAGAAGCTGCCACCCCTCCCCATCTCCATGGAGAAGGAATGATCCGATTTCTGGTCAGGGAGGTGGTTTTAGGGGCCAGAGCAGGGACGGGGCCCGGGTCCCCTGAGCCCTCCCTAGGAACTACTGTGGGAAAAAACAAACAAACAAAACAAAACCACCAAACCTATCCCAGGAGGCTCCAAGATCCAACTGAGGGAGAGGCTGGGCAAGCCCCCTCTCTGGTGGCCAGGGGGTCCAGTTCTTCTAGGGGCAGGGTGGGGCACCTGTCCCTGCACCCCTTCACATTTGAGGCTCAGAAACGTCCCGCCCACTTCTCTGCTCCTGTCCCCCACACCTAGTCACTGCAGCCCGCCCCCCCAGGATCTCTGGGGTTGGGAGATTAGATGTGCACCCTACCCTC
Organism: Ursus maritimus; assembly: GCF_017311325.1. NCBI lineage: Eukaryota > Metazoa > Chordata > Mammalia > Carnivora > Ursidae > Ursus > Ursus maritimus. The sequence continues at coordinate 175,864 of NW_024425786.1, read as the reverse complement.
TCTCCTGACCACCCCCTTTTGCCCTAGTAAAGGCCTCTGGGAAGGGGTGACAGCACTGACCACTGGCCGAATCCCCACTTTCACCCCAAGCAGAAGGCGTCACCTCCCCTCGTCCCCATTCCTTTTCTTTAACTGATGGGGAGGGGTGCGGTAGGCATACAGTTTCCCTGGGGGGCGGCGCACTTGTTTGCAATAAGGTAGGGGGCCTGGGGTGGGGGTGGGGTCAGACATGAGCGGGTCTCCCGGGCCTGGGCACCGCGAGGTAGGACTGCAGCGGTACCGCAGGAACTTTCCCTCTGGCACTCGCGAGTTTTCCGGGACCCGGCGCCCCACCCGGGGGCTCGGCGGTCGCCAAGGGAGCGGGAGCGGGAGCTGCAGAGCGTCTGGTGCCCGTTCCCACGGCCTGGGGCGGGGGTCTCAGTGAGGCGGCCAGCTGCTCAAAGGGAAGGCCTCCGGGCTAGGGGTCCGGGATGGCGGGGGAAGAGACCCTCAACCCAGGCTTCCAGGAGGGGTCTTTTGGGGGGGGGGGTCTCAGGGACCCGGCGGGGGCCCACCTTGCACGAGTACGTGTGCTGCACCGGGTCCACGTTGAGAATCTCCTCCACTGTGCCGGTGAGCACCACATTCGCCTCCTCCTCCCGCCGCTCCAGCGCGCGTTCCGGGCACGTCCCGTCGGCGCTGGGCAGGGCACGCGCGGCCACCACCAGGAGCAGCAGTAGCGGCTGCAGCGGGGCCGAGCCGGACGGCCACAGGCTGGCCATGGCGCGGGCCGAGGACGGCGGAAGGCGGCCAGAGCAAGCGCGCGGGCCTGGCCGCGCCGGGAACGGGACTAGACAGGACGGGACGCAGCTCCAGGGAGGCGGTGGGAGCGCGGGCGGCGCGGGGGCGGGACCCGGGGCAGCCCCGCCCCCTCCCCGCCTCCTCACCTCCCCCAGCCCAGCTCCCCAGCCCGCGCCGGTCCCCGGCCCGCCCGGCGCCCTGCGACCCGCGCCGGCCGCGAACAAAGCGTCGGGATAGCGGCGCCGGGCGGAGGCCGGGCTGGTGGGAGGGAGGGGGCCGGACTGGGTCGGGCCAAGGTGGGTGGTGGGACTTGCCAGGGTGGAGGGCGGACGAGCATGGGGGTGGGCGGACCCGGGGGGGTGTGCTCTTTCGTCTGCGGCGCACCCCCACGGACTCCCCTCCCCCTCCCGCGCGACGTCTCTCCTCCACCCCACCCCCCCGCCCAGGAAATGCGGCTGCAATCGGGTTAATGCATAATCTGGAGGCGACGTGACGGGACTTCCAAGGGGTTCCAGGCTATGCCGTGGCCAGAGCTGCGGGAGCTTCCTGGCCGCGGGAAGGGGCTGCCAAATCCGGGGACCCCGCCGTTCCTTGGACCCTGCAGGGCTGCGCCCCTCCCCTGGCGGGAAGAACGTGATGGGGGGCCACAGCCTCTCTTAGGAAACTGGGGACGGAAACTCGCCCGGGCCCGGGACCCCCAGCCAGTTCAGGCGAGTAGGCGGCCCCAGCAGGCCGCGCCCCCGGCTGGCTGGGACCAATGTGGGCTGGGGGCTGTTGTGATTGGTCAGAATGGAGCGCAGACCCGCCCACCTCCCCGTTCCCGGGTCAGCTCGGGCCTCACCGCAGAGCCGAGGGCTCCCTCTGCAGTCCAGCTGAGACAATGTCGGGTCAGCGGTGGACGGCCAGCCACGCCCCCTCCTCAGCCCCCAAGTGGGCGCTTCTCCAGCCAGGTCTAGGTACGCGCGGTAAACTGAGATCCAGAGGGTACAAATTAGAGCCTAGGTCAGCTGGAGATCGAGGGGAAGGGAGAGGAGACCCCTTCCGTCCCTCCAGGGCTGCGTCTGCGGCACAGCCCCTCACTCCAAGCCAGCCACAGATCTCTGAAGCAATGGAGGGTGAGTGGTAGAAGAGGCCCTTCTGGAGGGCGACGCCACCTCCCCTCCAAGGGTGTGTGCTCACGTTTGCTAGTTTGTGGTGTGATAGAGAAGTGAGGGTGGGGACCCAGGAAATGAACCAGGGGAGCATGCCTCCCACACACAGACCCACAGCTGCCTGTCTATACCTGCTGGTCACAGATAAGCCAGACCTAGAAGTCCCTCGGCCTAGATACAGACCCCCGCAGACCAGAAAGGGGCTTCTGGGTCTCCAGCCAAATTACCCTCAACAGTCTGGAAGCCGAAGTCTGAGGGTCCCCAGAGTCAAGGACTTTAGCCCAAAGAAGTGTATGTTCTGTGTCTCTTGCCCCACCCCCACATCTTGCCTGTGTCCGAGACTGGCTCCATCTGGCTCCCGTGGAGCTCTTTGGAAACTGATATAGATAGAAGCATTCTACGTGGAAGCAGGTGTAGGCTTCGCCAAATTAGGTGCCCCCCCCCCATCTGGGACAAGCTCTTCCATGTGGTCTGGAGGAACCCCTCGTTCCTGGAGGCCCCTCTCCTACTGGCCATGGCCTCTTGGTTATGTGAAGCCCCGAAGGCAGGTGTGTCTGTTGGAGAACAGTCTCCATTCAGCAGCTTGCCCCACGGGTGTGTGTGTGTTCAAGGCCCTACCCCCACCCTCCCTAGACCAATGCAGACTGGACAGGGCAGGCTGATGGGTCCTGGAAGGCCAGGAGGCCCCAAGGCCCTGGTGGGTGTGAAGGAGCCTGCCTCACAGGCCACCCAGTCAGGCCCTAGGGCCTCAGCCTCTCCCCACTTCCAGGGGTGCTGGTCCCAGCAGGAACCTGACCACACCTTCCCCTCCCTGTACAGGCTGCTGACCCAGATGTGGGGGATGGGAACCAGGTGTGCAGAGGCTGACTAGGGCTCAATCTGGAGCCGGGGGTGGGCTCCAGCAGAGATGCCTCTTTTTTTTCTCTAGAAGTTAATTTCCCAAAGGTGTGGGGACATCTTCAATTTGCCCAAGGGGTGAGTGGGAGTAGATCACCATTTTGAACTCACTGGACTTGTCCCTTAACTTGGCAACCCCAGCCTAGTGACCACCCAGTGACCCCAGGTGTCCTCATCCCACTTCCTCCTCTGTCCCTCCCTTGGCCTCATCAGCAGGGATGCAGAAGCGAGGGGTGTTGGGGGAAGGACCAAACGTAAGGAGCCATTTAATTTTGCGTCAACTTTTATTACCGGCGCTCGGTCAGAGATTCGGGCAGGTGGCTCTCAGCGCTGCCCTCCGGGTCCTGCCCACTCCCTACCCCTACCCCCCCCGCAGGCGTAAATTCATAAACACGGTGCACTGGGGTGTGAGTCCGTACTCCCCGAGGCGGTGCTGGTCCTCCATGGGCTTCCCCTCGAAACTCAGCCAGAACAGGTCAGCCTGCGCATGCTCCTGCTGGCACACCTGACGCTTGAGCGCAGCCACGGTCTGCGTCAGCCGGACCTCGTAGGCGGTGCTGCGACCCTTGTCGTTCCTCACCAGGATGCTCAGGGGGTCATCACAACTCTGCACCACCAGCAGGACCGTACTGCCAGGGCACAGGCCCTGGCTGACGAGGGGGACCCCGTCCTTCAGCACTTGGCCGGCAGGGTGGGTAGCCAGGCGCTGCTGGAATGCAGGCACACCAGTTTTCTGGGCTATCTGCTGCTTCAGCTCCGACGGCAGCATGGAGTGCCTCAGAGGCACCAGGAACTCCTCGCCCCCCAGCATCTTCACCTTCAGGTTCCCCGCCTGTGGGCATCACACAGCCTCATAGAACTGGAGCCACTACATGCAAATGACTGGCCACCAGACAAGCTCTGGGGATGCTGCTCTCTCCTCCCCACCCACCAGGAAAGGGACCCCAGGCACTGGAGGCAAGCAGGGAGCATTACCAAAAGGAAGGCCAGCCACCCACGACAATCACACCTCCCTTAACCCACTAAGGTGCACTTCTGGGCCAGTGCCAAGCGATCTCAGGGTTAAACACTGGGCAGAACATGCTTCCCAAGACCCAGACACAACCTGACATCGGAAGGAGCCCTGTCCCTCCCCTCTTGCTTAGGGACCCGGGGGAGCTCTGAGCAACTCCAGTTGCCTGGCACACAGTGGGTGCTCTGCCCCTGGATGACCCCAGCAGGGAGGTAGGGAAATAGACTGGTACAGAGCCCACCTGCCCCCACCTATCAAACACCCCTCACCATGGCTGTGGGCTCTGGCACCAGCTCCTCCACAGGCACAGATGCGTTGGCTGCCTCTCGGCTTCCAGCTCCTCTCCGGCTTCCAGCTCCGCTCCCGCTTGGCCCTTTTATGAATGTGAGCTGTGCACGTCACGGGGCAGTGTCGGGGAGAGAGCCTCACCAGTGGCTAGATTGAGCTTTGGTTTCAGTTTCCTTTTCCCAAGGTGTGCCCCAGGGAGCAGCAGAAACAAAACAGAATGACGAGGGTCAGAGCCGGGACTATCCACCTGCCCGGGGACTCAGGACAACACCCTGCCCCAGAAACCCCCTGGATGTCCAGCACTTCAGGCTCTTTACTAGATGCACAGAAGTCATAATAACGTGAACTAAGGATTGGAAACTTTCACTTTCCATTTACCAATTTGCAAAATCAGTAAGCTTGGGAAACATTGCCTCAATTCAGAAACGACAGAGTTGTGACAGTCCAAACTACGCAGAGATAATCACCATTGGTTTAGGATGGTATTTGTTCAGATTGTTGATTTTTTTTTTTAAATGAAAGAGATGCATCTCTTATTTTCTATAAAAATGAACTCATGCACACTATCCAGAAAATGAAAAGACTATTCTCAGGGCACCTGGGTGGCTCAGTCCTTAAGCGTCTGCCTTCGGCTCAGGGCGTGATCCCTGAGTTCTGGGATCGAGCCCCACATCGGGCTCCTCTGCTGGGAGCCTGCTTCTTCCTCTCCCACTCCCCCTGCTTGTGTTCCCTCTCTCACTGGCTGTCTCTCTCTTTGTCAAATAAATAAGTAAAATCTTAAAAAAAAAAAGACTATTCTCAAAATGGAAGAAAATATTTGCAAATCCTGTGTCAGATAAGGGTTAGTGTCCATAACATAAAAAGAATGCTTAGAACTCAACCATAAAAAGATAGACAGTTCAATTTAAAATTGGACAAATGGGGCACCTGGATGGCGCAGTCAGTTAGGCGGCCAGCTCTTGGTTTCGGCTCAGGCTGTGATATTAAGCCCCATGTTGGGCTCTGCGCTCAGCCTGGAGTCTGCTTGGGTTTCGCTCTCCCTCTCCCCTGTTCTTTCTCTCTCTCAAATAAATAAATCTTTTTAAAAAATTGGGCAAATATTTGAATAGATATTTCTCTATAGAAAATACATAAATGGCCAAAACCACATGAAAAGATGCTCAACATCATTCGTCATTAGGGAAATGTCATTAGGGAAACTTAAATCAAAATTACAATGAGTTACCATGTCACACCCATTATTATAGCATGACTATAATAATAATATTATTGTAAAATATAATAATAAAATAATGATTCAAAAAGAGCAATAACAAGTGTCGAGGATGTACAGAAATTGGAACTCTCATACATTGCCGATGGAAACATAAAATGGTGCAGCCACTGTGGGAAGCAGTCACTCCTTAAAAAGTTAAACAGGATTTTCATATGACCCAGCAAGTCCACTCCTAGGTATATACCCAAAAGAACTGAACACAGTTAAACAAATACTTGTACCCAAATATTCATAGTAGCACTATTTACAATAGACAAGAGGTAGGAACTGTGGGCACAACCAAATCCGTCAACAGATGGATGCGTGAACAAAGTATGATGCACCCTTACGATGGAGTATTACCGAGCCATAAGAAGGAGTGAAATACTGACACCTGCTACAGCATGAATGAACCTTGGAAACACTATGCTAAGTGAGAAAAGCCAGACACAAAGGCCACACATATTGTATGATTCTGTTTATATGAGATATCCGCAATAGGCAAATCCACAGAGTCCAGTAGTGGTTGCCCGATGTTGGTGGGGAGAGGAAATCCGGGGTGATTTATGGATATGAGGCTTCCGTTGAGGGTGATAAAACGTTTCAGAACTAGATACAGGTAGTGGTTGCACAGTGTTGTACATATACTAACTGACCCTGAATTGTATACCTTGAAATGGTTAAATTTTTGTTATTTTAATTTTACCTTAATAAAAACAATGCCAAAAAAATTAGCTCATCCTACTCTCACCATTTTGTAAACTGCTTCATTCAAAACAGTATAACAGTATATCATAAACATTTTTCCATATTAATAGAAACTTCTATGCAAGATTTTTTGATGGCCGCATGTTACCCATAGCATAATGAATCCATTATAGTATAGTGTGGAATTTAGTTAATCAATCCCATATTCTTAAATATTTAGGTTGTTTCCAATTTTTTGCTATTATAAATAGCACATAACACGCACACATTAGCTAAAAATAAATAACATTTAAATAAAAAAGTAAATAATTTTTGAAATAAAAAAGTGAAAGAGTCGAAAAATAATTTTTTTGAATATAAATCTTGACCTTTTCACTTCCTCATCCCCCCAAAAAGATTTTAAAGGGCTCCAAAATTGTGAACACACAAAAAACAAACAGAGGGGTTTAAATTTCCTTCTTTTTATTATTTTAAGTGTATATCTCGACTCATTCCTTGTATAAATAATATTGCCATTACAAAAAGAAAACCACAAATGTTTACTGAAATAAAGAATACAGAATGTGAGGATCCCCCCCCAGTCTCCCCCAGATGGCCACTATTAAACATGGTATCGATGTCTTCTGATTTCTTAATACTGACATATGGTACCAGAATCTTCATTTTCTTTTAGTTACTGCATCCCTTCCTGCTTTTGACAGGAGGAACTAAACGCAAAGACATTAAGGAAGCAAACTGACAGAGCCTGCCTCAGTTTCCTGGGACTGTCACCACAAATTACCACAAACCGGGGACTTGAAACCTTGGCAAGAGGTCTGAAATCCAGGAGGACTAAATGACCAGTATTGTCAGCCGGGTTAAAAATAATCTAATTTCCTCTGGCTCACAGAAGACGGGAATCATCTGAAATACAAGGATACAAGAAATTTGAAAGTAGAGGATGGACAGAAACATACCACATGACTATTAACTAAAATGAAAGAGATATGGCCATATTAACAATTCCATTAGCATATCAACAAAGAAATTTTGTAGGCAAATGTTACAGAAACACAAAAGGTCATGTAGCAACAAAAAGTTGAGTTCACTGGTAAAATAAAACAATTTTAAACTTGTACGCACCTAATAACATGGCCACAGAATATACAAGTTTTAGTCATAAATGTTAATATTCTGTTTATGAAATTATAACAGCCACTTGTAAAGGGACCTTCGGTTAATATTTTATCTTATTTACGAACTATCTTAAACTTCCTTAAACCTTTAAAACAGCACCTAGGACACTTAATATACTTGATTTTATTTTTAAGCCCTTCAACTACCAAGTAACTGGAACAATGAAAAACTTTTCCAAGAACGTCCACAGTCCTTACCGCTTAAACCGCACAGAGGTCTCACAGTCCAATTCTTTTACTGGATGCAAATTTACCACTTTCACCTTTCAACAAGACAACAGCATCTCCGCTTTCATGCGAATCTGATTCCTTTCCCCCACCTTTCCACCTGGCCAGTCACAGCTCCTGAGATCACCATCCTGGATGGCATCTGATTAGCTAAAGGCCTTTGGTCACAGCTTGAAGGTCACCCTGGGGCACTGTGGAGGGATGGGGGTGAGCTACCCCCCGCAGGCCTCCTGAAGGACAGATGTTGGAGGCCACAGGCACACCATGACTTGCTGCAAAAGTAGCACAGGGCTTGTTAGTCACTGTGGCTGACCAGGAAAAGTGTCGTCAGAGACCCTGGGGTGGGGGGGCCACATTTCTTAAGGAAGGTTTGTTGTTGAAGCCTAATTAGCTGTAAATATCTGCTGGCTGGGCTCATTAAATAGGCAGCCCCCTCCTTTCCATGTTCTCTGAGGGAGAAGTGTCGCTCTGTTCTTCCACCCCGCACTGGGAAGGCTGGGCACCCCCCACCTGGGCCACAGTCTCACTGTCCTGGACCCCATCCCTCCTCATGCCAGAGCCTCCCACCCACTTGGTTGGCACATCCCTCTCCTAGCCACAGCCCCTGGTGATGGGTGTCTAGGGAATGCAGGACTCAGTGCAGACCAGAAATGCAAATAAGGCTGCTGTCCCCACACGGACCAGCAGGCTTAGAGGGCTATTCACACAGCCCCACGTCTGGTTCTCCCCAAAACAGACTCTGGGCTAGGGGTCTTGGCACTCAGGGGAGTGAGGAGGTAGTCCGCAGGTGAGAAAGATTCCCCTTGCTGCAGGGATGGCTTCGAGGGAGGGAGAGAAGTAGAAGGCAGACGTGAGATGTGGAGGGCTGTTCTAACCTGGGGGAGGCAGTGAGTTGGAGCTGTGGTATGGGAGCGGCATGGTGGGGGGCACTCAACTTAGTTCAAACCCATAGGATCCGGTGAGGGCGAGGAAGGAGCACAGCTGGACCCTGGCCCACATGGCCCCTGTGCTGGGGCTGCCGGTGGCTCAAGGGCCAGGCATACCCCATAATCCTATGTGGTTACCATGTGTTAGGGACAAGTCTTCTGAGTTCAGGTCCACGTGAGAACAAGGCCTGGAGTCTGTAGTGTGGAGACCCAGGGCCAGTTGTGCTGGAGGAATGTGCCCAACTAGGCTCCCTGATGTCCCATGCCACTAAGTGGCACTTTCATCCTTTCACCCCAGACCCAGCAGGGAAGCTGCAGACACGTGACACACCCACGGCTAATGGTGGAGGACACAAAACAGAGAAAACCCTATGGGATGCATCTGTAGGCCCCACTTGCTCTGCCCACTCATTCAGGGGGGAGATAGAGGTGGGGAGGGGAAGAGAAGGAGAGATCAGCTACCTTATCTTCCCTTCCTGCAGGACTCACCTGAGGACACAAAGCTCTGACACACCATGGAGTCCGGAGCCCCTGCCTCGAGCCACACCCCAATCTCTCACCTCACCAGCTTGGGATCTGGGCCTTGGGGCCAAAGTGAGGAGGGGGAGACTCGAGTGGGAAGGTTGGGGGAGAGGCTTCCACTGCCAGATGGAGGGGAAGAGGCCACCAGTCCCCAGTATTTAAAAAATTATCCCAAACTTGGAAATCAGGTTCAAGGAGCCTTCCTATCCTTGAAGGTCTCCCCGGAGGTGCCTTTGCTGATATTCTTGAAGTTACAGGTTAATGTGTTATAGACATCTGTCCTACCAGACACAGAGACTTCTATCCTGGAGAAACAGGGTCTTGCTGCCCCATGGGGCATCTGCCAGTTTTGTACCTGACCTGTACTCCTCCCTCAAAGCCTCATGGAACCCGCTGGTTTCCCCATCCGTAAGCTAAACGAACACTTGACATGTGCTCACTCCATATTTGTATGGAAGTCTTGTTGTTCTTTTTTTTGCCTTGAAAATCATATTTTGACATCAGGTGTTGGAAAATATGCCTCTATGGCTTGGATGTTGTGGGATGCTGTCACCACTGATTTTGGGAAAACATCGTATCCTTGTCTGGAGGTTGGGGAGGTGCCGTCTCTGTTACTCGTTAGTCAACACGCGCGCCCGTACTACTCCTGGGCAAAATGAAGTTCGCGTTCTAGGGCGGTAGACAGACAGGGGGTGGGGAGTAGGTACAGAAGGCATGTGTTGCAGGGCGTCTGGTGGGCTCAGTCGGTACACATGCAACTCTTGACCTCAGGGTTGTAAGTTCGAGCCCCATGTTGGGTGTAGAGATTACTTAAAAAAAAAAAAAAAACTAAGAACCATCCTGCTCAGGAATGACTCGATAAACCAGGAAATCAAAAATCAAATTAAACAATTTATGGAGACCAATGAGAATGAAAATACAACAGTCCAAAACCTATGGGATACTGCAAAGGCAGTCCTAAGGGGGAAATACATAGCCATCCAAGCCTCACTCAAAAGAATAGAAAAATCTAAAATGCAGTTTTTATATTCTCACCTCAAGAAGCTGGAACAGCAACAGAGGGACAGGCCTAATCCACGCACAAGGAAGCAGTTGACCAAAATTAAAGCTGAAATCAATCAAGCAGAAACCAGAAGTACAGTAGAGCAGATCAACAGGACTAGAAGCTGGTTCTTGGAGAGAATCAATAAAATTGACAGACCACTGGCAAGACTTATCCAAAAGAAAAGAGAAAGGACCCAGATTATTAAAATTATGAATGAAAAAGGAGAGGTCACGACGAACACCATTGAAATTGGAAGGATTATTAGAAATTTTTATCAACAGCTATATGCCAATAAACTAAGCAATCTGGAAGAGATGGAATCCTTCCTGGAAACCTATAAACTACCAAGATTGAAACAGGAAGAAATTGATTTCTTAAACAGGCCAATTAATTATGAAGAAATTGAGTCAGTGATAAACAACCTTCCAAATAACAAAACTCCAGGCCCGGACGGTTTTCCTGGGGAATTCTACCAAACATTCAAAGAAGAAATAATACCTATTCTCCTAAAGCTATTTCAAAAAATAGAAACAGAAGGAAAGCTACCAAACTCATTCTATGAGGCCAATATTACCTTGATCCCCAAACCAGGCAAAGACCCCCTCAAAAAGGAGAATTACAGACCGATTTCCCTAATGAATATGGACGCCAAAATCCTCAACAAGATACTTGCTAATAGAATCCAACAGTACATTAAAAGGATTATCCATCACGATCAAGTGGGATTCATACCTGGGATGCAAGCGTGGTTCAATATTCGCAAATCAATCAGCGTGATACATCATATCAACAAGAAAAGACTCAGGAACCATATGATCCTCTCAATCGATGCCGAAAAAGCATTTGACAAAATACAGCATCCTTTCCTGATTAAAACCCTTCAGAGTGTAGGAATAGAAGGTACATTTCTCAATCTCATAAAAGCCATCTATGAAAAGCCTACTGCAAATATTATTCTCAATGGGGAAAAGCTGGAAGCCTTTCCCTTAAGATCAGGAACTCGACAAGGATGCCCACTCTCGCCACTATTATTCAACATAGTACTAGAAGTCCTTGCAACAGCAATCAGACGACAAAAAGGGATCAAAGGTATTCAAATTGGCAAAGAAGAAGTCAAAATGTCTCTCTTTGCAGATGACATGATACTCTATATGGAAAACCCAAAAGAAGCCACTCCCAAACTATTAGAAGTTATAGAGCAATTCAGTAACGTGGCGGGATACAAAATCAATGCTCAGAAATCAGTTGCATTTCTATACACGAATAACGAGACCGAAGAAAGAGAAATTAGGGAATCCATCCCATTTACAATAGCACCAAAAACCATACGTTACCTTGGAATTAACTTAACCAGAGACGTAAAGGACCTATATTCTAGAAACTATAAATCACTCTTGAAAGACATTGAGGAAGACATAAAAAGATGGAAAGATATTCCATGCTCATGGATCGGAAGAATTAACATAGTTAAAATGTCCATGCTACCCAGAGCAATCTACACTTTCAATGCTATCCCGATCAAAATACCAAGGACATTTTTCAAAGAACTGGAACAAACAGTCCTTAAATTTGTATGGAAACAGAAAAGGCCCCGAATCTCCAAGGAACTGTTGAAAAGGAAAAACAAAGCTGGGGGCATCACAATGCCGGATTTCGAGCTGTACTACAAAGCTGTGATCACAAAGACAGCATGGTACTGGCACAAAAACAGACACATAGACCAATGGAACAGAATAGAGAGCCCAGAAATGGACCCTCGGCTCTTTGGGCAACTAATATTTGATAAAGCAGGAAAAAACATCCGGTGGGAAAAAGACAGTCTCTTCAATAAATGGTGCTGGGAAAATTGGACAGCTACATGCAAAAGAATGAAACTTGACCACTCTCTCACACCATACACAAAAATAAACTCCAAATGGATGAAAGACCTCGATGTGAGACAGGAATCCATCAAAATTCTAGAGGAGAACATAGGCAGCAACCTCTACGACATCGGCCAAAGCAACCTTTTTCATGACACATCCCCAAAGGCAAGAGAAACAAAAGATAAAATGAATTTATGGGACTTCATCAAGATTAAAAGTTTCTGCACAGCCAAGGAAACAGTCAGAAAAACTAAGAGGCAGCCCACGGAATGGGAGAAGATATTTGCAAATGACACTACAGATAAAGGACTGGTATCCAAGATCTACAAAGAACTTCTCAAACTCAATACACAAGAAACAAATAAACAAATCAAAAAATGGGCAGAAGATATGAACAGACACTTTTCCAATGAAGACATATAAATGGCTAACAGACACATGAAAAAATGTTCAAAATCATTAGCCATCAGGGAAATTCAAATCAAAACCACATTGAGATACCACCTTACGCCAGTTAGAATGGCAAAAATTGACAAGGCAAGAAACAACAATTGCTGGAGAGGATGTGGAGAAAGGGGATCCCTCCTACATTGTTGGTGGGAATGCAAGTTGGTACAGCCACTCTGGAAAACGTGTGGAGGTCCCTTAAAAAGTTAAAAATTGAGCTACCCTATGATCCAGCCATTGCACTACTGGGTGTTTACCCCAAAGATACAGACGTAGTGAAGAGAAGGGCCATATGCACCCCAATGTTCATAGCAGCAATGTCCACAATAGCTAAATCGTGGAAGGAGCCGAGATGCCCTTCAACAGATGACTGGATTAAGAAGTTGTGGTCCATATATACAATGGAATATTACTACCGGGATCGAGTCCCACATCGGGCTCCTCCGCTGTGAGCCTGCTTCTTCCTCTCCCACTCCCCCTGCTGTGTTCCCTCTCTCGCTGGCTGTCTCTCTGTCACATAAATAAATAAAATCTTTAAAAAAAAAAAAAGAAGTTGTGGTCCATTTATACAATGGAATATTACTCAGCTATCAGAAAGAACAATTACCCAACATGACGGCACTGGAGGAGATAATGCTAAGTGAAATAAGTCAAGCAGAGAAAGACAACTATCATATGATTTCTCTCATCTATGGAACATAAGAACTAGGAAGATCGGTAGGGGAAGAAAGGGATAAAGAAAGGGGGGGTGATCAGAAGGGGGAATGAAGCACGAGAGACTATGGACTATGAGAAACAAACTGAGGGCCTCAGAAGGGAGGGGGGTGGGGGAATGGGATAGACTGATGATGGGTAGTAAGGAGGGCACGTATTGCATGGTGCACTGGGTGTTATACGCAACTAATGAATCATCGAGCCTTACATCGGAAACCGGGGATGTACTGTATGGTGACTAACATAATATAATAAAATTCATTAAAAAAAAAAAAAGCCAAATAGGGACCTGAGAAGTTGATGCTGTGTCGTACTGTGTTGCCAGTACGAAGAAGAAAGAACAGGAAAGGGGATGAAGTCCTGAAGAGTCCCAGGCAGAGACACAGTTGCTGCAAAAGGCCTGAGGCAGGAGTGTGTCTGCACGTGTGTGAGGCAGTGAGGCTGGAGAAGCAGGGCGTGCGGATGGCCACTGAACACACTATGCTTTCCCCGAGGAGGGGCCTGACCTGGTTCTGCTCAGGCCTAGCAGGATCATCAGGACACCTGTGTGAAGTAAAAGACCTCAGGTCAGGAAGGGAGCTGGAGACCAAGCAGGAGGCTCGCTGAAAATCCAGGGAACAGGTGATGGTGGCATGGAGTCAGTGGCAGGGGAGCAAGGGGTTGAAGCTGGTGCTTGGATATACCAGGGAGCTAGAGCTGCAGGAGGCCTGATGGGCCAGGGTGGGGCGTGCACCCCAAGTGTCAAGGTGGCAGGTGAATGCTGGTCTGAGACTTCTAAGGAAGGTCAGATGTAGAGGACGCAAGGAGCCTCCGTCAGGCCCAGTCACCAGGCAGAGACTGCCTCAGTTGTCTGAACAGAAAAGTTAGTGTAAAAACTTGTTCCCCAGGTATCAGAGGACTGAACGCCATAGGAGAACATGGGGCTACTGCTGAGTCAGTGGGGGTGGGAGGTTGGGCTGGAGAGAAGAGGCTGGGCCTATGGAGGGTGGAGCCTGACCTCCCCTCCTGTGCCCCTGTGGTCATGACTTCCTGGCAGTGGGAGTGGGGGGAGGAGGGGTGCCAGGGTAGGCATGAAACACCATGGGACACTATCAGGAACTTGGTTATGGACACATTGTACCTGAAATGCCTATTAGACTTAAAATCAGGTAAGGGATATGGCCTGGGGTTCATGGATAAGCCCAGGCTGGGCATACCAACTGGGGCATCAGGGAGTGGGCACAGACAGGGTGAGGAGTCATGGAGAAATCAGAAATGCAGGAGTAGGGCAATCGGGTTGACACGTCTAAGAAGCCAGTGAGGGATGTGTAGCCACCCTAGTCACTACTGGATCAGCCACAGGGACATCCTGGTGACCTTGCTGAGCCTGGTCTCCACGGTCCTGGGGCAGACTGACAGAGAGTTCGAGAGAGGAGGAGAGGGTCTGGGTTCACGTGGTAGGTGCTTGTTCCGAGAGCTTTGCCACAGAGAAGCCGCGGTAGGTGGAGAGCCAAGTGGGGACCTGAGGAGTTGATGCTGTGTCGTGCTTTCCTATCCTGAGCAGCATGACGGGGACGGACTCCCAAGGAGAGGACTCGAGGATGCAGAGAGAGGGGAGGGTGCTAGGGTGCTAGTGCAGGGAGCACCAGGGCCTGCAGGACACAGGGACTCGAGCACGGGACATGAAGATCTGCAGCCCTCAGCCCCACATCGGATGAGAGTAGGACAGGGCGGAGGCACTGTGGGCTCGAGGAGAGGGGCCGAAAGTGTGCTGGAGTCGTCCAGGGGCACCCTGGGGAGTGGCCAGGAGCCGTGAGACGCCTGGGCAGCACCGGGGTCACCTAAGGCCCACGGACAGAGTGTGAAGCAAGGACGGTCAGTGGCTCCGTGCACCTCGGGCCACATGCGGCTACAGGACGTCAGGGGGTTCATGTGACCGACAGAGAAGCATGCCCATGGCATCTTATTCTTGACTCTGGCTGGCCTTGTTTCAGCTGAAGTTTCACTGTGTGAGTTCTGAAGCCCAGGCCTCAGGAGACCCCCAGTGCCTACTTCACCCTTCTGAAATGTTAGCCGAGCCATACGAGGAAGCTAGTCCAGCTTGGGCAGGGCGGGGCCACATGGCAGAGAGCCAGAAGTCCAGTGACCACAACTCTAGTGTCCATCCATGGTGCCACTTCCATCCTCGAAGCCCAGCTGACCCTCAACTGACAGCGGGTGCCTGAGCGAGGCCCCGGGGAAGCCACCAGCAGCCCCAGATCCACCAACTGTGGAAAGGGACAGGAAGGGGGTTGTTAAGCCGCAAAGATAGCTGGGATTTAACACAGGTGATGGTTTGGCCAAGTGAGTAGGAGGAGGAAGGGAGGGTTAGGGGAACAGGCACAGTGGCTGCCCAGATAAGTTTCTCTTGATCCAGAGAGGACAAAGGACATCAAGGGACGAGGAAGCACCAACCTGGGTCTTAGCCAAGGACTGCCCATCTCAGCAGGGCTCCAGGGGAGTGGAGGACAGGAGCTGCGAGGCTGGGAAGTTGTCAGGGAATGTGAGCCTCGAGCTGAGGCCGTCAAGGGGCTGCAGTTGTGAGAAGGACCCTGGCCAGGGAAGTGAGTGGCCAAGTGGGGAGGTGAAAGGACTGCTGAAGGGGAGGACGCCCAGAAGGTCGGAGAATCATCTTTGTGGATTTTGAAATCACCAGGAACTATGGCAGGAGTGGTTGGGGAAAGTGACGGAATCAGGAGTAAAACACAGAGGAAGTGAGACAAGGCCCCCAGGTGCTGAGACAACTTCAACAAGGTAAGGTGTGATAATACAGATTGAAAGCTGGGGCTTTTGTGGTAGAGAAGAGACCGGTCTGGAAGTTCCAAAGAGGAGGGACAAGGAAGCTCCCCACTCCCCAGGTGCAGCAGTCCAAGAAGAGTGAAGAGCAGACCCACAGGAGCCCTATGCAGACAGGGATTGGGAGGAGGTCCTGCCACTTCCCAAATGTGGAGAGGTGTCAACACTCAGATTTTGGAGAAAGATATTAACAATGCCCAGACCGTGGGGAAGATGCTGTCACTCAGCTTGTGTTGGGGGGTGCTCTCCCTACCCACCATTCAGGTAGCCGAGGGAAGGTGTGTCAGTTCCGTGGCCTGTAAGGGTAGAAGACACCCCTTTGGCCACAGAGGATGAGGACTGTCCTGGAACATCAACAACGCTGTGCTCCTGGCCTCTACCTGGGTCCTGGGCATTTGTTTCCCTCATCGCTGTCTTGCATCCTGGATTCCACCAGCCCTGGCCTTTGTCACTTGCTGGATTCCAGCAAACACGGATGAAAGACTCAGCCCCCAGCTCCCACTTTGCAGGAGAGAACCTACAACAGTTCTAGCCTGGTCACTCGACAGCTCTGGCCCAAGCTGCCCGAGTCGATGGGCTGCTGCTTCTTGGCAAAGAGATAGGACTTCCCAGACGGGGAGAAGCGGGAGCAGACTCTAAGGAGGGTGCATGGGGGGGACAGGGGCAGGTGGTGGTCTCTGGTGTCGCTGATGTTCGGGAATCCATGTGCTGGAGGAATGGGAGGGCCAGGGTGTACAAGCAGTTGCCATCCCCATGTCAGAGGTTGGGGGGCGGGGTGTGCACAAACAGGCCCTCAAGGGACATTTGCTTGAATGTTGTCATGTGGAACGCTGTTACAGTGGCCAGATGTGAGACCTCCACCCCCACAAGGCTGGAGTCCTATGTCTGGCCTAGATGATATCTCCGTCTTTCCTCACACATTCCCCCACTGACTTTCCCGCTTTGCCCCTCCATGGCCATCAGTGGGCCCTGCAGATGTGCCCTGGACCATCAGCCATCTGGGGCTTGGCCCAGTCGGGGCCTGGGTCCAGCAAGACAGATGGCTGGCCTCTGGTGGCTCCCAAGAAGCGTCTCATCAGACGGAAAGCCAGGGTTCAGAGCCCCTGAGCCTTTGTAGATGCCAGAGAAAATAAGGAAAGAGGACAGGGAAGAAGGGGTGGGTGGGAGGAAAAGGCCGTTCTCCCTGGGTCCAGGGCTTGGTCCATCCCTGCTATTCCAGTTACTACTGCTGTGTGACAAATGACCCTGAGATGCCACAGGAAATAACTGTCCTACTCTGTGAATCAAGAACTGGAACAGAGCCTGCAGGGGCAGCTGGGGAAGTGGGCAATGAGTGGCAGCAGCAACTTCAGCTTAGGGTCATGTGGAGTTGTTTCACACACGTGTTTGGCAGCTGAGACTACTGGGCTGCTGGCTACGACACCCACACAAGGCCTGTCCACCGGGCCCCTCCTTGTGGCCTGTCCTAGGGGCCAGTTTGTGCTTCCCTACAGAGACGGTCTGAGGATGAGGGCCCAGAGGGACATGACTGTACAGACCAGTGGGGGTGCGGTCTTGTGGGAAAGACACAGTGGGGGTGCAGGTGACGACAATATTGGGAAAGCACACCTTGCTCTGGGCCGTAGAGGGCTCCTTGCTGGGACTGAGGCTGGGACGGCCAAGACGCAGGCTCTGGAGACCCTGGGTGGGGCGCATCCTTCCCTTCCTGGCAGGCCTCTGAGGATGAGCCTGGGGTTGCTCCAAGTGTGCAGAGCACTACGGAGCGTATGATGAAGCTGAGTACAGGCATCTCCCTGCCTCAGTCTCCCCTCTGTTCAGTTCTACCCCACCCGCGTCCCTGGGGCAGCAACAAGGGAGCTGACATGTCCCCAGGTCTCACTACGTGCTGGGTACCTTCAAAGTAGAATCTCATTGATCTTCCCAATAATCCTGGGATAAATAGACCCATTTTACAGGTGCGGAAGCAGGTACAGGAAGGTAAATCATCCCATCTAACAACTACTGAGGGAAAGAATGGCCCAGAACGTGGTTCTCAGGCCTCTCCTTTCAGTCTGAACCCCTGCTTGTCTGGCCTCCACGGAAGGCTGGAGGCCACCCGGAGCCCAGGAACACGGGGTCCCCCCCACCCCCGCGGCGCTCCCCAGACGACTCCCAGGAGGAGGCGGCGTCTCCAGCGGCCACTGGGGGCGCTCGCGGGCTTCTGTCCTCCGCAGTCATGGCGACCTCCTCGACAGCAGGGCTGGTTCCAGCCGCCCCTGCACCCGAGCAATCAGCGCTCTCAAGGCTTTTTGTGCTAGAAGTAGACCCTCCTCAGATTTCGGCCTGACCCCAGCAGCTTCCCAACGCCCCTCCGCTCCAGCGCGCTCCTCTAGGCGGGAAAGGGGAAAAACAGGTAGTCTCCTCTAGGTGCCTGTGCAGAAGCGATTGTGTGGTGGGGAGAACCCGAGCTGCCCCTGCCCCGCCCAGTGCCCCGGGCAGACAGGGGGGCCGTCGGTGGAGGGCAGGCGCGAACTTTGCTTGACACTAGAGTAGAATCAGCCTCAGAAAGGAAAGGCAGCCCAGAGTGGGACCCTGAAATGGGCGTTGGGACAGGGGTCAGCTGCCGACACCCACTATGCAGACCCACAGCAGTTGAGCTGACCCTTCGCGGCTCGCCATTCTGCTCACTCCATTGCTCAGAGAAGCCCCCAAGGCTCTCCCAGACCTCTCCTGGGACCAGAAGCCTCTATGTCCCTGTGCCTCTGCCTGTCCCTTCCCCTTCTCCCTCGGCCCCTGTGGCCCCTGTGGCCCCTTTCCCATCCTGGGGATGCCATTCCCTCCCCCTGGGGCCTTGCAGAGCTGCCTTCTCCCCAGAAGATCCCACCGCGGAGAAGACTTCCGGACACCTGGTCAAAAGAAGAGTTTCCTCTCCCCCAGCAGCCCACCCATTTCTCTGTTATAACAGAACGATTGTTTTTGCTTGCCATCTCCTCCGACACCGGATTAGAAGCCCCAGCAGCTGGCCAGCCCACAGTGGGCCTCCGGAAATGTCAACGGGATGGGTACCACACCGCTGCCAGGCCACCGTGGACTGGGCACCGGGAGTGCTCAAAAGACTGGCCGTGCGACATAATTCTAGATGAAAGCAATATCGAACAGGAAAATAATAGAGTCTTGTTTCTGCCACTATGCCACTTTGAAACAAAGATTTTAACAATTGCTCCCCAGTTTTTTGTGAGCCCTACTTCGTTGGTGGTTCGCCGGCTGTTGCATAATCTAGGAGTGTGACATCACCAGCCCCAAGGCATCCCCTCATCTGGCTTGTACCCTCACCGACCTTCACCCTGAGATGTCACCTGATTATCGGGGGGCGTTGCCAGCCCGGCCAATGACATCTTTCTGCTCATCGGTGACATCACCCCACCTGTCCTGCAATATCACCCTCATCGTTCTATGCCATCATTTAATTGTCCTGTGACGCCACCCTGCCTGCCTCGACTTCAGCCAGCCGACCTCTCTCCTGCCCAGCGGCTGGTGTTCCACGTTCGCCGTTCAACAGGCCTTGATTACGTGAGCGGGCGGTGGGGGTCCTGGGACTCTGAGCACGCGGCGGGTCAGATGAGGCTGTGCAGAGACCCTTGGCCCCGGGCGGGGACCCGGAATGGCGGAGGAAAACGGAAGGGGCACGTGGGCCGAGGCTCGCCTACTCCTCAGGGGCGCCTGACCCATTTCCCCTTGCGACTTGTGCTTTCAGAGTTCCTGCCGCGAACTCTGCGCCCCATCCCCACCCCGGGCCCCGCGGGGCTGAACTGGAGCCTCGCGCCCAGCCCGGGAGATTCGCCGCCCCGGGCAGCCCGAAGAGGCCGGGTCCTGGCACACGGCGCGGGACGCGGCCGCGAGGAGGGGCCGGCGATCTTCCCGCTCCGTCCCGGCGTAGCTAGAGGCGGGCGCGGGCCGGGGCCGCCGCTTGCCTTTGTCGCGGGCCGGGCTGGTGGGCCGGGAGCCTAGGCGTGCCCGACATTTGGCGGGGGCGGCAGGCCGGGTGGGCGGCCGACGCAGGGCGGGGGGCGGGCGGGCGGAGCGCAGCCTCTCATTGGCCGGCGAGAGTGTGGGAAAGAAGGCCGAGCCGGGTTCACACACCCTGCGGCCGCGCCGCCTTAAATAGCCGAGCGCCCGGGATCTCTTCGCGCCGGCCTGCAGCCCGGGACCCGACGGAGAAGAGCACGGGACGCCACGCGCCCGCCAGCCCCTGGCGGCGCCCTCCGCCTGGCTCCGGAAGCGCGGGGGCGCACCATGCCTGCGGACACCCCAGGGAAGCCGAGAGCCTCGCCGCTGGCAGGAGCGCCGGCCAGCGCCAACAGAACCCCGAATAAGCCCCGAAGCGCGGCGGAGCACCGAAAGGTGGGGACCTGGCGGGGCGTGGGTTGGGAGGCGTGGGGGCGGGACGGACGGACGGACGCGGGACTCAGCCACAGCCCGACCCACAGTCTTCCAAGCCGGTCATGGAGAAGCGGCGCCGAGCGCGCATCAACGAAAGCCTCTCGCAGCTCAAGACCCTCATCCTGGACGCCTTCAGGAAGGATGTAAGTCGGGGTCGGGAGGTGAGATCGAGGGGCGGAGGTGCGGAGCTCGGAAGTCTTGGCGCTACTGGGCTGCAAGCCTCCCACACCCGCCCTACCCCCAGAGCTCCCGCCATTCGAAGCTGGAGAAAGCAGACATCCTGGAGATGACGGTGAGGCACCTGCAGAGCCTGCGGCGAGTGCAGGTGACAGGTGAGGCGCGGGCAGCCGCGGCGTGCGGGGGGCGGCGCGGAGCTGACGGGGAGCCGCGCGGGACCACCGCGGCGGGAACCGACCGCCCGTCTCCTGCCGCCCCCGCAGCCGCGCTCAGCGCTGACCCTGCCGTCCTGGGCAAGTACCGCGCCGGCTTCAACGAGTGTCTAGCGGAGGTGAATCGCTTCTTGGCCGGCTGCGAGGGCGTCCCGGCCGACGTGCGTTCTCGCCTGCTTGGCCACCTGGCGGCCTGCCTGGGCCAGCTGGGGCCCTCGCGCCGCCCGGCTCCACCGCCCCCCGCTGCGGAGGCCCGGGCGCCCGAGGTCTACGCCGGTTGCGCGCCGCTCCTGGCATTCGACCGCCCCTTCCCCCTGCTGCGCGCTGGGTCCGCATTCGCGCAGCGGCTCCCTCCGGGCCTGACTGGGGCGCCCCCCAACGTCCCTAGGGCGACGCTGCGGAACCGGGGCGCGCCCTGGAGGCCGTGGCTGCGGTGAGGCCTCGACCCTCAGACTGTGGCGGAGGCTGCACCCCGTTCTAGGGCCGTGGCTTCTGAGTGTACCGGAGAATACTTGTTTCCCGAGGCCGCGTCGAGAGAGTTTGATCTTTTTTTGTCTTTGTGAAGACTCCAGTCTAGCGTTTTGCCGGGGGGTCTGCTGGTTGCTTCGTCCTGACTTCAGGGGCGGGACTGCGGGTGGCCCTTCCCCAGGCTCTGTACCCCAAGGCTGGGCCGGTGTGCCCGCATCCGTGCACTCCCTCCCGAGAGTGTGGGGGACGTGAGAAGCCACTCGGCAAAGTGACAGTCACCGCATTTTCCACAACGCAACCCAGTGTCGGAAACCAGTTTGGCGGCATCACTGCGCAAGGATTTTTTGTTTGTTTGTTTTTTAAGGTACCTTACCGCAGTCCCACTCCTGTGGACTTTGGAAGGTGGAGACATTGTCACACTCTTGTCCTGGGCGGCTGAGCTGTGGCGAGAGGTGATCACGCCCTGAAGCTTCAGTTCTGGCTTGGTCCACTCCCTACTTTGTTCTCATGGGTCAACTGCAAAGCTGCCTGGACTGAGCCTGCCCCAGGCCAGTGTCTGGCCAGGGGAGGAGTGCCATCAGGAGAGGGTGACTGAGTCCTAAGGACAGGAACTGGGGCAAGGCTTGCCAAGAGCACTCAGTGTCAGGGTTGGACGGGTACTCTCCCACCAGAGTCCAGTCCTGCTGTGGACCCTGGGAGGGGAGGTCTCCCCCACAGTGGGAAAAGACTTGGACGGTGGTCCTGCCCATGCCTCTGTTCTGAGCACCTGCTGTGTCAGCCTGATAGCCCTGGGCAGGAATGCTAGGCAGCATTGGACATCAGCCCTGAGTCACTGTCCTGCGGTCCTAGGTCTCCCTGAGCTGCTGCTGGGGGCTGTGCTCCAGTTGCAATGAGGGGGTGATCTGAGTCATACAAGCCGAGACTGGAGCATCTCATCCTGAGCCCATGTGAGGTTGAGCTAATACTCATTTCCCAAATGCAGCTGAGTTCATCAGATGGTTGCCGGCCACCTGCCTGGCCAGGGCCCATCAAGGAGAAAGAGGGTGAGTCACTGCTGGAGGTTAGCCTGCTTCTCCTCCAGTGGCTCCTTGGCTGTGTCACAAGCAGGATTCACCTGGGCTCTCCTGCACTCAGCCGTGCTTACCCAGCAGGGACCCCCAAATCCCCACCAAGCCAGTCACCCCCTGTCCTCTGGTTTCCTTGTCCACCTCCCCAAGAGTCAAGGGCCTGCGTCAGTGATCCCAGATGGTGGCAGCTACATGGGCCAGGTACTGTACCCTTGAACATTGCACACTTGGTGATCCTGGCCCTGGGGGAGCTTCAAGGTGGTTCCTCTTCCTTCAGAGCTGCGGCATCTGCAGGACTATGGGGAGAGGAATAGTTGATCACGCCTGGGAAGCCCTCTTGGGCAGGAGACTAGCACAGGGTCTAGTGCTGAAGCTGGGGGGTGGTGCTTTGGGATGTGAAGCCTGGGGGGGTAGGGGGGTGGTTAGGGTCTGTATAAGGCTGGGGCCCACACATCCTGCAGGAAGAAGAGGGACCTCCCTACCTGTGTGGCCAAAGGAAAAAGGGCCACCTGGAGAAATCCCCTGGAACTTGGGCCATGATGAGCTTCCTCCTCCTGTGGGAGGGTAGTGATAACTCTAGACCAGATTCCTGGCCTCCCATTCCCTCCCTGCCTTACTTCCTGTCCTTCCCACCCCCACTCCCATGCCACATTTTACTTCCTATTTCTGGTAATCTCTTCTCAACACTGTTGCCAAAGGGAGCTTTGGAGTGAGGACCCCCCAAGGACCTTTCAGGCTCTGTGGGGAACCACACACAGTTCCTCAGACAGGCAGGCTGCTCCTGCTCTCTGTTTGAACTCAGCCTCCCCGCTGGAATTCTCTCCCCACTTGCCCACTGGAGGCAGCCACCCCAGGCTCCGTGGGCTCCAGAGGCTAAGGCCACGTCTGTGTCATTCACTTTGTCCCCAGCACCTGCTGGGAACAGCTCGATGCGGACTGACCTGATTAACTGAATGAAAGACGGAGTCAGGAGGTTTGGGAAGGGTTTTGAAGTGCAGTCGACGTACAGTGTTCCTTTAATCTCAGGTGCACAATACGGTGATTTGACAATTGCCTACGCGAGACAGTGCTCAGCACCACAAGAGCAGTCGTCGTCTGTCAGGGTACAGAATTATCGTAGTAGTATTGACCATATTCCCTATTCTGTACTTTCCATCTTTGTGACTTATTTATTATATACCTGGAAATTTGTACCTCCTAATCCCCTTTGCCTGTTTCACCCATTCCCATCCACCTTTCCTCTGAGAACCACCAGTTCTCTGTATTTAGGAGTGGTTTTTTTTAAGATTTTATTTTTAAGTAATCTCTACACCCAGCATGGGGCTCGAACTCACAACCCTGAGATCTAGAGTCGTGTGCTCTACTGAGCCAGCCGGGCGCTCCACAAGTATTTTTGTTTGTTCGTTTGTCTTGTTTAACAGATTCCACATGTAAGTGAAAGCGTATGGTATTTATCTTCTGTCTGAATTATTTCAATTAGCATAATACCTTCTAGGTCCATCCATGTTGTCATAAATGGCAAAATTTCATTCTTTTTCATGGCTGAGAGGGGTGTCATTCTTTTTTTTTTTTTTTAAAGATTTTATTTTATGTATTTGACAACTTGGTTCCTAAGAACAGCATCCTCGGTGTCCGCAGGGCTCAAATGGTTTAATGTCTGTGTTTAGCTCAGGTCATGATCCTGGAGTTCTGGGATCGAGTCCCTCATCGGGCTCCCTGCTCAGCGGGGAGTCAGCTTCTCCCTCTGCCCATGCTGCTCCCCCTGCTTGTGCTCTCTTGCTCTCTCTGTCAAATAAAATCTTAAAAAAACAAAAACAAACAAACAAAAAAAACCAGCATCCTTGCCTCCAGCTGTAGAAGGAAGCCCACCCTTCCCCACACCGGGCCTGGACACCTGCCCAGTCCAGTGGACCCCATCAAGTGCTTTTCTACAGGCCTCAGTGGGGGGAGTTATGGCCTAAAACGTGGAGTAATCCCCCTCACACCAGGGATTCTCCTTCCTACGCTCCCCACTCTTCCACCCATTTCCTGCTCCATCCCCTTCCTTCACTGCCCCAAGATGGGCTCCTGGTTATTTCCCTGTCCCTGACCTAGCCACCCACCCACCCAGCTATTTTTATCTTGGCTTTTGTCTTGCAGACACTTCCTGCTGAATAATAGACGAAACACCTTCTCCTGGCAAGGCTATGTGGTAGGGGGGGGG